>NC_060280.1:43850608-44166408 GCF_021613505.1 Equus quagga | reverse complement strand
CATAAAAAGAAATTAAGTACTGATACATACAACAACACGAATGAATGGTGAAAACATTACACTCAATGAAAGAAGTCAGCCACAAAAAAATCACATATTATATGATTTAACTTACATGAAACGTCCAGAAAAGGTGAATATATAGAGACAGGGGAGATGGTGTCAAGATGGCGGGATAGGCAGACTCTGAACTCATCACCTCCCATGGATACAACAAATTTAAAATGACTCTTGGAATAATTACCCCTGAAAGAGATCTGAAAACTGGATAAAAAGAACTCCCAAAACAAGGGATGGTGCTCACTGAGGGGGAAGAGGCAGAAATTCTGGAGAGAAAAAGCCACCTTCAAGCTGTGGCACATCATGGCCAGGCAGAAGCAATCCTAAGGTATGAAGCCTTCCCAGGAGGAGCAGGGGATCTGAGCAGGGGAGCATTACCACAATAAGCAGCTTTTGGACTCAGCACAACCAAGACAAGGGTCATAATATCTGTCTTTGCTGGCTATTAACTACAACAGGGAATAATCCCAGGAAATCTATCAGACATAGGAAAAAAGAAGCCTGCTCTTAAAAGGCCCATGCACAAATTCACCTGTTTGGAAAGCAACCTACAATCACCAGAAAGAAAGGTGCAGTCTTTTGGTGAAAAGAGACTCACTTGATAGACTCTGCTGCATCTCAGTGAGAGGTGAGACCTCCTCAGGGACTGAGACATTGGCAGTAGCCATTACTGTGACCTAGTACAAGCATGCTGACACAGATTCTGGCAGATGTCGTTGGAGTTCTCATCCTGGCCTGTTAGCACAGAGGTCTGCCCCACTCAGTAGACCACTAATTTAATTCAGTTCAGCCAGGGCAGGCAGCCTGCCCTAGGGACTGGCCACACCAAATAGTAAGCCCTCAGGCAACTTGTGGGCCTACTTAGGCAGGGTGCCTGGAACCTCTGCAGCCTGGCAAGTGGGTCTGCGTCTATGGGGCAGGACATGCACGAGGAGCAGATGGAGTGTGTGGGGCATTGGAATGTGTGTGGCCTCTGCAGTAGGGTGACTTGGTCCACTTCAGTGGGTCAGGGTGCACGCACAGGGTAGGACTGTGTTGACAGTGTGTGTGGCCCTGTGGGCAGTGGGGCTTGCCAGCTGCAGCAGATTTGTGCTTCTCAAACAGCCACATAGGAGATTAGCCCCACCTTCCAAAGCCTGAAACAATTGGGTTCTCCCCTGCCTGGGGCCAGCCTCACTCAGCTACAATCCTGAGAGAGCTGAAAACAGCCTTGCAGGCCAGAGGCCTACAGCAATTGTAAGCCCCTGAACCTAGCAATCAGGGGCTGGGGGCCCATTAACTTAACAGAAAAACTCCAACAGGAGTGTGTTATTAGACCTTGTAGCCAACTGTGCTGGGGCTCCTCACACCTGATAAAGGGACTGAAGGGTCCATAGCAGCCAAACATAGCTGAGCATTACAACCAGCTGTCCAGGGGGACAGCCTAGCCTTCGCAGGCACCTGCAGCAAGAGCAACCCTGTGACAACAGAAGGACACATGGAGCCCAAACAGGGAACACTCCTGGAACATTTGGAAATGGTGATGAGTGAGAAGCATACTGCTGGGCCTCATAAGGCATCTCTTACATAAGGCCAACTCTCCAAGATCAGGAGATGTAGCTGACCTACCTAATACATAGCTCTAAGCACAGAGAAAGAGGCAAGATGAGGAGGCAAAGGAATACGTTCCAAGTAAGGGAACAGGACAAAACCCCAGAAAAAGAACTAAACAAAACAGAGATAAACAATCTACCTGACAAAGAGTACAAACTAAGAGTCATAAGGATGCTTACTGATCTTTGGAGAAGAAGGGATGAACTCAGTGAGAACTTCAACAAAGAATTGGAAAATATAAAAAAGAATGAATCAGAAATGAAGAATATAATACTGGAAATGAAAAATTCACTAGAGGGATTCAATAGCAGTGTAGATGATACAGAAGAATGGATCAGCAAGCTGGACGAAAGACTACAGGAAAGCACCCAAGTTGAACAGATAGAAGAAAAAATAATTTAAAAGAATGAGGAGAGTCAAAGGGGCCTCTGGGACAACATGAATCACACTAACATTCATATTACAGGTGTCCCAGAAGGAGAAGAGGGAGACAAAGGGGTAGAAAATCTATTTGAAGAAATAACAGCTGAAAACTTTTCTAACCTTAGGAAGGAAACAGACTTCCAGGTACAGGAAGCACAGAGAGCACCAAACAAGATAAACCCAAAGAGGCCCACACCAAGACACATTATAACTCAAATGTCAAGAATTAAAGATAAAGAGAAAAACCTAAAATCCAAAAGAGGAAGACAACAAGTTACATACAAGGAAACCCCATAAGGCTATCAGCTGACTTCTTAGCACAAACCTTACAGGCTAGAATGGAATGGCACAATATATTTAAAGTAGTGAAAGGAAAAACCCACAGCCAAGAATACTCTCCCCAGCAAGGTTATCAGTCAGAATGGAAGGAGACATAAACAGTTTCCAAGACAAGCAAAAACTAAAGGAGTTTATCACCAAAAACCAGCCTTGCAAGAAATGCTAAGAGACGATATGGATGGGCCTTAAGGGAATTATGCTAAGTGAAATAAGTCAGAAGGAGAAAGTCAAATACCATATGATCTCAATCATAAATAGACAATAAAAACAACAACAATCAATCACATAGAGACAGAGATTGGATTGGTGGTTACCAGAGGGGAAGAGGGGAGGGAAGAAGGCAAAAGGGGTGATTAGGCACATGTGTGGTGATGGATTGTAATTAGTCTTTGGGTGGTGAACATGATGCAATCTACAGAAATCGAAATATAGTGATGTACACCCGGAATTTATATAACGTTATAAACCAATGTTACAACAATAAAAAAATAAAAAATAATTTTTTTAAAAAAATAAAGTAGATCATTTGTTGCTTAGGGGTGATGGCACAAGGGGACAGAGAGGTGATAGCCATATGGTATAGGGTTCCTTTAGAGCTGATGTAAATGTTCTAAAATTGATTGTTGTGATGGTTGCACGACTCTGCATATATCCAAAAACATTGATTGTACATTTTAAATAGGTGAATTGTATGGCATGTGAATCATATCTCAATAAAGCTCTTATCCAAAAATTATTTTTAAAAATCTAAGTTGCAGGTTGCCAGGGGTTGAAAATGAAAATATACATGGTTTAACAGAAATGGAGGTAATATAGTACATAATGGGGTTTTGAGGTTGACAAACATAGGTTTGAATTTCAATTATAATACGTATTAACTGAATGATTTTTGCAAAGTTACTTATTCTCTCTAAGCCTTAGTTTCTCGCTTCTGAAAAAAGGGAGTAAAAATTACATTAAACTTACAGAATTATAATGACAAGCACAATATTTCTAGTTTATATTGAAAACTCAGAATTATCTGGTTGTCCCCTGGCAACTACCAGCAAATGCAGAATATTAATAGCTTCCTTAAGAGGAACAGGTCCTTGTCCCTCAGCTACAACCTCAACCTATAGGTCCAGGCCCTGTAGACCACTGAGTTTCACACTCTTGGAATAGTAATTAAGATCTTAGGATTGGGAGAAATTACTCTTAAAGTGCTAAAGCAGGCTTTAAGTACTATGTTACTAAGTCTCCATTTCCTCATTTCCAGAATGGAAATAAAAGTACTGGCCTCATTGGTTATTATGAAGATTAAATAAGATGTATGGACAGAACTGAACAAAACACCTAGCGTGTAATACCATTCTGAGGATTTCTTTAAATCACAGGCAGAAGCCAGGAAATTGTGCTGGAAAATGAAGGCTGCAGCTCAGTGTTACTATGCATCGAGGACTATTCACTGATATATGTTTTAATACCCCCTGAAATCCTCCTTGACCCAGATTAAATGGGGCTTGGATGTGTGTGAAAGTGAAGGAATAGACCCCTGGAAAATTTCCAAAAGTTAGCTCTTTGTCATCGAGGAGAGCAGTGTTCCAGCCAGGAGCAAAGCCGAAATTTGGAAAGGCTCCTGAAAAAATTCTTCTTTGAGTAATCAAAAATATAAAAACATCACACAAACAATTTCGCCCTTGTATTATTAATTACTTTTCGGGACAGAAATAAAACAAAACAAATTACCCCTGCTGAGTAGTGTGATAACCAGAGACGGCACCAGATGAGCTAGGCCTGTTTCATGCCAGAGACAAATAGGGCTTGCTCAGTGCCAGAGATAAATTGGACAGGCTCGGCTTCTACTAGAAATAACCCTCAAAATACAAAAGCAGGTTCAAGCACTCAGCAGCTTAAACACACACACTTGCACATACAAACGCATCACGCTCTGCACTCACACATTGGCTCCTGAGAGATGATTTGAAATGTAATTTAATGCTGGTTAGGCAAGAGCTTATCTTCAGGAAAGGAAAATTTCCTCTTACCTAAACAAACATTTTCTGCAGTTATTAAAATAAATTCCTATCAGCAGTTAGTAATTATGCTCCCTGGAATAAGCACCCTGACAACCAAATGCCTCTGAGAAGACAGAAAATATCCCCCTCCCTTCCAGAGATGCACGTTTTATGCATACCCGGCAAGCCCAAGCCTGTCCTTGAGAATGATGGCGCTTTATGGAATGCTTAATATCTCAAAGCATTTCTCACAAGCTGGAGGCCGGCAGCAAATGCCTGATACGATAGCATGAGACATCTACCCTGGCCAAATAAAAGAAGCCATTCCAAAATAAGGTCCATAAAATATGTGGTAAGAGCCTTCAGGCCGATGAAACTTTCACATTTCGTCAAAGGCAATCGTGGTAGATCGTCACCTCAAAATAAGTCACCCCTCAGGAACACAGGATAGGCTCTTTTATTTTCCTTATTAAATTCAGAACATTTCTAGGTTCTTAGCACATCAGAGGCCAAGATTTCATGACATTTTAGGGCATCATATGATTCTATTTTCCTCCCTTCCAAACCAAGACAGCCTTACTAAAGCACAAGTTTTATCACCCCCTCCATTGCTCAGGAATTTACAAAGGCTCCCTGCACTCTGACTGGGACAGAGAGCTGCAGGCTATCACCACACTATGGCTGAATTCAGGATGGGCCAGGCATCTACACTGGAGTTTATCAGGATGGACCAATCCTATCTTGGCAAGGTCAGGGCTACAGAGATAAGCAGGCCGAGGTTAAACAGAAGTCTAGGCTGACTTCTGAGTTGAGGGTTGGCACAGCCCACAAGGCCTAAAGCAGGCAGTGATGGCTAGAGAAAAGTGTAGACCTGCAAAGCCAAGAACTTTAGTTGGTTTAAAGTCAGTACTGTGGACAGCTCCTGGGAAGGTATTTAACAGTTAAATTCAATAAACTTGCTGTTAGCCTGTGCTATATTATAAGTCATAGGCCTATGCACGGTGGGAAATGCAGGGGAGGAGAACCTGGGAGGAAGATCCCTCCCGCTCTCTCCTATAATGGGTGATAGTGAGGTACAGTGAAGGTGGAAGCAACTTAAAGGGGAGGTCAGGGAAGTCACACAAGATGGTGCCAACACTCTTGATAAAATACAAGCCAAATTCTTCTGCAGGAAGTGAAGATGGAGGAGTGGAGGGTGCAGGGCAGTGGATAAGTTTGAAAGAGAAACTGGGAAGAATGTGATAGGGAGGAAAAGAAATATGGAAAGTGGATTTTCCAAGCAGCACTGAGAAATGAGTTTATAAAGTTGAAAATGAGAAATGCATTAATTGACATGAACTCAACAAATATTAATTAAATCCCTATTCTAAGCCAGGTTTGGATAAGGGGAACAGAGACATGAAAGAGTATATGGAGCTCAGAGTTTAGTTGGGAGACAGATAAGTAAATAAGAAGTTACAATTCATTTTGTGGTGACTGCTGTGATTGTACCAAGCACAGGATATTTGTAAGTAATAAATTTAATAAATATTTGTAAGTAATAAATAAATTGTAAGTAATAAATTATTTACAGTAAATAAGTTGATTAGCAACTCTCTGATATTTTCCTTCCTCCAGTGGGATTTGGTAGCCTAAAAATAGCAGAGACACTCAAGGACTTCAGTGACCTAGAGTTATGGATTGAGAAATTGGGTGTGGAAACAGTGTGCTCGTGCAACAACGGTATGGTGGAGAGTCGTATTTCAGAACCTTGGAGAGTACCAGGCTCAATCCAGGGCCTCCACACGTTTTTTGGAATTAGAAGATGCATACATGAATTAAATAATAGATCACCATGGCTCTTCACTAAGTAGGGAGGCTATGAACAGACAAAGAAGGCCAATGGATGAAAACATATTGGCTTTGCCATGTAAATGAGCTGGAGTAGGAAAGATGGTTTCATTTGAAATGATAAACTTTTGGTAATCATCCATGAAGGTACTGTGGGCCCTGAGGATCAGGATAGTGAAAGCAAGACAGGTGTGGAGCACACAATTTGTGGGAAAACACCTGGGTGGCTGGGAGATAGCTAAAAGAATGAAGAGAATTTAAAGCAAATTTTAGAGATAATGAAGTGAATTTAAAGACTGGACAAAAGTCACCTTGATTCCTCCTCCTCCATGCTATGCAGAACAGGAGAATAACTTCTACTTGAGATTGTTCCCAGAAAAGTAGAGTTCTCTACAGTGAGCTGAGCTGGCTATGGGTAAACTCATAAAAACAACAATAATCATAGGTAATATTTGTTGAGCACTTATTATCTCCTGCATGCTGAATTAATCGCTGTGCATGCATTATCCCACTTAATCCTCACCATATCCCAGGGTGAGACTATTATTAGTCTCACTTTAAAAATGAGCAGACTGAGGCTTTCAAGGTTTGTGTTTAACTTGTCCGGTCAAAATCCAGTTGTAGCAGAACCAAGGTGTAAATACAAAGTGCCCATTTAACCAAAGAGATGACATCATGTAGGGTTTGGGAGTGAGTGTAGTAATTTATGTGTGTTTGTGATTAAAAACATAAAGTGACATAAACTTCTCAAAATGAATCTGTGAATACTGCTGATTTTACCAATGACTGAACTGAGTCTTGCTCTAGACCAGCTTTGAGGAGGAAGTATGGCTGCCAGGATTAGTCAACACAGGCCACTGCTCTTCCTTTCTGCTCAGAACACAAGGCACAAAGGGGCAGCGATAAGGGAGCAGCCTCTGCTTGGCTGGGCTCTGGGTGTTAGCTGCAAATGAACTGACCAGAAGATGGCCTGGACATGCCTGAATGAACAAAGCAATACAAGCCTTAAAGAAAAACCAAATTTGTCCCAGGACTTAAAGGGACACAAACTCTTATCCCAGAGAGCACTTGGCTTAATAAAAAAGGAAAACATCTTCAAAGAACCACAGCTTCCCATTTCCATTTAAAACTAATTTTATGGCATGCAGTTCAAGTTATTTCCAATGTAAAGTTGCGTAAGAACATTATTGCTAACTATAACCAAAGGGAACATATTTTTTCATTTCACACTCAGCTACTTAAATCATTAATGCTGCAGTACAATCTCTATTACATCATGGTAGTGACAGTCACAGAATCTCAGAATCATCTCATCAGGCTATCTCGTTTTCCAGGAAGAAAAAATGTATCTGGGTTTGTGGTGTTTCTGTGAATTTTCAATTTAAAGCACCAACTAGTTCCAGATACTCTGGGAAAAAATTGAAATCAGACTTTCTTTTTTTTTTTTTTGTCTCAAAGCTTTTATTAGGACCATAGGATTGAAAAATATGCCTCTGTTATATCAGATCTTCTTTTTCTAAGGTACTAATGAATTAGCACAGTTAGACCAATGAATAAACAGTGTTACCAGCTCTCCAGTCCCCAGTGGCATCATTCCTCCAAATTATGAGCTTCTGTGCAGTGGACACATCAGAATCAGACAGTGTGGAGAAGATGTATCACACTTTCTCCAATGACAGTCACAGAAGTACACACAACCAACAAAGAGATTGGCAACAACACACCATGACACGTATAGCACGTGATTCCTCTTAAGGAAGGGGGACTTGTTTGCCTTGTAACCAGCATGCATGGGCCATAGGAAATAAAAGTCTGTCATAAAAGCAGGGCCTAGGACATACTTCTTGACTTTCACATTATTTTTAGAGGAAGTGGGATCAAAGATTGGGATCAGAGTTAGGTTGCGAATGCTACAAGTGCTCATACCATCCACTAGGTCAGTGGTCGCTTGCTTCTACTCTACTCTATCTCCTCTAATTATGGGTTTGAAATAGACAATGGATGCTGCCAAGTCCTCCATTTTCTTTCTTTCCCAAACCAAATCCTATCCTACCCTGTCTTTCACAATGATAAAGAAATAGTAGAGTCTAGAATTTATGTCCTCAATTTACCCATCAGTGCCCCCCTACAGCTTAGATCTGCTCCTAGTGTGGTAAGAGGTCCAGCTGCATTTGTTGTTTTGCACGTGAACTTCTGATTTTCATGTGTAATATCATCTTCCCACATTCTAAAGCTGAACAGATGCCAGATACCTTACAGAGCCCAATGTCAGAGTATTCTTGCTGTGAATTCCTTTGTTCTGGAAGAAACAACCTCTCCAAACTCTAAGTTCTTTGAAGCCAGTCCTTATGTCTCTCATGCATCTTTGTATCTCACAAAGCTGTTGGCACAAAGTAGGAACTCCACAAACATTACCATTATTTCAAAAATGAAAGGTGGAAACATCTGGTATATGGACAAGATCTAGCCTTTGACCTAAGTATACAGAGGTGATGCCTATAGTTGCAAAAAAAACAACTGAATGTTAATTTTTAGCCGCAGTATTATAAAATACCATTAAGGTGGTAATATTACTCCTTGAAGACTAGGTTTTTCTTTTTTCTGGTTCTTTCTCTTTCTGTCTCTATCTTCTCTTATGCCCCACCACATTTCCAACTTCTTTTTTCTTTTCCTTCTTCAGTAAATTTTTATTAAGATGTTATCAGGGTGTTAGGGACTATGCTAGATACTGTTAAAATAAAATAATAGCCATGACAGCAAAAATAGCAACAAATTCTGAGACTTTAAGATTAAGGGATTTGCTTCAAGTTACTTATCTTGTAAACTTATTGTGGACTTGAATCCAGAACATATTAAGCTAAAACCAGAACTCACTTCACCATGTGATTCTAGCTTTCCTTCCCTCTCAACAGGAAAGGAAGTACATTCCTTATATTTATTGACAATAGTAAATAAGAGTGCTACCCTTCATTTTAAAAACAGAAAAGAGAATATTTTGTTTTTCTCGCTGTAAGAAAAAGTGAGCTGGTATTTACTAATATGATTCTTAAATTTGACTTTTTCCATTTGAATGTGTGACGTTATAAAAAGAGACACACAAATTTAAATCATTTAAAATTTAATTATTCAAGTTATAATAAGTTACAAAGACATCTTTTTTTTATGGTAAAGAAAGAGTGTCCCTTTAAGTGATTTTGCCATGATTGTCTACTGTAATTCAATAACTGCTTGGTGCTGAGGAGGCTGAAATTTTCATTTGAATTCTTATATTTAAATTTTTACATTACTAGCTGCAGCCCCAGGGTATGAGCAATTTGTAATGTTAGCAATTCTTTAGATGCTGAATATGGAAATCTACTTTTGTATTTCAAGGGTTATTTCTAATTACATGCACAATTGCTGATCCATCTGCCTACTACATAGATGTCTGCGGTAATATATGCTTGAATAATTATTGAAAATTAAATAACATCATAAACAGTCAAATTAATTTATTTGAGCATACCAAAGGCAGGAAGGCTTGCTAAGACAAAATATGCTTTGCCCTGAGTAACGTAAAGATAGGCATTTCTTATACCTCACTGAATTTGTCACATTATATTCTTATTGATAGAGTTTTTTAAAAAATCCTAAAATTTGAAACAAGTAATATCTGAGAAGTATTATTGAACAGCAACAAACCTTAGCTGGATGAACAATTTAAAATTTTAGTCTAAAGAGGTTTCACTGTCAAAACAACAAGCCCATAATGTGCTTCCTATATTAACATGACCACGTAGCAGTTTCACAAAGAAATGGTTTCCTTGAGTGTTCTAATGAAATGTGGAATGGCAAAAGAAGAAAAATCCTAGCCTTCTGCTTCTGCAATAGCAGGCAGCCCCTGTAAAACATGGAAAAAACATAGAAGGCTGGACTGTAGGGTCTATGAAAATTATGTTTATCCAGATTTCAGCAGAGGTTGAGAAAAAGTTTGTTACTAAGAAAACACACACACACACAGGAGAGGGACAAAGATCCCCTAGTTGCAATAGTGAACAGGTCAGATGGAAGAAACCAAAGGAATAGGACTCCTTGTTGTAAATATGGAAGGCAGGGGAGAACTAGATCCCACGTGTTAAAGTTAGCTGAGAAAGTTGATATTCACAGGATAGTTATCCTAAAGTAGAGAGATTTAGAAAGTCCCAAAGAATGCAGATTTGAACCTTATATTTCCACTACAGGTTCTTTCAGAGGGTGACCCCCAGAATGGACCCAGATATCTGCTGAAGTTGAGGGTATTTACTTGCCTCCAAATGATCTGTAGGAACCCCTGGGGCTCAGTCCTGCCCCAGAAGAATCAGACCAGAGATGTAGATAGAGGATAATGAGTGGGCAGGTAAATGCACTTTGTCTCAGTTTCAGCCTCATCTGGTTCACAGAAGTTCAGAATCTGGAGGCTGGGTCATTCTCAAAGACTGAGGCTGGTAGAATTTCCTGGAGGGGAGCGTGAGGTCAGATCAAAGCGGTAGGAGAAGAGCAGAAAACAAGTGCTGGTTCATGGAGCAGATGACAAGCAATGAGTAGGCCTCATTTGACCTCAGAGTCAAAGAAGCAGCTTAGCTGCGATGCTGCCAAGGGAGGTCAGAGGGGCAAGCAAGAGGCCTGCTGGACATAAGGAGACCTGCATGAGCTGCCAGCAGACCAAGAGCACTCTCCACTTGGGGCCAAAAAGACAGTGTCTCCTGGATCATCCAGGGTCCTGGATACTTCAAGGGTCTGCTATCTGCAGACGCATTACCATATCAAGCCATGTTTAAACCATGTTTTAAATGTTAACTAAAATCTTTTTCCCTAAGTGGTTTCTTAAGAGTACAGCTCTAAGTTATACAGATCTGAGATAGAATCCCACTCCTGCATCTGCTGGCTATGTGATCTTGGGCAAGTCAGTTGACTTCAGTTAATAATATAGAACCATTAGAACAGACATTGCATGGGAAGTGTTTTGCACAGTGCCCAGCACATGACTCTTCCCCAGACATGCCATGTACTCTTCATCTTTATGTTAGCTCCTCCCAGAATACCCTTCATCACACCTCCATCAATTTATATACAACACATCCCCAGACCCATGGAATCTGGGCTCAGTGTTCCCCAACCCTGCATGCCCACAGAACTCTGTCTCGTGAGAGTACTCATCCAGTGGGCTGTTCATCCCCATCTATCTGCGTGCCCCACGGGACCTAGAGCTCCATAATGGTACCAACCACAGGTACCTTATTCACTGGACTATCTCCAAAGTCTAGGAAGTGCCTGGCACCTTGTAAGCATTCAGTACATCTTTGCTCAATTAATAAATGAATGAATGAGTTCAGGTTCTAGATCCTCTGTGATCTCTCAGACCACACTGAGAGATCTCTCAGACCACACCTCTTCTCATCTAAAGTAACTATTACCGATGATAATATTTTATTTCTTATTTACACCCAGATTTATGCTGTTGTTTATGTCCTGCACACATATAGGTATTCCCCCTAGAAAATATTTTTCCTTATTACCTCGATGCCACTTCTTTCCAAGCATAGCAGGGAGTCAATGAACATCCAAGGAATCAAATTAGGTTCAAGACGTTTGGCAAATCAATTAAACTTTGCATATCTCAGTTTCCTTCTCTGTAAAATGGGGAGGCTAGGTTACAGAAGCTCTGAATACCTTTGATACAATGCTTGTGTTGAAAGGAAAAATCAGGGATGACTTGATACTCAACACACTGATATACAGCACAGATCCACATACACAATCTACTCTCTTATAATTTTTAATTAAGATACCAACAAAACATCAAGAAGCAGAGGACTCCTAAATCAACTCCCATATCGAAAAATTGCATTTCAGAAGGGAAGGGCACTCATTTTGCTAAGCACCTGCGAAGACCCAAATACACTCATGCCAAGTACAGTTTCAGCATGAAAGCTGTAAACTAACATACTTGCACACACAAAGCCTATTTTTTTAAAAGAGAGAAATGTGGCAACCAGGTGAAAGGAATAAGGTAATTTCAAAAGTCCTAGCTTTCTCTTGGCAGGGGATTTGGGTAATAGCTTGCCAATTGCTGGTTACTGCTGCCAAGGATTGGGACTGCTGTGTTCAAATTGCTGGCAATGGCCACCTATTGTCTGTGAATTTCTGTCTCATCAGGGACTCTGCAGAGAGGCTACTCAGGTCAGCAGGGAAGCGGATTTGGCCAATACTCCAGTGGTCATCGCTGCCTAATGCAGAGAAGTCACAAGGCAGCAATTTAAGAAAGAAGGCACCTATGAAAATTTCCCTGGGAAATTTCCTGAATCTTTAGCCAGGATAGATGATAGATAGATAGATAGATAGATAGATAGATAGATAGATAGATAGATAGATAGACAGACAGATATATCCTCTGCAAAATAAATTGTAAAATAATATTAATAATTGTCCACTCGAATAATTGTCTGCTGAACGTTTACAAAATCACAGTGAGCAGCCTGCTGGCTCTTCTCGCTAGGCTGGTGGTCTACTCACTTAAGCTGGGTGGTAATACACCATACAATACTCACATGCTAGATAAGAGGACCTATTTGGAAATTTTCATTTGGGAAACTCAAATATAGACATTTTGGCATCTCTTTTAGGGCTTAATTCCATAGCATTATCTGATAAATACCACAGAAAGTGATTTAAAACAAAAATTAGCTTTTAATTCTTGAAAGTTGTTCCCCTTTCTGGTCAAAAGGCAATACAGCACTCCAGAAGCTCTGGGGTAAACCTCAACTCTAACATTCAGAAGCTGTGTGATTTGGGCACGTTTCGAAAATTCTCTGAGCCTCGGTGTCCCCATCTATAAAATGCAACTAATCAAATACCCTTCTCTGGCTTGGTGAAATCAAATGAAATGAGAGCATATGTGTAAAGCAGTTTCTGTTACTAAGAAAGGTTGGCTATCATTTATCTCTCTATCCATGGTGTATCAGACAAAAACCCAGGCTCTTGAGTCAGTGAACATGGCCTTGAGTCTTGATCCTCCTATTTACTAGTTGAGTGACTCTGGCAAGTTAGCTTCCCAAACTTCATTTTCTTCAGTGATAAATTAGGAAGGATCATATTAATATTACAGACTTCAGTGTGTTATTGTGAGTATAAAATACTGGCTGTTAAGTATGCTTGGCAAAAATACACCAAAGTATAAGTTATCATCATCATCATCAACCTATACCTTCACTAAATGACAAAATCAAGACATATATCTCACATATCTCCTTCCACCATTATCTGAGATCCACTGCATAATCCATCTTCCAGTTCACTGGGGCCATGTAACAGATGAGGAGAGAAAGGTACTTCAATGATAGGCTGATGGTGAGTGAAAAATAAAACCTTAATCTCCAACATAATAAAACTAAATTGCTCCTTTATGATTAAAGCAGCAGAAAACATTTTGAATGGTTTTCTTGGTTTGAAATATCCTTCTATACAACTAGATCTCCTTCTTGTACCAAAATAACGGGTTACTGCTTGTCTTAAATGAAAATGTCCTGATAATGGGGACCAGGCCTAAGATAAGAAAAATGTGAATGAGTCTGTGAGGAAGCAGTATCCAATAATATCTATTACCTTTCCAACATGAAAAGACATTTATGACATTTTTAGGCATTTGGAACTATTCTGCACATAAAAGAAGTATTCTATAATGGGGTTTTCAGGCTTACACAGGTTTGGAACCAGACAGCATTATGCTCTTGGCAGGTTAATTAGCTAGACTTTTTTTTTTAAACAATTGACTGAATATACTAAATGAAAGAGATTATAAACTTGATGCCAACACTCACTGGCCATCACTATTTGCCAATGAAAACTGCAAATGCCAATGAAAATTGCAAATGCCAACTTCTCTTACTTCACTATTCAATTCTAAATTCCATACCAAATAGTCAGACTAATAATTTAAGAAAATCTTTGGTTTAAATTGTATTTAAAATAGTTTCCTCTTAGTAATGAAATTCTCTCTCCTTCCGTCCTTAAACAAAAACAAAAGGCTGTCTTTGAAAAGATCTCTTACTGAGCGATTCATAAAAGTTACATGGGTGTAAGTTTCCAGAGAAACTTGGGCAAGAATCTACGTGCCAAATCTTGCGAACAAATTAATTTTAGAAATTACACATAGCTTTGAGAATGGTTAGAAGGACCTTAAAAGTTGAAAAGTTATCACCATCAGGTTCAGAGAAAAGACATAAACTTTTTCATGTTTAAACAACATTGTCTTACTAATTTCCTCTCTCTATTGTTCTTTTTCTCATGGAAAAGCAAAAGATAATTCAAGGACCACAGGAGGCTAAACGTGTCCTTGTATTTAACCAGAAGAGCCTAAGCAAACAATTGAGGCTGAGAGTTACACGGAATAGGGTGAATATTCTTTAAGGATGAATCAGTATCCAAAGGTCTCAACCATAATTGGGCAGAAAAGCCCTCAACACACCAGAATAAAATTTATTTCACCTCCATTTTCCTGAGGCACAAACCAAGGCTCAAGGAAGCTAAGCAACATGTCTCTCACCTGGCAAGTGTTTGGACTAGGGATTAGGTTCAGATATGTCCCCCTCAGGAATATATACTGCTTCTCATAAACCAGGATCCTCCTTTGTAAACTGAGGCCTTAGGACTAATAAAATGATCACTAAGATTTCATGGGTAAGAAATACTCTATAAATCAAGCGCTCAAACACTGCCTTTAGATCCCAGCCACCAAGAAGGCACTCCCTGGCCCTCCTTCAGCCACATCTCTCTCCACAATGCCAGGAGTCTGAGGAGCCAAGGAGATGTGTCCACTTGGTATCTGTGCATGGCCCTCTGTACACATTCTAAAACCTAGATTCTAGACCAAGCTCTGGTTCCGGGCATTCTGGAATTCTCTGCCCAGATAATCATCTAGCTGTTTCCAGGACCTAAATAAGTTTCCAGGGTCCCTTTGCTGGATGCATTCTCCCGAGGGAGGGCCATGCCTCCTCAGTGTCCAGGATGGAGGACTGGTCAAGAGGAAGCTATTTACAGTGGGGTGGAGGAGCGGCGAGTGGGAGATCAGAGCTCGCACATAGGTCCTGGAGTGTCCACACACATGTGCATGGGACAGAGCTGGGGAGTGAGAAGAGAAGTTGGGCAGGAGTAGGGGGTAAGCAGGGCCTGCTCTCTCCACACTACCTCATCTGGTACCCATAGGACTTAGAGAACTCTAGTTTCAAATCCGGCTTTTCAGATTTGAATGTTTGTCAAAGTCAGAGGATGAAACACATTTTATGAACAGTTTTGTTAGCTTGATTTATTACTTTTAAATATTTATACTGTGGTATGTGGGCCTCTATTTGTTCTCTTTTTGATCTCAGATCTGTAAATGTTAGGCCACAGGAATGTTTTGTTAGACTGGCGTGAATGATTTTAGATTTGAAATACCATTGGATAACAAACAGAGGATTTTGCACGAAAACAGTAACTTGTAGCATCTCTTGAAGAAAGAGATCTAGCCACTGCAGTGCAACATTCTGGACTCAATCATCCTTTGGGATTAAACAGCGGCAGCCCTCTATTAGACAGGGTGGGACTGTCAATTTGGTCACCTTCCGTGGTTGAAAGTAAAGCTTCTGGCGGGATCTGCACAGCCAATGCACCATTTTCCATACAGCTCTTGGAACAGGCCCATTTCACTCTCTTGCATCACCTTATCTGCCCGGGTAAGTGTCTGAGCACAAGACCCCCGATCTGAAGAAACATTAAGATATTAGCTGAATCACCTCACCTAACAGGATCATCCAGGGAAATTAATCTAATTGAGCTTGTTTTGTGAACAAATAAGTGTCATTTGGTGTGACTGAAGATATAACCCCCAGACTCACTACTTTCTCACTTAAGATAAGAACACGCAGTAATCACTTGCGTTGGGAGAGAACTCTCTTTAGCTATCTGTCTTTCCTCAGTTCAGGGCATGCCAGACCAGCAGTTAGTCAAGGGGGTCCTTCCTGATGTGCTCACAGAAAGAAAATTATTGCCTTAAAAAGCCTGTTGGAAAATAATGAATCCAAACAATGAGAATATCCTTTGTATCCTCATGCTGGAACCTTAAACTATAAAAGAAGGGCAATGTTATTTGTGCTTCACTATGTACAATATTTTTTTCCTTACTATTGAGAATTCTACGGTGACTCTAATTTGAGTTAAGATCAGAAAGCACTCGCATATGGTGTCTGAAAGGAAAATTAATTATGGCCTCACCACTCCTTGTCTTTCTCCTCATCATGTATTAATCTTCTGGGTCCTGTTCTACGTGTTAAAATACGGAGTATGAATTGCTGTTAATATGCTGTTGCCAGGTTAAAGTACTAGAGAATGTGAAGATGTCAGAAAACAAATCCCAGAGAGAAATGAAACACTGTTTTCCTTAGCTTATGATTACCATACAAATAGACTCCTTCTGAATTTAAATTACAATGACAAAAAAAAACATCCTTCATGTTCACTTAAACACACTGACAAGGATGGAAGGGCAGAGGACCCACGCACTGCAATTCTGGGGAATTTTCACCATTTCTACAGTTTCACATGCAAAAACACAATCAGACAACACACTCTCGCTTTGAAACTTGGAAAGTATCATGTTGCAAAACATTACAGCAGACGACATTTCTTGAATTAAAAGCAAAAATCTGTTATCTTCAACCACAGGGAAAAGTTATTATAAACAACGTATGGAAAAATCTCAGAAGCACGTGGAGAGAAGAGTGGAAAAAAAAATTTGCGATTTCTCTACGAGTTGTGAATGTTTCCAGGATCAAAAGCTTAATTTTAGAAACACCCAGTTACATTCAACTATCAGTTATAATCTCAAGATGGAAAGGTTATTTGCTAAGCACAACATGTCCAGAGGTGGCTCTCAAATGGCTTTGGTATATAGCATGAAGCACCCACGACTGAACAGGGAAAAATGCTGTCTTTAAATAGATGCTTGGCAAGGCAAATTCCCAAACAAACCTAGCACAGTGGAAAAAGGAATGTGCCCACTGCCGCTGCTTCTGTGCTTTCATGTGCCCCTTGTCTTTTCTCTCCTCCATCAACTTGCCGACACCTATATATTTTTAAAGATCAGGTTCACATCTTACCTACTCTCTAGCCTCTTGGTTTGGAAGTTTGATGCCCGGCCTCTACACAGAGCAAGTCAAATATGGACCTCATTACGTGTAATCTTTCAGAGTGAGGATTTTGGTAAATTTATTCCTTCACCAATTCATCCATTCCTTCATTTATTCATTTAATTTATATTTACTAAATGCCTACTACTTGCCAGTCACTGTTCAAGGCAGAATATACAATGGTCAACAAATAGACAAAAGTCTTGTTTTCATGGAGATTCCATTCTAGTGGGGAAAATAAAGAATAAGCAAAATAAATAAGTTATAGATATATTTTGTTAGGTAGTGATGAGTGCTAATGAGAGAAGTAAAGCAGGGAGGGAGCATAGGAAGAACCGGGAATTGCAATATTAGATGGGAAGGCCTTGTTAGGGGGTGACATGTGAGGAAGGCCCTGAAGGGAGCTAGGGGGCAAGTCACACGGGGATCGAGAGAAAGAGCATTTTAGCAGCAGGGACAGCAAGGGCCATGGCCAAGAGTGTGTCCCAGGGCTCAGGTGACATAAGGAGGGCAGTGAGGGTGAGGCGTGGAGGTGGCGGGGAGAGGGCAGACCAGACCTGTCCTTAGCGGCCAAGGGAAGGACTTGGGCTTTGACAGAGTGAGACCGAACTTCTCTGAGCATCTGTAGACTGGTGAACATTACTTACAGTGCATGCCTTCAACAGTTGTGAAGATTCAATAAGACCTCAGCACAGTGGCTGGCACACATCAGTCTCAAAACCAGCTAGGAGAGCACTATAACCTTCACTGCGATAATGCCTAACCACGAATGGCCGTCCATGCAGGACCAGGAGCTCCCTGAGGGCTGAGGTAGCGGTTAGTCCTTCTGGTCTCCAGAAGAGAGCACTGCTCACTGGAAGCCCCAGGAGTCTTTGTCAATCCTAAGTGCTTTCTGGGTTGGGGACAGGACTCCGGGCACCTCTCCTAAGGGTGATCCTGTTAAAAGTCTGGCTTTCACAGTGTAATCTACTTCCTAGGTTGGGGGAGGCAGGTCAGGTGATGACAAACATAGTTGGTCCTTGCCACGTTTGGTCGTTATAACTGACTAGGTGTTTCTATACTTATTTGTGAAAAGAAGCCAGCTTCTCCCTGCTGACATCCTTTAGAAATGTGTACATTTTAACGTTTCACTGGGTCCTGTATTCCTCGGAACAGAACCATCTGAGATTCTTCTCTCCACAAAAGGGCCGACGACGAGGTTCACACACAGAACACCTCCCCTAGTGCATGCAAGTGTTGGTTTACCATCATTCTTGTCTTGACAAAGAACCCTGGATGCTGGGGAAATTAAAGCCCCTGAAGGGAGAGGAGCCAT
Organism: Equus quagga; assembly: GCF_021613505.1. Taxonomy (NCBI): domain Eukaryota; kingdom Metazoa; phylum Chordata; class Mammalia; order Perissodactyla; family Equidae; genus Equus; species Equus quagga. Next base: position 44,147,674 of record NC_060280.1, on the reverse strand, counting down.
TTGTTCAGTAGAGATTCATAAACATGAAATGAAGTACTTCAAAAACTGTAACAAAAGTCTATGGGAAGTGGGAAGTAGACAGACCCTGCCTATCTGGAGGGTTGACACATTACTCCTTCTGTACTCCACGGGCGTAGCATGATGCCTGAATATAGAGTAGGTTTTTCATACATGTTTGTTGAATTAATTAATTCATAACTAATACATAAGTCAAGGCACAATAATATCAACTCATTAAAGACCAGAGAATGTTGAATTTAGTTACCATGAGTTCATGAGACAGACCAAACCCACAAGCACACAAGGCACTACTTTCAATATTCTGTTCTTAATAAGGTTTCTGAACATCTGGTGCTACTTGTGTCCCCACCTCTCCCTTTATTTTACACAATGGTTGGCCTTCCTCAAAAATAAAGGTGGTTTAGTGACCCAAATTTGTCTGTTGCTTTTGACTCTGAGGTATAAAATTCAAAACAATTTTTCTATGGGTTCCCTAGGTAGACTTTCACCCGGTAAAAGAGGTTATTCTAAGCCTATCACAGTAAAGTACGTGAGAGTTTTAATATTGTGAAGCATCATATAAATTACAATTACGATTTCAATTATTATTATGATATTTATTAGCAAAGACCAACTCCCATATTTTTCCTATTTATGGAAGTAGAAGGCATTTCCAAAATAATTACCTGCTTTTCCCCCCACATAGCAAATCATATTAAAATCAAACATAATAGAAGGACAATATCACAGAGGTAGAAGGTCACCGTGACATTGTTTTAACCAGACCCACACCTTTAACCATTTCACTTAATGTTAAATAAGACCTGGCACAGAATTGATGCCGCAGTTCCCAAAGTGCTTTGATAACCTCGGATAAACTGATTTAAAAAGTGACTAATGAACCATTAATTTTCCTTTATGAAGACGCGGGGAAATTTCCAGTACTGTGTACTTTCTGACGACTTGCAGACTCTGTCAACATAAAATTTCTTTCAGTTCCTCAGAGGCAAGTGAATCCAGAGATGACATTTTGAAAATAGTTCAAATGTCAAATGGGAGTTTAAACAAAAGCAATTAGTCAAGAGAATTTCAGCCATGGTTGGATTTCAGAAAAGTATTAGTGCTTTTTGCTACAAAAGGAGTTCAGAAATCCCTGTGCAATACTAACAAATGATACATTTTATCCATAGCATGTATTCATTCATCCATTCATTCAATATTTCCTTAGAGCATCTTCTGTGTGTAAAGCACTATTCTTGGAATGGATAACAATGGGCTTACTCCCCACTGTACCCTGGTGCCTACCACAGTGCCTGGTACACAGTAAGTGCTAAGTAAACAATACTGAATGTTGGGGCTGGCCCAGTGGCATAGTGGTTAAGTTCATACGCTCCACTTTGGCAGCCTGGGAGTCATGCGTTTGGATCCGGGGTGTGGACTTACACACTGCCTGTCAAGCCACGCTGTGGTAGCATCCCACACACAGAATAGAGTAAGGTTGGCACAGATATTAGCTCAGGGCCAATCTTCCTCACAAAAAGAAAGAAAGAAACAAACAAAAACATCACTGAATGTTAAACGAATGAGTACACAGATGATGAGTAAGAAACAACCTTTTCCCTATTCTGAAGAATCTTATTTTTTTGTAATGCAAATGCCAGCACATTTCCTATACTATGAATGGCCTGAGAAGTAAGAACAGAATATTTACTTGGTTTTGCTTCCTTTTGCTGCAGGTCACTTGGATATTAGAAACCAGAAGATTACACTAGAAGAAAACTAGAACTCATTGCAGAGAGAAAAATTCCTCTTTATTTAGCTGAGTGTAAGTAGTCTAAGTATATAAGTAAGTAGTCTAAGGAAGGAGTGTAAGTAGATAGTGAAAAATGAAGTTGCGTAATTATAGGGAAAACCTAGCAACTGTGACCTGGGTCAAAAAGGTAGGCCATGGTTTATTTTAAGACAAGAGGATGCCAAGCAGGAACATTACTTTGAAGGTATGTGAACAATTTGAAGGGACAGAAATTATTGGAGTCCAAAAGGTTCTCTTAAGGTCAACACTGAAAGCTTCACAGTTTATAAGATTTATGTAACAAGGGTCTTATTTTAAAAAACCTCGCTTATCTTCTTCCTGTCTATGATTAATTTTGAAAAAAGTGGACTTTTTAAATAGTTTGTTTACAACAATTTTCCTTTAGTGGAAATGGGCCAGAATTGTATGCTTCCACCTGGTTTCATACAGAGACAGCCTCTTCACCAATATAATCAGTCCAGGAGAGGAGCAAAGATGGCCTGTGATCACTGAAATAAATGCCACAACGCCTGGCTACTGACGCTGTGCCCCTTCTACTTTGTGGGGGGAGTCTTCAAGGTCACCCTTCAGAGCCTAGTGCCTCCCAAGCTACTTACTATTCTAACACCTTATTTATATGATGCCTCAGCAGACGAGAGGCAGCAAATTAGAAGGCAGAGCCCTGGAAGGGAGAGGCATACTGATAACAGAAGCGAGTGCTGGCAAGCTGAGCTCAAGTGAGGAGACCCAAAGAGGACTGTATTTGATGGTCCCAGACAGCAACTAACAGTCCAAATGGAAACCCTGTATCCATGGCGGACTGGATGATTTGCAGAGCCCACTGCAAAATGAAAATGCTAAGTCCCTTGTTCAAAAATTCTTAAGAATTTCCAGAGAGTGACAGCAGAGCATTAAAGCACATGTGTGGCCCTTCTGCGCTTGGACCCTCTATGGCCGCATAGGATGGAGGCCCACGAAGCCACGCCTGCTTGTACCATTACGTTCAGAATACTATGCTTCAAAATTGAAAGACACATTTAACACCCTTTGGAAAGTTGCCCAGAAATATAGATGTTTTGTTGTTGTTGTTGTTTTGACACTTAAAGGGTTAAACCTCAGTTATCTGGGAAAACCACTTATGCATCATTCCTCTATCTCAGGAGATACTAGCTATGACTAATATTCCAGCATGCAACTTCAAGAACAAGTCACACAGGTTTTTCCTTTATTGTGAAGTGTTTCTATCTCGTAAACAGCCTGTTTGTTCTTTCAGGCCTGAGAAGTTTCCTATTTCTTTGTGTTCTTCCCACACCTATGCACAGAATCCAAAATCCATAAAGCCTTATTAAATCAGAGGATGAAGGTACAAAATAATTGAAATTATTTACTAGTCATTACAACCCAGCAAAGCATTGATAGACATCTACTGAAAACATCTCTAATATTTCTAATCATAGACATGTAAATATAAATCCACCAGTATATTTGATTAACTATAAAAGTGAGACTTTGGAGACTCTGATTATCAAAGCCCACTTTACACTGAAAGTCATTTCATTGGGCACTAAAAGTACTTAAACACTAAAATTATAGTAATAGGTCTAAATCTAGTTTCATAATAAACCATTTTAATAAATATCCCTATTTCCCGTGCATGAACATCACTTCTTCAAGGGAAAGCATTTCTCACTATGACAGAAAACAATTTAACTAAGTGAAAAACGAACAATTCAGTATGTACATAGCCAAGATGGAGTATGTCTTTAGAAAATAGGAAATTTTACGAAGAAGAGAAATTAACTTAAGTGGTAGGAGGTAAAATTGGATTTGTCTTGCTTAACTGAAGTACCTGCAATGGCAATGTATTTAAAAATGGTGCCCTGGCAGAGGTTCAGCATTTTCTGCCTGTAATAGTCTGTTTCTAATGTGATGGATTTATTTTACATCTCCTCACTCATGTTCTCAGATGTTTTCCTTCCTAAAATGACCAATAAATATTCTAACTATTTATTATTGCCAGAAAAAAGTCCCATAAAATAACCTTAATATTATTTACTTAATCTCTTCACTTTTAAGCTATGTGACAGTAGCAATAAACAACAGTTGATCGTAAAATCATTTTGGACTAGGAGATCTTAAAGATTAGGGTCCTCGTTTCATCATCCTTGGACCCTGCATGCCTAGGACAGTACCTGGTATAGAGCAGACCTTCATAAAACTGAACATGTAGTATATAGCTGAGACCTTCAAGGCATTTAAACAGACTGATTCTTCATCAATTTCCACACAAGATTGTTTATAAGCAAATTCTGTTGGAAGGCAAGAATTTTGAACGCATGTAATAATAACTATAAGAGTTAATATTTGTTGAGCACTTCATACGTGCAAGGCTAAGTTAAATGCTTTATAAAATACATTAGCCTGTTTAATCCTTACAACAACTCAGTTAGCATCCGCACTTTACTGATGGAGAACCTGAGCCATAAGAAATTAGAAACTTGTCCGTTGCCATATGGCTAGTATATGAATGAGATGGAGCTCCAATTGAGGAGGAATCCAGGCTTCTTGTGGGTGTACTGGGTGAATTTTACAGGGTGAAATTCTTAGAAGACAGGTGGTTATCATGCACATCTTGTTCAGCAGGTTCAGGATAAGCTGAGTTGTCCAAAATAAGATAATTTCCCTTCAACAGAATTGTTGGCAAATTTTCCCAAGGAATACTACAGATAAAATTTAAACCAGTAAATATCCATCTGAGAACTATTAATAAAGAGAGACAGGACTTAATCCAAGCACATACTGGAGACCACAAATATTTGGGGTCATGACCCAGAGAATTTCACAAATGAAAGATGAAAAGTGGTGGTCAGCATTCGAGCTAATGTAGATGAAAAATCCCAACAATAATTGTTTCTTATAAAGACAAATACTTTTCGCTGATCTCTCCCCTAATTACCAAATCTAAAGGCGTCTTCTAGTCTTTAACCTTTGTGTAGCAACCGACATTAGAGAACATTTCTTCTTTCTTGAGCCTCTCCCTGACTTGGTTTCCACAGCAACAGTCTATTATGGTTCTTTCACTTATATAAAGAGAAACTCTTTTCAAACTTTGATGGCAAAATTTTGTATTATTACTACAGTGTATACTAGAGAATTTAAGGGCAAAGAACACAGTTCAGTATCACAAAAATCTGGACCAGCCATTGGAAAGTCTCAAGATTAAGCGTATCAGAGCCCATCTGTCTGTCTGTCTCTCAGCTTTTTCAGGCACACAGCCATTGTTTCAGTCCTTTCGGGCTGCTATAACAAAACACCATAGACCAGGTGGCTTATAAACAACAGAAATTTACTTCTCACAGTTCTGGAGGTTGGATGTCCAAGGTCAAGACACCAGAAGATTTGGTGTCTGGTGAAGGCCCACTTCCTGATTGATCGACTACATCTTCTAGCTGCATCCTCATATGGCAGAAGAGAAGAGGGCTCTCTCTGTGGTCTCTTTTAGGGCATTAATCCTATTCATGAGGGTTCCACCCTCATGACATAATTATTTCCCAAAGGCCCCACCTTCAATACCATCACACTGGGCATTAGGTTTCAACCTATGAATTGGGAGGGGGCACAAACATTCACCCTCAGTTCTCAGGTTTACAACTCCTCCATTCCACTACAGCCAGAGATTATCTCTGAATCCCAATAACAAATTCCTGGAAGAGAGAATCTTGGTCTCCATGTCAAGGAGGGAAGGATTGGGGGTCAGGATCAGAGGCAAGGGATGATGTTGTGGGCTGAGCAAATATCTCCAAAGTTATTTACAAGGTACCTTCTCTGTGAGATTTCAAGCCTGTTGCTCCTTTTCACTACACCCTGAAAACTGTCTTCACCTCTTTATTTGCCTCTTCTCAGAGGCACAAAGTCCTGGTGAAATGAATTTCTACAGTCTGTCCCATCAGTCCCCTTCCTTCATTCTCTTTAATGCCAGTGTTAAAGACCATCAGAGGTAGAGATGGTCTCAGGACCTTCAATGGCAAACAAACATAATTTCTCATACCAGCTCACCGTTAGTCTTAGGTTGATATGGATGCCAAGTGTAGGTGTAATATGAAAGGTTGTTATAACCCATTAATGATGTCTGCCATGGGAGCAACAAACGTCTTATCAGTACATGTGTCAGATATTGATGTTTTTGATTCTTGTTCAAATTCTTTGATTTACAGGTGAGGCTTCCGAGGCTTATAGAAATGAGGTAAACTTGTCCACTGTTATTAAGAGTAGTTAGTGGCAGTCAGTGGACTAAAATCTGGATAACTCAACTATTACTACGAGTGCTGTTTCTAAGGCATCTTACTATTCCATTCTTGGGAAGTAGATATATCTAAAACAGAGAGAGAAATTTCCAGGAGCCTGAGAGAGAGCTCTCTCTTTAGTCCCATCCCAGTCCACTTTTCAGCCACAATTTAATTTAGATGATCACATATATGGAAGTCAGCATGGCAGATGGACACATCTTACAAGATGAAAGTTAACAAACCCACAGGTAAAGTGTTATACTTATTTATAACTTGAAAACACTAATTGACTAAGGCCTTAATCATACAATGTGGATGCCAAACAAACTAAAACAAAACTCTACATGTGATGACAATATCATTTCACACTTATTGAGAGCTTATTATATGCTAAGTACTTTTTTTTTTAGATTTTTTTAATTTTTTTCCTTTTTCTCCCCAACATCCCCCAGTACATAGTTGTATGTTCTTCGTTGTGGGTCCTTCTAGTTGTGGCATGTGGGACGCCACCTCAGCGTGGTTTGATGAGCAGTGCCATGTCCGCGCCCAGGATTCGAACCAACGAAACACTGGGCCTCCTGCAGCGGAGTGCGCGAACTGAACCACTCGGCCACGGGGCCAGCCTGATGCTAAGTAGTTTTTAGATTACTTTATATATATATATAAACTAATTTAATCTTGATGGCAAGCCAATTCGCTACTATAATTATTCCCATTTTTACAGAAGAGGAAACTGATGCTCAGAAAGGTTAAATAATGTGTCCAACATCACATAGCTACAAGTGGTCCAGCTGGGATTCAAACATGAAGACATGTGACTCTAGTGTCCAAGCTCTTGAACACTACTCTGTGTAGCTTCTCTTGTTCCAGCTTTATTATGAAGTCTAACTATGACTAGGCATGGCAACCTGCTAAACAAGCATGTGTCATTTTGCTAAAATGCAATAAGACTGCTTTCAATAACTCACTACATGCTGGCTCTGTAATTTTGTCAGAGTTCCACATGCTTTCAAGAACAGTCTACCTCAATATGAATAAAATGTATAGATTTTTAAAACACCTGTACGTTTTCATAAGAATGTCAAGAAGCTAGGAACAAAGTCATTCAAAAATGACAGAAAATGATAGCTAACAATACTAAAACTGGACTTCAGGTTCTCAAGGTCAGTGTGAAATGACACTTCATCCTGTAGTAGCTTTTAAGGTAGAAACTTCCAGTGCTCTGAAGGGAGAGTGCTTCCAGAGAGTCCACTTTAAAGACTGAGAAATGAGAAAATAAATGAGACTCTGATGAGATCCTGATTTAGGAGGCACACCAAACGCCAGTCAACAGTAACATCCATGGGGCCTCGTGCCTTACATAAAAATACTCCCACAGTTGGCACGGTACGGCATGAGAGCACCATCCATGGATGATCTTTCAGAAGGCCTGAAATGATTGTAATAATTCAATGCCACACAAGTCTGTCTTCAAAATCCCTATCTTGTTTAGAACTATCCAAATAATTAAACTCAACTTGGTCAAAAATATTGAAAAACAAACCAAAAAACTAACTAAAGTCAGGCTTCACTAGTGCAAAAACTGCTAAAATTCTTAACAATACATACCGTGAAAAGAGCACTGTACTAGAAGTCAGTGGCCCTTAGTTCCGCCACTAGCTTTGCTCCCTCAGGAGAGCTCCACTTTCCCACCTGTACCCCAAGATCATACCTTGTATTGGTTCCCTTGGGCTGCTATAACAAAGTACCACAAACTGGAGGGCTTGAAATAACAGAAATTTATTCTCATACAGGTCTGGAGGCTAAAGGTCCCACATCAGGGTGTCGGCAGGGCCATGCTCCCTCTGAAGGCTCTAGGGGAGAATCCTTCCCGGTCTTTTCCTCGCTTCTGGTGGTCGCCAGCAATCCTCGGCATTCCTTGGTCAGTGGCAGCTTAACTCCAATCTCTGCCTCCATCTTCACATGGCCGTCTTCCCTCTCTGTCTGGGTCTCTGTGTCCAAATTTCCCTCTTCCAGCAAGGACACCAGTCACTGAATTAGGGCCCATCCTAATCCAGCATGACATCATTTTAACTTGATTACGTCTGCCAAGTCCCTATTTCCAAATAAGGTCACATTCACAGATACAGGGGGATTGGGACTTCAACCTGTCTTTTTGGGGGGACACAATTTAACCCATAATATACGTGTAAAACCAAGAGGGTACACACAATCAACTGACAGATTTCCCTGAGCTTCAAAGTTCTAGGATCATTCACATGTTTATTGAGTTTGCTTACATTTTTCAAATTTGATAGCATTTGTCTTTAGCATTATAGACCATTAATCAGACCAACCTTAGCTATGCACTGACTAGCTGAGAGACCTTGGGCAAGTCACTAGGTGCCAGAGTCCCAGTTTCTTCCAAGGATTGTGGTGAAAGCTAAGCGAGCTTATATACGAAAACACTGGCAGGCAGGGGCACAGAGCCAACCTATGCTTCCCACCTTCCCATCATACCTGGGAGGGAGGGGCACACACCCAGGGGATATCCAGCAGTCTCCCTGACAATGGCATGGAAGAATGAAGAGAGGCAGGCAGTGGTTTCAATTAAAATTCACTGTTTCTCTCAGAACAGGAGAAAGTAATAAACCAATGCTGTAAATTACTGCTGTGGAATTAATGCCCAGATAGAAGAAATAAAAGAGAAATTTATTACCTTAATCAATCTCATTTTATATATATATATACAACTCCATCATCTGCTTTATTTACGTGACTCTATCACCCTCCCAAATAATTCTCAATAATTTCCAGCAGCAGCTATGCCAGCAGCTGAGCCCAAGGGCAGGCTAGCTATCGAGGAACAGCACCCCTCTCCACACTCTTTCTTGGCGGGTTAGCGGGACATGGGAGCAGCATGGAAGATGGAGCAACACCGCTAGCCACATAGAATAACCAGCACTCTGCCCCTCCGGGAGGCGCCTCTGAGCCACTTGCAAGTCCAGTGTAAGTTCCCAGTCATTCAGCAGCATCATTTCTCTGCTCTCCAGGTTGTGCCTGCTCAATCTTCTCTTTCTTTTACCAAAGTTCCCCATGCCTGCCTGTAATTCAGTTTTATAAAATGAGCACCTGAAAATCATTTTTTTCAAGCAATAGTCAAATTAACTCAAAGATCTGAATCTCATAAATGGGATAAAACACATGCTATTGTCTAAGGAGCAGCACTGTCCTTCTAAACTTGACTTAATTTGGAGGTCAAGGGTCTCCTGCCTATTTCTGAGGGTGGCACCAGTTCCCACTTAGCAAAACCTTGACAATCCCCTGATGTAGCCAAAGACAGTGATCTGGGACCTAGTCTAAATCCCCATGAATCTGCCACCTCCCTGGGGCTTGTAAATGAGCACCGCATCCTTACGAGGGATCCAAAGACCTCAGAGAGCCTTAATCTGGACACTTGACGCAGAATCCCCAACCGAGGTCAAAAGGATTTTTTAAAAAAATTTTCATCCACCTTCATTTCAGGGAAGAAACAATCCACATCTTTATCCATCAGAGGGCTGACGTTAAGCAAGAACAAGATTTGAAGCTGCTTAAACATTTCAAGGGAATAAACCCTGGAACCCTCTAGATAATCTCTTCATGCTGTTTTCTGGAGAACATGGTTCAAAACGGATTCTGATGAGAATCTTTTACCAGCCAAATCCTCTCCAAATACTAAGAGCTGAGAAAATGATAACTTCATCCACATTCATTCTGTTTGAAGTTTTGTTATTGTTTCATTCTTTCTTTTCTAATGGACTTGATTTTAAGTATTCATAGGGCCTTTAAAATCCAAAGAACTTGGAGTCAGAGGGCAGTGAGAGGCAGTTTTAGATTTCTTCCCCTTTTCATTTTATTTCATTTTTATTATCATTAATAATATACATGTTTGTATCTATATGTAGATATGGATATAGACGCACATAGGTACTTTTTGTTTTTTTAGTTATCATTACCATCACACCTCCATAGCCAGTCATTCATTTTGTACAGTGTGCTTTGTTAACGGCAATGTGAAACAGAGTCTTGCAAAATATTCCACATTAGTTCACTGGTTCTCAATGGGGGCAGTTTTACCCACTAGGGGACATTTGACAATATCTGGAGATAGTTTGGCTGTCACAACTAGGGGGAGGGGTGGTACTGGCATCTGGTAGAGGCCAGAGATGTGACTGAACATCTTATAATGCATGGGACAGCCCCCAACAATAAGGCTTATCCAGTCCAAACTGCCAACCGTATTGAGGTTGAGAAACTCTGAAATTGGTACTTATATTCACATCCAACATTCAAAAAGAGTCAACCCCCAGGAAGGAGGGCCACAGTCCCCCCAGGAGAGAGTGCATTCTTTTTTGTGATGGCCCGCCCTGACCACGCCCTCTGCACCCTTTGAGCCCCCACCCTCATCCCCTCAGCCCACAGTTGTGAGTTGATCAAATGGGGAAATGCACAGCCTCCCCAGGGACATAATGACAGTGCAGAAAAGTTCCCTTTGTCCTTGTTCATTTGAGCACATTCACGGGGATGCAAAGGTCACTGCTGAATTTAAATAACCCCCTGTGATAAATCTGCAAGAGCCCGATTTGTTCTACTGGACTTGTTGGATTAAATGAACACAATTTAATGTTCTATAGGACAAGGCCTCCTTTCATGGCTGAAAGAAGGAGCGAGGGTGATTTACAGTTTCATACATACTCATTCGCTACATTATCTGCTTTGCGCCTGTACTTATGAATATCAACTCATCATCCAGCAGCCACTTCTACCCGTTCAGGAGAATTTAGCTTTCCATTAGGAAGAAATAAGGAATAAGAGATGGTAACAAGAGATTTCTACAATGTTCACTCTGAAGAAAAATCTCCAATATTTATATCCTTGTCCCTCACCTCGTGCGGTTTCTCTTTTTAATCTGTGATTTTTATAACATAAAGTAAGGTTTCCTTCTGTTTTCCAGGAAAAGGTGGTTTTCTAAGCAGATTACCACCAAACAGGGCTGTGCGTAAATGCAAGGCTTAGCTTACTTATGATACCAAATTATTTTTGACCACCACTAGCTCATGAGCTAATGTTTTAATAATGGCATACTAATATCAAATGTTTCTGTATTCATTAAAGTAGGTTTGAATTTCACTTAACTAACAGATTCTGCTTAATTCTATATATTTGGAAATAATACAAGCGTATCCAAACATTTATATAACCCAGATTTTTATTAACCACAAGACTTAGGAATCAGCGATGTTTTTGCTCAGAGGTGATTAGAGACAGGATTTTCATTTTTATCCACTTTATAAAACAGGAAGTATAAGCAAGGGTATGAGAGTTGATTTTGGGGGTGGGTGGAGACAGCACTTTGAATTCACAGTCAAATCTCAAAACTCCAGCACTATACGGCAAGATTGTATGGAAAAAAGTTGGCGACCTTGTCCTCAGGTGGGTCTCTTAGCACCGTGTTACCTCCGTCTTGTTTCTCTTTGGACACTAAATTCTAGAGCCTTGTTAACCAGACTTTCAGGAAAGCAACATCAGCATCGCCCAGGAACTTGTTAGAAATGAAAATCACTGGGCTCCACCCCAGGAATTTATAGTCTAACAAGCTTGCTGGGTGATTATCTTCAAGCTGAAGTGTGGTCTAGATTTCTCTGTTACTCCTCCCCTTAATACTTACCCACTATGTCTTATACCATCTAGCAAAAGGCAAGCTGATATTATTTGGAGTTGATGAAAAAAACTAAGGTTATCCAATATTTTAATAAGTTACCTTCCTGTTTTAATAGGGAAAAATGTCTAACCCCAAAGGAATCAATAGTTAAGGGTAGGATTGGAGGTATTCCTGTAGCAGACACACTTCTGAAGAGGATCTTTTTCTCTACACTCACCTGGTGGAGAGGGCAGCTAATCTTCCTACACATTAAGTACACTTTGGTCAGGTTAATCCCAAGATGCTCATGGAACATAAAAGAAAGCTGAGCTTTGCCTCCACTTAAATAAGGTGGAGATGCCAGTGACCAGAGCACGGGCCAAAGGGAGACATGGCAGCTGCAGGAAAGAATTTAGAAAGCCAGTGCCCAAGATAATCAACCATCAGATCTGGATTAAGCAAGGATCACTTTCATGGCCACAGGCTCTCACCCAGCATATGCTAATCCTAGATCCACGTTTAACAGAGGCAAAGGAAAGAATCAAGGGATCTCTCTTATGTATGCTTTTTCTCTCTAAAATAATGAAAGAAGTAGGCCTCTCAGAAGGAAGATATAAAATCCAAGGCTTTTTAAAATCTGAATATCACCAAACCAAAAAACAAAAGAGAAGTGCATATTTTCTACTTCTAGTATCTTACAACACTCTGGACATTTATGAGACTTTTAAAATTCCTTTTCTAATGATATAATGCCTCTCAAACTAACCTAAATATCAATGGATGGGCTTTCAAGTCCAGCTTAACTTGTTTCTATTCCCTGGGTAGTTGTCTGGCTTCTCTCTCTGCAGGTGGACCCATGCTTCAGGGCCCGCTTCAGGTCTGTGAAGTCCTTGCCTCAGTCCCCCTTACTCAAGCTGGCATTGACCTTGCCCCACTCTGATACGTTATTCTGTTCACAGCTTATATTCCACAGAGTTTGACTATTTATTTCTTATAAACTGCCTTACACTTTTGCTAACGTATATCATATATGTGATGGTCCTATTTTCCCCTTGAGATTGCAATCCCTGAGTGAGGACACTGTCTTCTACGTCTAGCACCCTTCCACCAACACCTGGCTCTAGAACAGCAGCCATAAACAGTAGTGCACAATACACTTTGTAAAACTGAATAGAGGGTTCCAGTGCTACATACCAATAAGTAAGGAAAGTCACTGCTGCCTCTCAAGTATGCCTTCCTCAAAAGACAGTGGTGTTGTGAAGCAGTATGCTTGCAACTTATGCAAACTTTCTTCCGGTGGGGAATAGAGGATGATTAGTGGTAACAACACAACTAACATTTACTGAGTGCTGTACTAAATGCTGGCATGCTGGCACGGTGCTAAGTGGCTGAGTCCATGCTGTAGACACGACTAAAATAAACATTCCAAAACCCTAGAGGAACTTCCCACACCTGTTCCCCCATTCAGCCTGGATGACCAATCAGTGGCCAGCTTGGATTTCCTTACACGTGCTAGCAGGAAGCATTTGAGTTCCTGCGCCCCCAAAGAGGCACGTGAACACCAGCCTGTTGGGTGTCTCCTGCTCAGAACAGGAGGGTAGGGCTCCAATTACTGACCAGTTAAGACAGGCCTATGCAAGGAGGCGGCATTTGAAGGAATCCAACTGCGCAGCCTGGAATTAATCAAGGGTTCTCTGTAGAGGCCAGAAAGGACCTTGCAGCATTACAGCTTCGTTTTTCTGCTTTTTTTAAAGATTTTATTTTTTCCTTTTTCTCCCAAAGACCCCCAGCACATAGCTGTGTATTTTTAGTTGTGGATCCTTCTAGTTGTGGCATGTGGGATGCCGCCTCAGCGTGGCCTGATGAGCAGTGCCATGTCCGCGCCCAGGATCCGAACCGGCGAAACCCTGGGCCACCGAAGCAAGAGTGCGTGAACGCAACCACTCGGCCATGGGGCTGGCTCCTCGTTTTTCTTCTCAAGCCACAGGAATTACTGAAGAAGGTCCACAGACTACTGATTCTATGTGATTTTTAGATCTAGTAGAAAGAAATCAAACGGTTCTTTCAGTAGAGAACAGAGTGTTCAATAAAGATGTCTCCCTCCCTGAGTCCAGGACATCTGTTACCTGCTGCAAGCTGTGGACTATAAGGATTAATTTTATTTGAATTTGCATGAATCATTTTCATCTTTATTTATTATGTAGCGCATTGCCAAAACAAAACAAAACTTTACAAATTTGAGCTCCACCACAGAGGAAGTAATGAAAGGTCAGTTTACTAGAGTCCATATCTAGTTAAAAAAATCTGAAGCATAAGTCTTTCCTAAACATACTGGTTAGGTACGCCTCCTGTTTCATCACTGAAAAGTGCTACATTAACATAACTATTTCAGACAAATGACATTAGAGAGACAGGAAGAAATGTCAAAAATTAAAGCATGTCGGGGCCAGCCCCGTGGCTGAGTGGTTAAGTTTGTGCACTCCGCTGCAGGCGGCCCAGGGTTTTGTCGGTTCGAATCCTGGGCGCGGACATGGTACCACTCATCAAACCATGCTGAGGTGGCGTCCCACATGCCACAACTAGAAGGACCCACAACTAAGAATATACAACTATGTACTGGGGGGCTTTGGGGAGAAAAAGGAAAAACATAAAATCTTAAAAAAAAAAAATTTAAGCATGTCATAGAGACTGCTGAGCTGGCTGAAGGTTGCTCCACAGGCATCATGATACAGCAACCAGCTTAACGAGAATTATACCAGGCTGTGGTTCTGCCAATCTCAACAGAAACAGGCATAGTGATAACATGATTATTCTAGAGCTTTGCAGTTTACCAATAACCTTCAAACACATCATGACAGTCTTCATGAGGAACCCCTGTGAAACAAGCAAGGTCATTCCTGTTTTCTAGGTAACAGCCTGAGGTCCAAGGACATTAAATGGCATGCCTGTAACCGGAGTTAAGCAGTCAGGATGGGGTATCAACTTCAGCTGCAGAGTTTCCATGTGCCAGGCACCGTGCTAGGCACTTCACATGAGGACTCTCATATTCCTTGCAACAATCTTTTTCTCACTGAAAAGTAAAGTTCAGAGAGGTTCAATAACTTGCCTGAGTTCACAAAGCTGGTGAGGCCAGGACTGTCTGATTTAGTGTATGTTTACCTTGCTGTGGTCCATGGTGATTCCCAGTTAGGAAGAGCAGAGCAAGGATTTGAAATCTAGGACTTCCAACCCCAGATGTTACCTCCTCTATGAAGCACTCCCTGACCATCACTCTCGCCAACCCCATATTGAGTGAAACGCTTCTACCGTAATCCATTATTGCACTCTTTCACTTTCATGAATATTTGTTAATTATTTTGTTAATTTCACATACCTCTGGGTCCCTGAAAGGTTTACATCATATCTTAAGTCTATAAATCTATTTATTAGATCTTGTTTGAGAACTAGTGGGCACAATAAATGCTTGGTGAGTGAATAAATGGATAAACAAAATCCAGTATTTTCTAATCATATGTCTGAAAATTACAAAGTATGCTATATATTTCCTTTAGACAATTAGAAAAGTTGGTCTTAAATGTCATTGCTGGCACAAATGCTTGTAAAAATCTTTGGCAAAGACAGAGAAATTATAAATATGATTAAGGCTCTCATTATGCAATACAAGCCAAATTGTGATAATAAGTACTTTCTGAGAATTCACATGCAAAGTTTTAAAAACTGTATAAAAGATAGTTTTAGTTACATGAGTCTACATATTCTCCTCTGCATATAACATGCAATCTATATTCTTCACATCCAATGCAAATTCTTCCCTGTGGCATTGATTCTTTCTTTATTTTCAGTCATAAGCAGAAGAAGAGAAGAGTTGAAACTGCCCTTTTGCAGGGTCCTTAAACTTAACAAAAAGAGGGTGCTGGGCTCACTATTCATGACTTCAGCGGCCATGGAATTAACACGGAAGACACAGAATCTGACCACAGAGGTTTCAGATTCCACAGGGGCTGTGAAATCTGAAGATGGGTGTGCCCTCAACTTCTTTACTGTGCCTTTTTTTCTCTCTCTCTCTTTCTTGACTTTCTAAAGTATCTGAATTCACGTCTCTATCACCATATTACACGGAGCTCTTTGCTATACTGAGAAAGTGAACCAGGAGGGGCTTCCCAGCACAGCTCAAGGGCTCCTCCTGTACATGCGCAGTTTCTCCTACTTAATGGGGCACTGAAAGGATGGGCTAGCTTCAAATCTCTATGTCTTCTCCTTCAAGTTTAAGTAGGCCTCAATCAGACACCGATAGCTGATGACCACTCTTCTTACAATGAAATCTGAGTCACATCCTGATTCACCACTGTAGAATGCCAACCTCTGCTTAACCAAATGACTGACCCACTCATCATTAGAGAAAATCAGCAGTTTCCAAAAAACTGAGCATTCTCTTCAAATTATGTTAATGGGAAGCTGACATTTATAAAACACGTGGGGTCAGTGGTACAGTTCTGCTTTAATAAATAACAGGCAGGAGAAAGGACTATCAACTCTGTCAGTAGTTTGTCAGGAAAGCCGTGTGTGTCCATACCAACAAATATCAACCTAGCCTAACTTCACCAGTATCAACTCATTTGCCTAGGCAAAATAGCAATATTATTTTATTTATATTCTTCTAAATTTCAATTAACTCAAACTCTATTCATCACAACTCTCACTGAGCATTTGACTCCCTTGTTCCGCTCTAAAAGAGGCAAATCACAGGAAAATAAGGAACCTCTGAGATTTCCTCTGCAAAGCATTTTTCCAGTGTACAGACTTGTCTCACAATGCATTCAACCAAACTCTCCACCTACTCTTTCCAATCCTTAGTCAACAAACTAAGTTTTCAGTACTATCCCCAGAAACTTTTTAAGCAAAAGACCAGAAAATTAAAATTTTGTATATTTTATGTAAAGATTGAGACACTGGCAGTTCTTCTAAGCATTGTCACTTCACTGATGGGTAGTACGGGAATCACAAGAAATTTGAGGCTTAAACTTAAGGCTTTAAGGAGATCATTTACAGTAAGCTGACTAAGGCCAAGCAAAGGAGAAGTTCCTAGAAGTAGAGGTGTCACAAAGCCAGCTTACCCATGGAACCCAGCATGGGCCAGATTACTCTCCCCAAAGAAACAGAAAGGCAGCAGCTGGCCCTGTGAGTGCACTGGGAATCACTGTTTTTTATTTTGAATAAAGCAAGTCTAAGGCTCTCTGTGAAAGCCTCTAATTTCTATTAGATCACTTCACCTTGATGTCAGCTGAAATCAAAACATACCAACCAGACAAGGAGAATGTTCACCCTTTCAAAGGCGACCCCAGAAAGAAAGAGATTCTCTACACAATAAAATCAATAAGGAGATAAATAAAATAATACAAATAAGCAAATGCTAGGCTGATGGATTTAAAAGCTGGACTACCAATTTAAAAAGGTCATATGAGCATTCTCTTACCTGTTTTGATATTCATGGCAAAAAAATTCTGAGGATTCCCACTTGTAATCCTGTATGTCAGTTTTTCATTGGAACTGGAGTCAGGATCCTCAGCCTGGATCTGAATGACAGATACATCCTTCGGAGAGTTTTCCATGACAACAGGATAATAAATAGGTTCCGAGGTCAGCGGGGCATTGTCATTCACATCTTCAATTTCAATGTAGACCTCAATAGTGGAATAGAGTGGAACAACGCCCCGATCCGTGGCATACACTGTCAGCCAGTACGACCCTGTTGTCTCGCGATCAAGAATGTCTGCAGTAGAGATGACTCCTAAGAGACAACAGAGAGAGTATAACTACTACAGAAAAACTTGAAGACATCAAGTAAATCATCCCAAATTCAATAGGGCTGCACTAAGTGATTTTGGCATATGAAAAAAAATCCACAATACAAGATTAAATTAAGACGTTTCTCTTTACATAAGAAAATTATTTTCTGCAAAATCACGTTAAATAGTTCTACCTTTTGAGAAGCAGAATTACATTCACAAATCCTTTATTTGAATTTTTTGGATAGACATATCAACACATGCATACATAACAGAGAAGAGACAATAGAAAGCAATGGGAAGAAAGAGGGCCAGAGGTCAAAACACTTCCCATGTTGCATGGGAAATGAGTACAATATCAGCCCAATATCTCCACTGACTTGATATTGAATTGATTTCCTATGCAACAAAAAGCTCTCCCAGGGTAAATTATTTTATCTTTCCTTCACAAAAACGAAAAAGACCTTTCAAATGTTCTTTTGCCTGTTAGGATGGAAAATATTTTGCATGCAAAGACATAAGCCTCCTTCATAGTATTTCCCTGAAAGTCAAGTGTCACAGTTATTCCAAACAATCAGAGAAGAAGCCATACCAACACACTTTCTAAATAAGCTCCAGCCCCCTCAAGAATGCTACAGAGGGCCCTAAATAAACTCTGAGCCACTTTGAGAGATACTCACGGACAATCGTTTTAAATTAGAAGCAGAAAAATGTCTAAACTGCTCCCTCCCATCTTTCTCATTTCATGGTTGAAACGAGTGCCAACCAGGAAACTGGATGTCTTCCAGAAAAGCCAACGAGAATACACAGTGCTCTTTAATGCCTTTACAGCCCTCACTCAAATCACCAAGCTCTAGAAACTTACTATAGGAACAGGCCCATAAGCACTTTCCATGGTGATGGGGAAACTCTGGGGTTCAGCCTACAAAAACTCTAAGAGTAGTCAGGATACTCATGGAAGGCATGAGATTAACGTAAACTCTATACTCTAAAAGACACCCATGATAGGAGTCAGGAACAGTTCTCCAATTCTGGCCTGAATCTTCTATCTTCTGTATTCCTATCTGGGTTTTGATTGCATTAGGTACATAATTTGTCTACAGACCCTGCATAATTAAGCAAACTACCAAGTATAGCAACCAAGAGAAAGGAGGCCATCTGTCCAGAAACAGTTAGGCTGGAATACTTAAAGTTGCCTAAAACTCAGAACAGCTCAAAGGGAGGTAACCCAACTGATGTTGAAGTTTCAACTCCAAACTTATCCACCAAAGAACCTTGCATAGTGTTATGCCATGCAACAAAAGATAATCTTAAGTATTCTCAATGGAAATATGTAAAACATAATGGGTTACTGTAAATTCATGGGTGATACCCGGAAGTCAAAATAGAAATGCCAGTATGGCATTAGAAGAGTAGATAGCAGATAACAGAGTGGGTAGAAAAACAGAAAGAGTAAAAAACAATGATTGTAAACATAATGCTCTGTGTCCACTGATTGAATGATTAATGAGTAGACATAAACTGGGTAAGACAGGGTAGAATGTCAACATGGCAATAAGGTCCAGAGAAGGCTCTGAGGTCTGGAGACCTGGCCAGGTATGAGCACATCCACAAGTACAGGGCATAGGTCTATTAGAGACACCACACTAGTTTCATGGGACATTCATAGCAGTCATAGCCATGAGCCACTGTGCACCACATGGGTGGTGCTGCCACCCAGAAGAATTGGAGCGCTTCAAGTCAGAGGGTGGTCAAGTAACCGGAAATCAAGTAATCTCTGGAATGGAGACAAAGAGTAGGCAGGCAGTATCCGGGATGAGGGATATAGGTTGCAAAAAATGCTCTAAAGGTTCTGGGAATCACCTCTTGCATGAGACCTGTCAATTCAATTCACAAGCATCTACTGGACCCTGGAGTAACATAGGTAAAAGAGAAGGAATCTCTGTCTTCAAGGGACTCACAGCCTTGTTGTGAGGACAGATCTCTAATGAGGAGGTCTGCACTGAGGGAATAACTGCACAGCCAACAGCCAGGAGGACTCTGTCTCCTCTAATTTAGACTGATACACTGGGAAGGGCAAAGAATCTAGAAACAGAGAGAGGAGGCAGGCAAGGGAAACAGCATTTTCTGAGCATTTATAATGTGCTATGAGACTTGCAACACAACTTCTCTATAATGTAAGCTTTATAATCCTCTCTTATTGATGAGGGCATCAAGTCTCAAATGTGAGTAGGTAACTTGCCCAAGGTCGCACGGCTAACTGTAGAAAAACTCAGGTCTGTCTGCCTCGAATGCTCCAATTTCAAATCTAGACTCCATTACTCACTACCTGTTTGACCCTGGACAAGCTGTTTAAACTAAGCAAGCCCAGTTTTACTACCCATATCTCAGTGTTGTGATCATGTAATTAAATGTATGCCAAGAGTTTGGCAAACTGCTTGCAATGTAGTAGATGCTGAGTACATGTTAAATCAATGTGAATCAAAAGCGATACCAAAGCCTTGTAAATAGTAACCACACCCCAAAGCAAGGGACAATCTGGAGAGGAAAGAAGTTTGGGATGGACTGTCCTGTTGGATATTTTTTCTTCTCTGGTCACGTGGCATTCTCGCATAGTTTTTGTGACTTGCCCATGATACCTTTTCATGAAAATATCTGGTCTGTTTGGGGAAGAGCAAAGCAAGGCCACTAAAAAGAGAACTTAATAAGCAACAAAATCAAAGAAGTTTAGTCAGCTTTGTTTGTACCTTGCCTGATTCCCCCCCACAAATGCACTCACATGCACACACAAGCAAGCATATGTGTTCAGGTGTACACACGCACACACATACAAATTTCCAGTCATAGAATTGCTTTGTGATCCTTGGAAGTCACTTAATTCTCTTTTCTTGCACCTGTCAAACTGGAAGATAGTATATCACAGGCTTTGGATATTAAATGATTTTGAGAAGTCCTTGGATGAGAGGCACCCACAAATGCAAATTAAAATATATGGGTGGAATTTTACTCTATTTTTAAATGAAAGATCAGACATGCCCCTAGAAATTAGAATTCTCTCTAAGATAAAATATGTCTATGGCTATATTCACTCATTAACTAGAAGTGTAATGAGTATTCTGGAACATAATGTTCAGGCATCAGTCTCATGATCCAAAAATTGGAGAAAGTGAAAAGCATGACTCTGAACTGTGTTGACAATTATTACAAGATTCATCCAAGACTCCATATTAACCATATTAATACAACCAATGCCTAATGACAGCATTCCCTTGCTTCCTTCTGTGCTTCACACCTCATTATGATCTTCATGGTTACAACTAAAAATGTAAATCCATATGACCTTTTCTATCAAGCAAAAATTTACTTTGAGGTGGCCCAAGGACTGCCAAAAATGAGCCCTTATCTTTGTGACAACTACTATACATTCTTTATTATTATTTTTAATTGAGGCATAATTCACATACAATAAACTGCACATAGTAAAGTAAACAATTCGGCAAGTTTTGATATCTGTGAAACCATCACCACAATCAAGATAAAAAAAACACAACCATTATCCCCAAAAGTATTCTCCTTCCCACTTTTAATCCAATTAAAAATGCTCCCAATTTTCCCTACTCTCGGGCAACCAGACTAGCTTTCTGTCACTACAGATTAATTTATATTTTCTAGAATTTTATAAAAATGGAATCATATAGTATGTATTCTTTCAGTCTGCCTTCTTTCACCCAGAATAATTATTTTGAGATTCAGCCAATGTTGTATATATAATAAGACATCATACTTTTATATTTCTGAGTAGTATTCCACTATACAAGAACACCATAATTTTTTTTAACCCTTGACTTTTTGGACATTTAGGTTGCTTTCAGTTTTCACATGTTACAAATAAAGCTGCTAAGAACATTTCAAATACAAGTTCTGCATGGAAGTACCTTCATTACTCAAATAATTACCTAGGAAGAGAATGGTTATATCACATGGCAGGTGTACACTTACACCATTTTCCATTCTCACTAGTAGTAAGCATGGAGCATTCCAGTTGCTCTGCATCTTCACCTGTGGCATACTTGCCATAGTCAGTTACCTTAATTTTAGACATTCTAATGAGTATGTAGTGGTATATCCTGCTTTTAATTCGCATTTCCTGATGATGTTGAGCATCTTTGAAAGTGCTTATTTTCCATCTCCCTCTGTTCTTTGGGTAAATGTTGAAATTTTTCATCCATTTTTAAAATTGGATTGTTTGTTTTCTTATTATTGAGTTTTCAGAATTCTCTATATGTTCTGGATAAAATTCTTGTATCAGATATGTCATTTGCAAATATTTTTCCTCAGTCCATGGCTTGTCTTTCCATTCTCTTAATAATACCTTTTGAAGACCAGAAATTTTTAATTTTAATGATATCTAATTTATCAATTTTTCTTTTATAGATCATGAGCTTTTGGTATGTGTCTAAGAAATCTTTGCCTAACTCAAAGTTACAAAGATTTTTCTCCTGTATTTTCTTCTAGAAGTTTATAGTCTCAGGTTTTATATTTATAAGTATGATCAATTTGGAGTTAATGTTTGTATATGACTCAAGGTATAGATCTAGGTTCATTTTTTTTGTATGTAGATATTCATTGTTTCAGCCCCATTTGTTGAAAAGACTATCTTTTTTCCATTGAATTGCCTTTGCCTCTTTGTCAAAAAGCAATTGACCATGTATGCATGAGTCTATTTCTGGACTCTCCATTCTGT
This sequence comes from Equus quagga, assembly GCF_021613505.1. NCBI lineage: Eukaryota > Metazoa > Chordata > Mammalia > Perissodactyla > Equidae > Equus > Equus quagga. The sequence continues at coordinate 44,125,404 of NC_060280.1, read as the reverse complement.
TCCATTGATCCATTTGTCTATCTGCACATCCATATCACACTGTCTTAATTAATGTAACTTCATAATTAGTCTAGAAATCAGGAAACATAAGTCTTAAAATTGTGCTGTTCTTTTTCAAACTTGTTTGGGATATTCCAGATGCTTTGTGTTTCCATATGAATTGTAGAATCATCTTTAGACTCCATATGAAATTTAGAAAAACCTACTAGTATATTTACTGGGATTGTGTTGACTCTATAGATCATTTTGGAAAGAGCTGACACCTTAACAACTTTGATTCTACTGATCCATGAAAATGGTATATCTATTTGTTTTCTTTTATTTCTCTAAGCAATGCTTTTCAGTACACAGATCTTGCACATCTTCTGCCAAATCTATCCCTAAACATTTTATATTTTGATGCTATTGTAAATGGCATTATTAATTTTAATTTCAACTTTTTTGTTGTCAGTATATATAATATGATTGATTTTTGTATATTGATCTTGTTTCCTGCAACCTTGTTAAACTCTCTTATTAGTTATGAGAGTTTTTACAAATTCCATAGAACTTTCTACATAGAAGATGGTATTATTTCCAAACAGGGACAGTTTTACCACCTTTATCACTTCCACACCCACTATTTAATCATTGTGTGCCTGGTACTATGATAGGTGAAATAAATGCATCTTCATTAAATTTTCTAAAACCCTTGTTCATTCAGCAAATACATATTCATGCCAAGCCCTCAAGAAGTAGTTACTATTTTATCCACATATTACAGGTAAGGAAACAAAGATATAGGTTAAGTAACTTGCCGATGATCACTCAGCCTGTAAATAGAAGATCAAGTGCTCAAATCTTGGTCAGTGAAACTCGAGATCAATTGTTAACCAAAATACAATATTGCCTTTTTTTTTTTTTTGAGGAATATTAGCCCTGAGCTAATATCTGCTGCCAAGCCTCCTCTTTTTGCTGAGGAAGACCGGCCCTGAGCTAACATCTGTGCCCATCTCCCTCTACTTTATATGTGGGACACCTACCACAGCATGGCTTTTGCCAAGCGGTTCCATGTCCGCATCCAGGATCCGAACTGGTGAACCCCAGGGCCACCAAAGAGGAATGTGCGAACTTAACCACTGAGCCACCAGGCTGGCCCCCAATATTGTCTTCTTAACCCATATGGATATCAAATCCACATAGTATTTCTTGTCCAAAGAAATTTTTTTCCCTCCGATAGAGAAGTGTCATTACCTGGACAAACAATATTGAGTATATTATACTTTCCCTTTGAGTTCTCCATGTTGAATGTAGAAATACACAGAATATAAATGTTTGTGACATATTCTTAGCCCATTACCCAACACAGTCCTGGAGCACTGATCTCCAGAAAGGAGTCTCCTTCCATCTCCCTCTTACAGAAAGTAGGCGCTACAGGCTCTATGTGGTTGTTTAATCTCTGCAGTCTTACTGCCCACAACAGAGCCTGGCGTGTAGCAGGCATTCAATAAATATAGGTTCATGAACGAATTTAAGTCCTGACACTGAATCAGCAGCAAGTTAGCTGTACCTCACTGATGAGATAAGCCAGCCTTACTCAATCAGACCAGGAATGGACTTCAAAGATCGCTAGGTATAACCAAGCCCTAATGAAAGCATCCCTCCCACAATATGCCTGACCCGACACCCAGCCTCTGCTCCCAGTTGGTGACAGTGCCCTCATTATTTATTCAGGAGTATCAGCTAATGCAAAGTTCATCACACTGAGGCAAAATTTTGGTCTCTCTAATTTCGAATGCTATTTCTACCTACACCCTCAGTCACGTCCCAGAATAAAGAAGTCTGCAAACCACCATTCACCTGTGACAGCTCTTCAAATATAGAATATGACCCTCTACTTCCAGGGATTTTCCTTTCTTGTCTAAGAATTCCATCCTCATGTGCCTCTGAATCAACAGGATATGACCTCTGTCCATTCACAAGTGTGTACTGAGTGGGGGTAGAAATGGGTGACTTAAAAATCTCATTTAAACCATCCACAGTAAGCTTCGAGGATGTTCCAGGTAGTGTTGGTCAGTGAAAAGAACTCAAGTGGAATATCCCAGATGGGGCTGCATCCTATCCCTCACATTTTCACCTATCATGGAAATGCTCAAAGGGGATTCAATTGAGATGCTCAAATTTTATGCTGATATTTATGAAAATGTCATTTAAAACAATTCTTTAGGGGCCGACCCACTGGCGCAGTAGTTAAGTGTGTGTGTTCTGCTTTGGCGGCCCAGGGTTCGCCGGTTCGGATCCCAGGTGCAGACATGGCACCGCTTGGCAGGCCATGCTGTGGCAGGCATCCTACATATAAAGTAGAGGAAGATGGGCATGGATGTTAGCTCAGAGCCAGTCTTCCTCAGCAAAAAAGAGGAGGACTGGCAGCAGATGTTGGCTCAGGGCTGATATTCCTCAAAAAAAAAAAAAAAATCTTTAGAAATACCATTGGGAATTTTTATACTCTTGATTTTTGTGATATGCTTATATTTATTAAATTTTTATTTTCCTGTTTCATTTGTATTTGTGGCAAAATAAAGGCAGTAGTAGACTGGAATTGTTAGGGCATCTTAATACTCAAGCATATAAGCAGGTACACAAACAGCAATTTATTTATTTATTTACTTATTTATTTATTTCTGCAGAGTGGTGCACAGCTTGAACTGGAATTAGTTGATCCCAGCATGAAACACATGTTAGCTATAATTGTTCTTTCTGATTCACAAACAAATATTAGAAGAAAATATATGTACATCACTCTCATCAAGTAAGATTGAAATATTTGAGATGAAAGAGGAAAATGTACGGAGCTATTTATAATCAGATAAATATTTCATGCTGCATTACTCACCTTATTTACTTTCCAGCCATATCCCCATATGCCACATCTCAGGTCTCAAATGACACCTTGTCCCAAAAGAATGACACCCAAACATCCACAACAGCCGGAAAACAACATGCCAACAAATAGCTCAGGGAATGCTTTGGGGGTCATGTGCTTCTAACACAACGAAAACTCCCCCGCTGAGATAAGTATTATGGATTCTATGGCAGTTAAAAATTAAAAAGAACAAGACAAAACAACAACTTTAAAAACACCCTGATGGCATATTCCTTGTCAATGCCCTTAATGCAGTCTGTTTACTCATACATACTTATTTAATTCTTATTTCTAATCAGTCAAAATTTTAACTCCCAATTCTCAGTGCACTTAAAAAATTTGTTAACTTTTTATTTGGAAAGAACTATAGATTCACAAGAAAGTGCAAAGCAATGTACTGATAGTTCCAGTGCACCCTTCACCAGCCTCTCCTAGCGTTAACATCCAAGTGCATTTCTTTTCTTTTTGAGGAATATTAGCCCTGAGCCAACATCCACCACCAATCGTCCTCTTTTTGCTGAGGAAGATTGGCCCTGAGCTAACATCCATGCCCATCTGCCTCTACTTTATGTGTGGCATGCCTGCCACAGTGTGACTTGACACCCAGGATCTGAAACAGCGAACCCTGGGCCGCCAAAGCAGAGCGCGCAAACTAAACTGCTATGCCACCGGGTCGGCCTCCCAAGTACACTTTTAAATTGCTTATTTCTTCAAGAATCAAATTCTTTTTTTCTTTTATATCTCCCATCACCTAGGAATTCAGAAGAGGAGGAAGATGAAGGGGAGAATAAATGTGCGTATTTCCCTTTCTCATAACCAATTCTCTGACATCAACTGGGCGTCCATGGAATCAAAGTCTTATTTTACTTCTGAGAGCAGGTGGAATTCCTCCATGGGCTCCGTAACCACTTTAGCCAATTCTCGCTTGCCTTCAGAAGGATCACAGGAATACACTTTTCTTTCTTTTCCTATTCATCCCCGGACTTGGATAAGGCTTTTAATGTCTTAAGAGGGATCACTGTTATGAGCAAAGCATGGTAATAATTAAGGAAAGAAAGGGGATTTTATCCTCATAGGCTGCACCAGGGTCACTCCACGCACTCTTATGATCATATCTATAATTGCTACCAGTCTGAAACATAGGACACAACAGAAATGAGCTGAAACGGGATGGGCCAAAATAAGCAGAGAAATTGTGGGTGGATAGAATCTTAACTTAGACATTTAAAAGGCTTCTAAAACATCTTAGTTACACATATTATATGTGCATACACCTTTATATACTTTATATATCATATACTTCATATATAATATATTTAAATATATACTTTAAGGTACTTTTTAAATTGAGGATTTTAAATGAATTGCCCAGCTAATCAAGTGGCAAAGTCAGACCTGGAATCTGGAACACTGAATAGGAGTCACACACTCTTTTCATTACAGAAGTTGCCCGCTGATCTGTCCACATGTGTCCATTATCATGAAAAAGAAGGCAATTCTATGCCCATGCACTCCTCGCAGTGGGCTCCTGTCGGCTCTTTGGTAATAGGAAATTCAATAGTTTCATTACTTTCCTTCATTTCTAAAAGCTGCTGCAATGTATGATTCTGAATCCATTTTTGTAGCTTCTCAGAAGATTTTCAGATGTTGCACTGGTTTGAGACCAGGGGAACTGGGGGACTGATTCTTCCTTAAATATCCATCTCTTCTTTGCCTTTCTGCAAAGGAGGTTACACACTCTGCTCCTTCAGCCTCTGTCTTCCTAAACCTCCTTCGCTGTTCCTCAAGGTTCAAGGAGATTTCAGATTCAGAGATTGTGCCTCACTCAGACAGCCTGGGCTGGGGGGTGTCCCTTCTGCTTTTATTTTGACACTTAATTTTTGCCCCTCTAGCATTCTACTATGAGCTCCCTATGGGTAGGGACCATTCTGTCTTGCTTTTGTCTATCCTAGGATGGTGGCTAGCAATTGGAAACTCTATAAGTGTTGAATAAATAAAGGAAAGATTACATCATAACATTTGGTAAATTCAGGCAAATTGGGATGTCTGGCTCTTTATAGACAAGCACCCTGAGGAATAGCTACATTAGAAAAAACAAAACTTAAGTCAATTAGATATTTTGCTATTCTGTGATCACTAGGCAAAATAAAATAGGGATAGATGGAGCTTGTGATCAATGTTAGACTTCTCTAATGCATACGCAGAATGGAAAGTTAACTGGCTCTGAAATTCAACTCTCCATCTGTGAATTATCCTATTTGATAAGACAATTTTCTTAAAAGTCATGCCCAGTTTTGGGTTGTCCCTTTGCTACCTAGAATGCAGATGGTGTCATGGTTAATATCCTCAAGGCTTGAAACCAAGACGCAGCCTGATGAAGACGTCAGTTGATTTTATCATGCACTTAAATGCTGCGCTGCTCACAGGTACACACCATAGGCAGTCGGAATCCATGCCTCCGGGCCCCCAGATAAAGGGCCAGCAAGGCGCTCTCTCTCTGTGGGCTCTCATCTGCTGCTTCGCATCCGCCCTGGACACTTTTGTTCTACTCTGTTCCCTCCTCCTCATGCCAACTCCTATTGATTAGACATCTTTCATCTTTGCAGAAGGAGAAGAAAAACCCACAACACAGTTGTGAGGAACAATTATGTACTGAAATGCAAGCTGCCTTCATTCCCTGTTATTTCACAAGGCTCAAAGCTAGAGAGCTGCACAGAAGATGAAGGCAAAGGGCTGCAGGCTGAATTCAAGCTTTTATTTGGAGTTAATGAAAATGGACAGCTCTCCTTGAATGTTTAGGACCCAGGAATTCTTAAACATAGCTGCATGCTTAGGAGTCTCCCTGGCCATTAAGCTCTATATGCTCAGTAAACATATACCTTGGTATTTGATTTTTTAAAGACAAACTTTTCAGGACCAGTTTTTAATGGGCTCAAAACATACATCTGTTTTCTCTCTCTAGACTAATTCTAGTCTGTGTAGCTGGCACCAGACACCAACAGCCTGAAAACAAGAAACAGACAGAGTACCAGGCTGTGAGCAACACATCCAGCTTGAATTCAGTGTTTTTGTCTTTCCTATACCCCCCACTATTCCCAGGCTCAAAGCCTTTCTGTGGTCTGTGCTCATTTGCATGCTCACCATACACAGTAAAATGATATGGATACACACAGCGGAAGAGAAAGGAAGGTTGGAATCTAAAGCAATGGAAAAAATGCTCTCAGGCAATATATGAAATTAAGTCAAGACGTTGTTTTGTTGTGTCTGAAAACATGGAGGTTATTACATGAAGGGCAATAATTAGTTGGATTCTATTTCTTTAGAAGAAGAAATGAGCATATACTTCAGCACAAAGCATTTTGGTTAGATATCTAAAAATATTTTCTGAGACAATGGTAGAAAAACAAAGGAATACCTATCTGAGGGAAGCAGAAGTGTTTTTTTCTATTCCTATATTACGGTGATAGACAAATAGATAGAGGATAGAAAAAGAGAGAGAGACAGAGAGAGAAAGAAAGAGGGAAAGGAAGGAAGGGAGGGAGAGAAGAAGGAAGGAAGAGAAAGAAAGAAAGAAAATCCATCTTTTGCCTAGCAGAAACTTTTGGAGCATTCAAATTGACTATTACATAAATCTTTGTGTTTTAAAAAAATTTAAGACTTCATTGCAGAAGAAAATACGCAATATAGGGGCCTGCCCTGTGGCCAAGTGGTTAAGTTTGCGCGCTCTGCTTCCGCAGCCCAGGGTTTCGCTGGTTTGGAGCCTGGGTGTGGACATGGCACTGTTTGTCAGGCCGTGTTGAGGTGGCATCCCACATGCCACAACTAAAAGGACCCACAACTAAAATATACAACTATGTCCCGGGGGAATTTGGGGAGAAAAAGCAGAAGCAAAATAAAAAGAAGATTGGCAACAGTTGTTAGCTCAGGTTCCAATCTTTTAAAAAAAAAAAAAAAAAGAAAATATGCAATATAAATAAGTTTAAAAAAAAACACTCATTCTCTCATGGTCAAGAGATAATAACTGTTAATAGCCTTGATATACTGCCTCTGTTCTACATTATTTTCAGCCCAAAGGATCATATTTCTGTGTAATTGTGGATCCTCACTTACCACTGCACACTGAGTATCTTTCCACATCAATAACTATAGTTTTATATGATTTACTGTTAATGACCGTGTATTAATGGCCACTTACTCACTAGTCCACCAACACAGTCAAATCCAAGCTTCCTGTGTGCAAGAACTTGTCTGTTACATCCTTGTTGCATACCCTAGAGGAGTGGCTAGCATCCACTATATGCTCAAGAAACATTTGTTGAAATACTCATATAATGTTTATCACTTATTTAATGAAACTCCTCTTGCTAGGTCATTTGCTAAGTTATATTTATTTTTCACTATTATAACACACTTAGATGGATAACCTTGCAACTCTATCATTTTTCAATTATTTTTTAGGATAAATTCTTAGAAGCAGAATTAATGGGTCAAAGCATATGTCCATTTTCAAAAGCATTTGAATCAACTGCATTTCAGAAAGGTTGTATCAATTATATCCAACCAGCAGTTTCTGATCATATTTTTGACCGACTAAATATTGTAAGATTTGTATCATTGTTGGGGGGAAAAAAACAAAAGTAGAAAACAATACTACAGTTTGCCATGGAGACAGATAATAGCTGACCTCATATATAAAAATCTTTATTTTTCCTAATTTTATTTTAACCACTTGACTCAATGACAAAACATTTGTGGTAAGACAAAATGTTGTTGACAGAGAGATGGTGCTGACAATTTTCTTGAAAAGAAAGACTGTACTACATGAGGAAATAACATTAATTAAATTAAAAATCGTCCACAAAACCGAATTCCTCAGCTTTGAAAGGTGCTGTGGGATTTTTAAACGGAATGTCAGAACATAACCTTTAGTGCTTTGAGTAAGAGCATTTTCAGGTGAATGTGCTGTCAGAAATTAGTTATACTTTAATCCAATATTTCATCCACTTGAACTCCTCTTCTTTTATGCCGAAACTTTGTGGAAATTTCCATTTTTGGAGAACTTTTTCTCCACGTCAAAGGGAACCCTTTTTCCTTTTTCTGATTTCTCCCATATCAGAATATGAAAATGGAAGTAAAGCCACATCCACCCAGACACAAATGCACCCCAGAAGGAGCAGCAGCCTTCAGTAACCTCCTAAGAAAATAAGCAAAGCACACAGCTCACTGTCTCCTCAAGCGAATGCACTCTGATTCTCACGGCCAATTTGAGGTTTACCAAGAAAATAATTTCATTGATGTTGCACAGATAATTGCACATTTGATAACAAAATAGCTGAATTTTTTCCCTTGGCAAAACACGTATTCTAGGTGATGGAAGTGAAACAGACCAAACAAAGGAAGATGGATCAGGATCTAAGTTTAGCTTTGTTGTTGCTTTTTCCTATATGTGACCTAAAAACTCCTAACTACGTTTATTATGACAAGTTTACCATGGGAAAAGCACCCTAGGGAACTTCTGTCTTCTTTCAACTTTCCAGGATAAATCTCACTTTTTCCTTTCACCAATATTGTTAAATCATACAGACAATGCCGTACTTAGGCAATTAAGTTGGGTTGATCAGTTTAGAGGGACTATACATAAGCATTAGAGCATATGAATGAAATCCTTGCAACCACCTTACCTTTCTTCACAATGGAAACAATAAACTCTTTGCTTTCCTATTTATAACCAAATAAGTAACTACAATAGGGCAAAGAAAACAGGGCCCAGAAGGAGGAAAGTCTATGGTTTTCTCTAATTGAGTTTCTCCTGGTCTCATCTTCTATAGCTTTCTTGGATTGTTTTCCAATTTTCATTCGCATTTCATCCCATTAAATGGTTCTAACCTCTGACACATCTGCACAGCACCCTGCATTCATCTTCTTTTCGTGATTGAGATGAAATGTGCCCACTTGCTCTGTCGACAGTACCAGAGGCATGGACAAGGCACAGATAAATATGAGACCAGGCTTTGACAAGAAAACAAAGGAAGAATCCTCATCTGGCTACAGTCAAAATCAGTGTGCCTATGTATAAGGCTTGCATTTTTGGTAAGTATGTAGCTGTTGACTTGCAGTGAAAAAACACTGCAATGAGACTAGTCTGTTGTTACACGCTGTTTTTACGCTACCGATAGGAGGTTCTTTCAAAATTTCTATATTTAAATGTGCTTAGTGACTCAGCTGTGTCAATAGCAATACAGCTAAATGTTAGTTTTAGAACAAATTATTGAGATTTGTGAACAAATTGCTATGCAGTTTCTTCAAGACAGAGAAGAAAAATCATGTCAATTTTTCTCCCCTTTGTAAGAACATTAATTTAGACACTGCCCATAATATAAAGCAAGTGATATACATAGAATCAGAAACATCTATTTTAGGAACTCTAAAAAAAAAAGCAGTAAAAATGTGACATCTGTATTACTGTGAAAATTCAAGATAATATGAAAAATTATAATATTCTTTAACATACTGTTTAAAAAAATGTGTGTGAATGGCTCAACTGAAGGGTTCTGATGCAAGGTATAGATATTGTATGTACATTACTGATAAATATCCAATATCTAAAGGAAAGTTGGTTCACTAAAATAAAAAATGTATGAGACTGGTATTTGGAAGGTATCACTCAACATATATAGTTATAGGTTAAACTTAGGATAGTTCTTTGGTCAGATAATAAGAACAAGCTAGGATCAAGGAGAAAAGAGGGAGGGTGTCAGAAAGGAGGAGCTCTTGGTTCCATGGCCATTGCTACATCCCCTTGTCCTCCTTTTATGCATCTACACTTCAGAGTCCAAGAGAGGTGAAATCCCAGGCACCTATGGAGGGTTGCAACAGAAAAGAAAAACATGGAAATATATATAGATATTAAAAGAGAATACAGGAGTAGCCCTGGAGTTTCAGGAGATCCTTCTGGACTGTAGGTTGCATAGGGAATTTTTGGTTTTGGGGTCAGTTCTGGCAAGCCGCCTGCTCAAAATCTTAGGCATGTTCTATAGCCACAGATGTACTGTCCCATCTTTCTGAGGAGTAGGTTTCATCACACGTGACCTTAATTATAGGGTTAATATCTATCTCCCCAACTAGACTGTAACACTCGCAGGGCAGACAGGATCCTGCCTGCCTTACTCAACACAGAAGCCAGAACCTACAGAGCACATGCCAGTTACTACACATAGTATCTTAATAATAAATATTTGTTAAATGAGTAAATGGTGTTTCTACTTCCAATGGAGCTTTGATGATTGTGCAAGAAGAGCTCAGCAGTGAACGATTATAATTTGTTACATCCATTAACAGTGTCCAACATGTGGCAATGAGTTGAAAAGCAAAAAAAAAAAAATACATCTAGCCCCCAGGAGAGTGGAAACAGGAAGAGCTGTTAAAAGCAAAGTTTAATTAAAATAGCAGGAGACCTAGCTAAGAAAATCTAAGCTTCTCACCAACTGGCACAGTCTTCACATAAGCTGTGCAAAGCTGCAGTGCATGTAGATCTGTAATCTTGCCCCAGTGCAGAGACAGTCCAGAGAGGGCAACAATGTAAACCAGCAGCACACTGGCACTTTTGGCTTTGACTCTTCCAAAAATGCATCTGCTGTAGAACCAGGAGCTGGGACCAGAGATGTAACTAGTCACCCAAGGTCATGAATCAAGCGTAACATCTGTTCTGTCTCCAACAGAAAGTCTCAGCAGGTCCAAGAACAATTGCAAAGGGAGCACCAGCCATTCTCCTCAGCAGAGGCCTGAGAGCCGCTACTCAGAAAAACCTGGCCTATACACGATCAGATGGGTGTGCCAGCATCCAGAGTTGGTTCAAAGGAAGTGGCATGAGGACCCGAACAAGCTCCAGTAGACACACATGGCCATCTCATGATCCTTCCACTTGTCTCTCCAATCTCATTTCCTTCCACCCCATACCCCATCCACCTGGACACTCCAGACAGTCCAGAATTGCTCCATGTTGTTCCCTCTGCCTGGAATAACACCTTCTCTCACCTTTAAGACACAAATTGAGCCCTTCCTGATTTGTGAAGCCATTAACGCCCAAAACAGACCCGGCCACTTATTTTACCACTATATTTCTAGCTAACCATTATTATGGCATTTAACACACTATTTTGCAGTTTTCTTTATATGTCTGACTCTGCAATGAGTGTCTAAAGGGGACCAATGTCTCATTCATCTTCTGGGCTCTTGGTCCCTGACACACACCATCACTCAGCAAATGTGTACTGTATGAAAGGAAAGTGTCCCTGAACTACAGCCATTTGCAGGAATGTCCTGCCAGGGAACATGCCAACAGGTAAATCTTGTCAGGAAGATCATAAAGCCCACCACAATAACTTCTTGTAGAAAGAGAAATTATAGCAAGGAAGAAGAGCAAAAGTGCAATATATTTATTCATAACCAGTTAAAGGAATGCTTCAAAGATACGGCAGACACAGAATTTTAAAATCAGCTATAAAAATGCTTTATTTTTACTGGACAGAGCTAATCAGTCTTTGGCATGATTTCCTGCAAAGAACCAATATTAAACTCCTAAGGAACAGTTGTTCCCAACCAATGGACTTTTGGAATTCCTGCTTCTGTTTCTGCTATCAAACCCAAGCCCAGAGCAGAGAGCAGAAAGGTTTCAAACACCCATTAAACAAATAGGCGTACTCAATGGGAAGTATCCAGAAGAGATGGGTGGAAAAAAATCACTAAAGTAAGTTAGACCTGCTCCCTCAATGCCCAGGTCTGAGCAGTGACCTCCCAAGAAGTCTGGCTCATTCATGGAATCTGTGCGGTCTGCTGGCTCTCACGTTGTATTTTTCATGGCACAACTTGGCTTTCGTGTACAATCTGGACCTGACAGCTATGGCTGTTCTAAAATGAAAAACTACAACTATTTAGCTTCCATTACACAATAATTCACAGTCTCCGATGGAAATGTTCAAGTCACTTAGGACTATGATTTGGAACAATGTATCTGTTTTAATTCAGATGACAGCAGTAATTCATTTGGACAACATGATTCATATAATGTGCTTCTCCTTCACCATAACCTCTGCCGTTATGAAATGACACCGTTTCACGGGATCATCTCAAAAGAGTAAGAAGCAAATCCTTTTACATATATGACTACTATAATTCATCCAATGGATAGATTTTTTATTCCTACAGGAAGAGAAAGAACAAGTCTGCATTAGTTTTTAAATTGTAATTAGTAATGATTACTTGGTAAGATGTGAAATCAATTTAATAGGTCTGACCTGGGTATTTTTTAAATGAAAAACAATAGAATGGAAAAATCAGAGTGTGTTGTGTGTAATAAGGATAAACAGTGCTTTGTAAGACCTAGGTATTTAAGAACGAGGGAGAGAGAGAAAGACTAAGAGAGAAAGAGAAGAGCACAAGTACAGTAAGTTGTGATACAAAATGTAATTAAATGTATTTCTTACTGACGGTCATGGCCAGCAAAGGTGGAAAACAGTTGGTGAACTAACTGCAAAGAATTCTGATTCTGGAGTCAGGAAGCACAGTGAAAGTTAAGGTGAAAAATCCTAATTTTATCTCTGTCATTTATTACTGACGTGCCCTTGTGCAAGTAACAACTTAAGTACCAGTTTCCCTATGTATAAAATAGGGATGGCACCTCAGAAAGTTATTTGAGGTTTAAAGACTATAATGTGTTTAATTCACCTATTATAATGATAATGGTAGGAAACACTGATGGTTTATTTATTTATTTACTTTTTTGGTGAGGAAGACTGGCCCTGAGCTAACATCTGTTGCCAGTCTTCCTGTATTTTGTGTGGGATGCCACCACAGAATGGCTTAACAAGCGGTACTAGGTCCATGCCCAGGATCCAAACCTGCGAACCCTGGGCTGTCAAATCGGAGCACGCACACTTAACTGCTACGTCACCTGGCCGGTGCCTGAGTGTTTACTATTTAAAATGTTTAGCACAGGCCCTGGCACACAATAAGCACACTCTTTAAATGTTAGCAATTATTGCTGTTAATATTATTATTTTTAAATTATTATTATTGTCTTGTAAAGCAATATGCACATTATAACCAGGTATTTTCCTAAAATGCAAGAATCAAATATTACTGTGGAAGTTCTATGGCCATAACTAACCAAAGTAGATTAGAACATTTTTGTTGTTTTTGCCACACACTCTGATTCCAGCTGCTTGTCACTCAGCTGAAAAATGAAACCCTGGCTAACAATACCAAGGAACTGTGAACTGAGCACTACATCAGGATTATACCAGCTGATCTTAAGCTCATTTCTCAGACTAAAACAGAAGGAAGAGCAGGTGTGTAAGGTTAGAGCAATACTAACTACCTCTTATAGAGTGCTTATTACACTGTACTTACAAGCACTGTATTGAATCTATTTTAAAGATGAGGAAATAGGTTGGAAGGAGAAATAACTTTTTCAAGGCCACACTATTAGGAAGTGATAGAATCAGGCTTTGCTTTCACATCCATTTGGCATCTCTTGAGAACCTCAACACGGTAAGTACATCAGGATCATCAAATCCAAGCATCTATCTATGGCAACACTCAATTTTCAGCATCCTTTTGGTCTGGGTTTTAAGGCCTAATCTTCACGAGCTCCCTACTTCCCAAGGCTTTCCACTCCATCAATAGGCAGTTGTGATTGTTAGAAAGTCCTTTCTCATATCCAGTCCATCTATTTTCCTGCCCACACTTTCCATCCCTTGAGACAGCACAGAATATGTGTTCAGCTTCTTCTACTCTACATATCTTAAAACAATGAATGACTCTATCTCTTCTCTGTCTTTCCTTCTCTGGGGTCAACATCCCTAGGTGTCCCTGAACTTCACTCTTAACAGATGGCTCTCATCCATTTCTTCCCATGCTGCTCATCATCTCCTAGATGATATTCAGTCTGAAAATATTACCTAATGCAATACTCCTGATGCATGTGGCCTGCCTGGACAGAGTATAAGAGAACTGGTTCAGTTCAAACCCACGTTTGTCTATCACTATCCTTAGAGGCTGCATTAGGCTTCTTGGAACAAACTACCTCACGCTTTGCTTCATCTTGAGGTTTAAGTCACTTGAAACATCAAGGTATTGTTCAGATGAACTGCTGGGCCATCTTTCCACCCCGTAGTTCTAGAACTATGTTGTTGAACCTTAATTCAAGTTTTATTTTTATCCCTGTAACATTTCTTTGCCTTGCTTTTGGCTCAGCTTTCCAGTAGAGAGAGGTCACTTCAATTCTTAGTTCTGTCTTTCATAAAATTAACTATTATACTCAGGAGTATATTACGTGCAAATGTAAAAAGCATGCTGTTACATTAAACTGTTATAAGTTGACAGACTATTTGAGACAGATGGAAATATATATATACACACACACATACGCACAAAAGCGTACATTTTTGCTTCTCTCGTCAAATTGTAAACTCCTCGAGTTCATGAGCACTGCATCCTTCTCCTTTAGTACATCATGTGGGCACAAAGGTCACCATATTCATTTTGACTGAATGATTATTAATTTGCACGTGTCAAAATTCACTGCCAGAATTGATGATAAGCCAAAAGGCAGGAGAGGAAATAAAACACTACAGATCTGAAGTGCAGGTTCAAAGGCAACGACTAGCACGTGTTGCTTCCTTGAACCCAATCAATCATAGAGTTGACAGAAAATGGAAATTCATATTAGAAAAGAGCCCAGCAGAAAAACAAAGAAAAAGAGATAGGAAGAAAACATGCATGTGCACATGCACACAGACTCACACTCCTACTCACAAACACACACAATTGCCTGGTGAAATTTCTTAAAGTAGTTACTAGAAGGTTTTCACACATGAATACCGCCATTTAATGGCATAAGGTTCTTGACTTTGTATTACTATTAATAGACAGCCTATTAGGACATTGCTATTTATGGCTGCCACAAGGTAATATACTACATGATTTCCCAGTAGTATATTACCATTAATTGGTAAAAGGCACTCTAGGAATACCAGTCTAAGACAATAGCTCAGTCACAATTAAAACAGAATTGCATTTGCTGACCTAGACGACAGAGCAAAGTGTGCCTGGGAAATTCTCTGCAATATTTTACAAACTGAACTAATTAAAGATTACATTCCCCATACAGCCAGAAAGCAAACAGGAGAAATACCCCAGCTGAAGACTTTCTAGTTTGATGGTTACTATAATGAGTTCAGTCCCAAAGGTTCAAGACAATAGGAAGTAGCTTCTACATGAAGGCTGTGGAATGAAACTCTGACTTCCCCTAATTTTGGAGCAATTCCTTCTTGTGCGGTGTCAGTCCCATCCAAAGGCCACAGTCCAATTTTTCTGCAATGAACACAGAGAATGTAGGGGGGAAATCTGATCTCATTGTAGCCTGCTAAATTTCTTCAACAGATTTAATGTTGACAAAAATTAAGAAGAGCATATTTTCATTGCCAGACTGCATGCTGGATGAATTTCATTTATTAACCTAGGAGAGTCTTCCCTCATCTAAGCAAGCAGCAGACTAAAAACGTTTTTACTGTATGATTAAAGTATCTTTACAGAGGCAGCCCCAGGCACCCCGAGTTATTGCTCTATCGCCTGGAGGGAAATTAAGGTGATACTTTTCCTTTTCCCGTTTCTAATAGGATTGTACATTATGCTTCTGGCAAAACTGATTACACTATTACCTATTGCAAAAGCCTCATTCCTGAATGCCGATGTGTGTTCTGTCACATTTGGCTTGAAAAAATTACCTCTTACTACTTTGTTCTGATAAGGGGGAACCTTGCAGGGGGGTCCTTTCAGGGAGAGAGAGAGAAACACAAAGGAAAAATGGACATTAGGCACTGAATGTGAATTAACACGTCACCACTTTGAAACATTTCATCCTATTTTTCCTCCTTCAAAGTTCTTTTACAATCAGCCCGAAGATGTCGGCCAGTATTTTAGGCCATCAATGCTGTCCCAATAGGTATAGGCATTTTTAATCTCCAACATAAATCTGTTCCTACAAGAAAAAATACTTTATAGATAATAAGCTATCTAGAATTAAACTAAATTATATAATAATCTAAAGTAATGCCATGTGGCCCAAGATAAATCTTTGGGAATTGATCCTTAAAAGGAAAAATAAATATGCAATGTGTGTTATGAGTCTTACATTTTCATGTCAATCAGTTGACTTTTTAATTCTAGTCAACAGATATTTATCGAGCATCTACTACATT
Organism: Equus quagga; assembly: GCF_021613505.1. NCBI lineage: Eukaryota > Metazoa > Chordata > Mammalia > Perissodactyla > Equidae > Equus > Equus quagga. Next base: position 44,109,243 of record NC_060280.1, on the reverse strand, counting down.
ACAGGCACCTTCTTAGTCTGTGGATACAGTGTGGAATGTGAAAGCCCAAGGAGGCTTAAAAGCATTTTGAATCTCACAGCATCGTTTGCCCTTACTATTACCAGCATATTGTTTAGGTTTCAGGATAGTCCCAAACTGAACATCAAAAATTTCTACCTCTGTCAGACTGCTGACCTTCATAAAGGGAACGGACAGTCTGTATTAATATTCCAAGTCTCACACGCTGTTATAGGCTCTTCTAGTTCCACACCACCACTCTTCTGAGAAAAGTCACATTTCTTGTGCATCCTCTTCCAACACAAGTTAACAAACTGGCTTTCTAAGTTTTTTAAGGTTTAATCTTTCAGATGCTGGTCATTTCCTATAAAGCAATCAAGGCTTGGCTTGTGAAGAAGATGACTCAAGATGGCATAGAGAACAACAAAGTCCACTTCAGACGACTACTGGCCGGTCAGCTAGGCTCACTCACTCTGCAAATCCCTCACTTCCACGCGGCATTTCAAAGCCAGCTGCTGAAAACTGGATTCTCAGCAAAATCAGGAATTGCTCATATCAGGCACCCTCAAAGTAGTTCTTCAATAAGTAAAACCATTGATGTTAAGAATACTAAAGGTAGGGCCAGCCCCAGCGGCCTAGTGGTTAAGTTCGGCGCGCTCTGCTTTGGAAGCCGGCCCGGTTCCTGGGCGTGCACCTACAACACTTGTCTGTCAGTGGCCACGCTGTCACGGTGGCTCACATATGAAAACAGGAAGATTGGCAACAGATGTTAGCTCAGGGAGAATCTTCCTTAGCGGGAAAAAAGAAAAAACAAAGAACACTAAAGGTATACTCTGCTGGGTACTATTTAGCAAGATTTCATTCAGTTATCACTTATAATTAACATTTGAATAGTAAATGACAGTTGTACTTTATATAATGTGATAAAATATATGGTCTCAAGCTACCACTTTGAAGATGAACTTAAATGATTGAGTCAGCTCATACCATATGGAGACTTTCTCAATGCTTTTCCTGCCTTCCCTCAGCAGAATTAGTCATTCCACCCACTAGATTTCCTAAACGAATTTTGTGTACACTAATAAAACACTCACATGCTACACAGGAATTTTCCCTTTTAACATATCAATTCAAAGTCAAGTTCACGTAGTAACCCCCTCTGGGCCAGAGGATAGTAGGTCTTCAACAAATGTTTGCTAAATGAATGACACCAAAATAGCACATAAAAGGAAAGTACGATGTAAACATAAAAGGAATAGCACAGATGAATACCCTACAAACATGAGAAGTTTAAAGTTACTTTACAAGAGCAAGATATTCAGGTATAGTAAGTAAAATGCTAGAGGGGGGGCCGGCCAGGTGGCATAGCTGTTGGGTTTGCACACTCCACTTTGTCGGCCTGGGTTTCACTGGTTCAGATCCCGGCCACAGATCTATGCACTACTTATCAAGCCATGTTGTGGCAGGTGTCCCACACACAAAGTAGCGGAAGATGGGCACGGATATTAGCTCAGGGTCAATCTTCCTCAGAAAAAAAGAAAAAAAGGAGGAGAATTGGTGGTGGATGTTAGCTCAGGGCTAACCTTCCTCGAAAAAAAAAAAAAAAGGCTAACGGGTAAGTTTTTGGAGGGCAGGAGCAGGTCTGTCTTTCCCCACTTCACAGTTGTACTCCCGGGTCTTTGCACACCGTACCCAGCACAACAAAGAGTCTTCATAAGCAGCTGTGCAATGAACTTAGAAGTATTAAAAGGGTGCACAAAGCCAGATTCTCCTGCATTGATGTGTGTTTTACCAGAAGAGTCTCGTTTATAAGTACACTACCTGCATTAAGGATCACAAGTCCTGCAAAGCTGCATTGAATTGCAGTGCAGTAGACAGAGAGGAAATTTGAAAAAGCCCCTTAGTCCGCCTTTTGCTTTTAAGTAAGACCTTACAAAAATGACTGCAAACTGGATTCCTTTATCTAGTAGCCTTGCCCTATTGATTGATGGTTTCTGACCAATTTAAGCTGTGTCACCTCAATAACAACCAGATGATGTCATATTATAAAATCTGGAGACAGACTTGGGTCAAGGTCTGACTGTCATTACAAGCTGTGTGATCTCCAGCCAACGATTACATTTCTCAAGAGCCTCGGTTTCCTCCTTCATAAAATCGAGATGAGAGTCACACCTACCTCACAGGGGCATTAAGAGAGACATGTACATGGAAATGCTGCGTTGACTTTCATTTGTGTTTATACAACATATTTCACACTAAAATAATGTTTTTCCAACCAAAACCTCTGTGCTAGGTACCTGCTGGCATTTAACATGCACAGACATTAATTTAGACTTGAATCCTCTCTGTAGAAATAACCCTCCCAATACAGATTCATTTATGGAACAAAAATGCGCTCAGACCTTAAGTGCCCAGCAGGAGAGACAGCGCGGGTCCTTCTCTGATGCACTGAGAAGTCTATGTGGGGAGGAAACTAAACACACCACTGCGGTGAAGTGTGATGAAGTATGACACGAGATACACACTGAATTCACTGTGGAAGGGGAAGCCCAGGGACCTATGGAAACAAATACCAGAGAGACCCCAACTATGCTATAGAATTCCAGGTATACTCTAGGCAAACGCTACTGAACTCCATCACCAAAGGGAGGTTCAGGGCAAAACACCTCTACCCAAGGGAGGAGGCCAACCAAAGGCTGGCCTGTGAAGGGCTAAGTGTTCAAGGAATGGGGCAAAGGGTATGGAGTACTGAGTGTACGGGAATCGTTTCTCCGATGATCACCATGAATGTTCGCTCAGCAGTCATTCGCACTTCCCAGCGCTGGAGTGCGGCCTTCAGCGCTGTTAGAGCTCTCCAACCACAAGGGAGGGTCTTTTCAAACTCGACTCTTAGAATGTCAAAGGTAATCCCCTTCATCTTTTAGTAAAGTGCTTTGCAAATCTAATACCTTTGGGCTGCATGCAGCATTCCTTCCTTCTTCAAGCCAACAAGGAATTGGCAACCATCTGCTGTGTGCCCACTGCTGCCCTAGAGCCAGAATTCCAAGTGTGTGTAAAACAGAGGCCCTGCACTCGTGGTTATAGCCTGGGAGAACTCAGAGCCACCAGAGATATGTGACAGTGGAGGGTGTCAGAAACAGGCATGGAAGTGTGTGCAGGGGAAAGAGAGGCACAAATGGGGCACGGGGAACTCTGACTAGGGCAGGTGTCATAGAAGGTCCCACAGAGGAAGAACATGTGATCTGATGAATAAGACAGCCAGGCAGGAGACAGGCTATGGGAAAAGGGGGTTTTCAAGAAGCAGAAAAAAGAATGAGGTGCTTATAATGGAGGGCGCCAGGGTTGGGGGGGGGGGCAGCAGGGATGAGGTGGAGAGCCAGGGGGAGCTGATGGCGAAGGTCCAAGATGCTACCCTGCATCACTGTATTCACGCAACATTTGCTAACTGCTATGTACCAGGCACCAGGGATAGAATCACAAGCAAACCCTCCCTTCAGCCTGAATATTCTTTAGTGAAAGTGAAATCCACTGGATTTTATTCAAAGTCTATTCAGTAGGTGGGACAGCTGACAGGGTGGTTACATGCTGGCAGAGTGACCCTAATCCAAGCCTTCACCCATACTCTGTACAAGAGATTTAATCAATCAACAGTCCCCCAATTTTTGCACTGAAAATTATCAGGGCTCATCTTTTGGAGAGATCAACACCAGAAAAAATGCATGTCCAATGAAGATTTTACAGATTACCAAAATAAATAGCTAAAACTTGGAAGTATATCTTCAGCTCTGATTTAAACCAGCTGATTCGGGTTCAAACAGCTAAGTGCTGAGGACCAGAATTATCCCCAGCCCAAGTGGCTCACACTACAAAGAGCTCTGTTAAACTACTCTATCAAGGATCTGAAAAACAGCATACTGTGTACCTAGTTTTATTACTCTCTCAGGATGTTCTAGTGGATGTTATGTCTCGGAAGTCACTGGAGTTGGATGGGCATCCTCTCCAATATGACGCTGAACTCTACTGTACCAGCTACAAGGAGATGACTCCCAGCCATGACTGAAAAGAGGAGGGTCTGTGTTAGCCATTGATTGACAGAAACAGCGAAACTCCCTGCTCTGAAAACGTTTTAGGCGTCTGAGGAAACAACTTTCAAACCTGATCCATGGTTGGCTTTCTGCTTCTTCCCTGCACACCAGCAAACTAGAGACAATGCGCTTCTAAGCTACATTAGAGAAACAATGGAAGTCATAGTGAAAAATACCTTCAATTATTTTCAGCCAGGCAACATTTGCTGAAGATTTCATTGTATACAAATTGTTGCAGCTGTCGGATCCCACTGAAATAGGCATTTGGGAGAAGATGCAGGCTGAGCTGAGAGACCAGAATTCCAGCCCCACTTCGGTCTAATTACTAATTACTTGTGTGACCTTGGATAACTGACCCCTGCTAAGAGCCTCAGCCACCTCATCTATTCATAAAGAAGAATGTCCTTTGCCCTGCCTACCTCACCAGGTTGCTATGAGGATCAAACAAGACGAGTTTACAAAAGCACTTTGGAAAGTATAATTTGTTAGACAAATACAGTGATTTATTATTAAACAGAAGATGCTACCTATCCCTGAGGAGGTCATGGACCATCAGGAAAGAAAAAAAAAATAATAGACTGTTGATTTTTTTCATTGCAAATCAGTATATATTTCTTTTAACCTGAGAAATTTAAAGAAAGGCACCAAAAATTCATCTCCTAAACCAGTTTTCATGCTGCCCCTAAATTATGCTCAGTGGTCTCATCATTTAAGCATATAACTTACGCATTGGGATTATTAATATATTAGGATTACTGGTCCTATGGTCCAGTTCTGGGTAGATCTGCAGACTTGAAATACAGCGTTTTTAAGGTAGAAACTGCATTTTCTACAGGTTCTGTTAAGGCTCCCATAGTCAGGACAGCTTCACACAGCTGTTTCGGGACAACGCTAGAATATAGGATACAGGACAGTGGCAAGAACCACAGCTTCTGCAATAGGATTGGCTGGCTTTAAATCCCAATTACTTATTATGGGAAATATTGGGCAAATCACCTACATTTTTTAATCCCCAGTTTCCTCATCTGTATAACATGTATGACAATAGAACCTCTTATCTCACAGAATTATTGGGGAAAAATTAATTGAGAAAATGTATAGGAAGTGCCCACCAAAGTGGCTGGCACACTAAAAGTTTACTAATGATCATGAAGATGGCAACAATAGGGTATATGCAGTATACTCAGACAACGCAACAGTTGTATGGAGGGGACACCCTGAAGTTACTCACATATCGGGTATGTTAACAATAATGATATTTTGTTGAGTACCGACTGTGGGCCAAATGCATTATCTCCAAGTAGATGACACTAACCACATTTTTACTAAAAATGAAGCTTAGTGTCAGGTAACTGAAACAATTTGTATGAGATCATAGAGCGAGTAAGTGATGGAATGAAGATTTGTCCCCAGGTCTGTGTGGCTCCCACGCATTCCACTAGGCCATTCTTCCAGCTCACTGCTGATTCTCACTGCACCTCTGAAATTCGTGGACTTCCTGGTATTTTCACTTCCCATATGGTCAGTTTCCAGTGGCAGAATGAAGTTTGAGGGATCTGCTCATAGTCCCATTCCTGCGATTATCCTTCGGCATGTCTGTAAATCCTTTGTGCTTCCTTCTTTGTCTCCTTAATTATATGCATTGGGGCGCATCTACTCTATGCTTACATTGTATCAGGGGCTGTGGATTCAACAAAGATACATTTTTTCACAGCTCCTGTGCCTTAACAACTCAAAATCTTGCTGAGAACACACACGAAGCAAACAATGCAATACAGTACTACGATAAAGATGATCACAAATGCCATGTAATTAGAGGAGGGAGAAAAGCATTCTAGGTTGAGGCTTGGAAGTGACAGTCATGCCCATCCTTGGGCTGGAAGGGCAATTCAATCAGAATGAAAGGAACCATTAACAGATTCCAGGAATAGCAAGCAGTATAAGGTATGGGAAGAAATAACAGAAGACTGAGGAGTTTACTAAGATGCTGAACTCCAGGTGGGACTCAGGCGGGGCCAGGAGAACTCTAAGGGCTTGAGGCAGGAAACTATGCACCGTCAATAAAGCTCCAAGCCAGTATCTACAGCTGGAGTAAAGCCAGGAGCCAAAGGGCAGGAGCTCTGGGCATAGATAGGAAAATTCTGTCCACCTCCTGCGGTCTAAGTCCAAGCAGACGCCCAGAAGCGAGGGCAGAAGTGACTGTGCCAGAGAAGAAATTCTGGGAGTTCAAGCTGGGATTGGAGGGTGTGTGACCAGGAGAATGGCACAGAAGGGTTGAGACATCTCCATTCAATGTCAAAAGCATCTATGAGAAATTTCTAGAGATCAAAGCAAAAAAATAAATTGCACCTTGGAGAATGATAAAGTCAACTAAAATCCACTAAAGTTTGAGGGAGAGGAGAATTTCTGTATATTTTACAAAACTTAAAGAAAAGAAAGCCAAACAAAACAAAAACTCTAATTCCCCTTATTTTTACCCCTGACTTTTATTTAACCTCATTTGTTTTTGCCAGCAGTAAAATCCACAGAACATCTTGATGATGACTCCCTCAGGGAGAAGGCAACCAGCATTTGTTCAGCATCTACTGTGTGCCAAGAATTTTAAATGCTTTATTTCATTGAGTTCTCACAAATCACCCAGTGACACTCAGAGAAGTTAAATAACTTACCCAAGGTCACAAAGCTCAGGCTTGCCACTGCTGCCACAGGGTTGGTACCAGATTGGGATGGCAGGATCACATTGTAACAACTGTCAAGGCGGGCTGGAGAGGGGGAGCTCTCAGTATGAGCTCCAAAAGATAGGAATGCATCTTATCTACCTTCATATCCTCCAAACCATAGATAAAAATGTTTTGCACACTGTCATTTTCATTGTCATAATAGCAGTAATAATAAAGCTAATATTTATTTAGCATATCTACCATCACGTTTTAGATTCTTTGCTCACTGTCTGTAATTCTGAATAAAACCTTGCTAAGTGTTAAGATCTCCATTTTAGAGTTGTGGAAATTAAAGCTTGGCATTGATTTTAACCAAATTGAAGCTGTGGTGTAATAGAAAGGAGGGAAATCATCTATGATATACATGATTATAAATCAGTTCAGAAGCACATGAGTCTAGTAAGTTGCACTGGCTAGAAATCCATAGTTCTGTATTACCACATAAGAACACTCTTGAGTACCACTTCCACATGCTGCCTCATCTATCTTCTCTGGAACTTAGACCACTCGGAAGACATTATACCGGGAGCTGTGGATACAACAGCTAGGAAAGAAGCGTTCAGCTCAGGTGTTCAAGTGTTCACCTACATGCGACTCAATTCTTATTAGACACCAAGGGATCCATGAGAACCTGAGGTTGGGCTTGACTATCTGCCCACATCATCAGTTCAGAGTAGTCTCCGCATGATTCTCTTAGGAACTGCTGATGATATTCACAGGTTTTCTGACAGAAAGAATTATTCTCAGGAGCAAAATGAATTTACAATCCAACTCACTGTGAATTACTGTTGGAAAAAAGGAATGTCATACAGTGCTCTGGCGTCGTCTCACTACTTCTCCTCCCAGAAATGCTACATCAATGCCGGAGAGCTCAAAGATTCCTACATATGAGGCACTATTTCAGGCCTCTGTATTTTTGCAAATGCCACACCCTTTGTCTGGAATGGTCTTTTCCTTCCTTTGCCTGCATGAAGAACTTTTAATTATCCTTTGAACCCCAGGCTTGGTGTCACCTCCTCCAGGAAACCTTCCCTGACTCCTCCAGCTAGAGTAACCTCTTTCAACCTTGGCCCTATTGACAATTTGGGTTGTGTAATTCTTTGTCACAAGAGGAAGAGGCTTCCTGCACATTGTAGAATCTTTGGTGGCATCCCTGGTCTCTAACCTTTTAGATGTTGACAGCACCTGGACAGTCACAACAATCAAAGATGTCTACAGATATAGTCAGAGGTGGGAATGGGGCTGGGGGGGATCACCACCAGCTGAGAAGCACTGAGCTGGAGATTTTCGGTGCTAGATCTTCACCATGGTTACACCGGCTCAGCCTTAGATCTAAGTAGAGATAAATCATTGAAGGTCCCTTCTAGCTCCACGCTTCTCTGCTAACATAGTGAAGTTTATGATTTTAGAGTAAGAATTTGCAGAGTGGTCTACTCCGACGAACAAAAGGCCCCTTACGTATTACTTACAACCGTCTTCACAGATGAGAACTATGTCAGTGAGAACAATAGAATGACGAATTATAAAGATCTAAGTTCAGGCTGTGTGACTTTGAACTCTGATCTTAATTTTTCTATCTAAAAAGTGGAGCTAATTTCAGCCTCCTTACAAGTTTTCTGGTTTAAGTGAAATATACGCACGAAACTGCCTCGCAAGATCACCGTTCTTCTCCCCTCAGAAGGTTGGGAATGGGTTAATGTGTAAGTAAATGCTTTATAAATTGTAAGTGCTAAAGAATTATAAGGTTACTATCTGATTTTTAAAAATCAGTAATAAAAATTGAGCTTTCTTTTCTGAATGTAGCATTCAAACAAATTCAAAAAAATGTGAATTACGGTGAGGAGAATCTGAATTAGAAATAGTAATCACTTACTGGTAAAGAACACTTTACAGTTTAAAAAGTCCTCTCACACATGATCTTTTTCAAAGGTCTCCAATGCTCAGGATGGTGTTATCTGAAAGATGAGGAGACAGCCTAAGAGAACTGAAGAAACTCCCATGTTCCCAGAGCTGGAAAAGAGACTCAAACCCAGTTTGCAATGACAGACCGCTTTCCAGTGAACACTGAAGTAATGCTTTAAACACAGAACAAAGAGCCATTCAGCCCAGGCTTTCTGAAACGCGAATTACATTCCTATATGCAAAATTAGGTAGACAGTAGAGACCATTAGTACTGATTATGTCAATGGCTATCATCATTAGTTGCATATAAGCCAGCATTAAGGATTTGCAGACATAAAAAAGAGCTATTTCTTTTGTCAAAAGCAATTATAATTAATTCTCAAAAAATGTATACATTCAACTCAAATCAGATGAAGGAATAAACCAAGGGGAGAGATGGGCTCTTTCCATAACTGCATGCAAAAACTCTTAATTGAACCCAGATATTCAAAAGTAGTTTCAGAAAAACGGTTAATGAAATGGGGTGGGGATGGAAAACATCTCCAGAGAACCTTGCAGACTCTAGTTTTCTGGGCCAGCTCTTTTGTTGCTCTCAGGATAAAGTGAAAAATCTACAAAATGCATTTCTCTTTTTAGAATCAAGAATGGAACTGAGCTACTCCAGCACACTGCAAAGAGAGCTGTATTGTAATACATTTTCCAGCATTCTGACCAGCCCTGATGAAGAGTAGCTGAGTTCTGGACACACAGTACTTGATCTCATAGAGATGCTAATATAGTTTGGTTTAGAGCAATGATGTCCTATTGGCATCTGGTAGATTTTACAACTTTGAAAAGACATTAAAATAAGAAGGAAAATCTTAAGAAGCAAAGAGGCTCAAACGTTTGGTGCAAATACAACTATTCAAAACTACCTCTTCTCTAAGCTCCACGGCAAAAGAAAAAAATTATACCTGATGGTATAGAGTCCTCTGGAACCCAAGATCAAGAACAAGCCTAACAGACTCTCCACGTGACCTCGACACAACCCAGTGGGTAAAGGGTGGGGCTCAAGGACTGGTACAATTAGTGACTGAAATACACAGGAAAAGGCATTCCACCCCAACGGAAAGAACACATATAGATCTGGGAATAGGCCTCCTGGAATGGATTCCTGGCCCTGTAATCATTCATTCATTCATCACATATATACTGTATCTTTTGATTATCCACATTGTGCCAGGTACTACATGAAGCACAGGGGCTGAGATGAGAAGCTAGAATGGTCATGGTTCCTAATCTCCTGGAGTTTATAATCTAGAAGGGGAGATGGACATTCACATTAACAAATTCAAAATTTCAAGCAGTGAAGGAAAGGAATATGGTTCTCTGGGAGATCACAGCAGTAATAACAACACAAAAAGCAGCCACCATCACCATTTGGTTCTATGCATTTAACTCATTTGATTCTTCTAACTTGATGAAGTAGCCTACTACCATCACCTTGTGCTAATGTGGAAGATGTTAATTTTCCTACTTTGATGAGGTAACTACACTCATCACTTCAGGGGTGAGGAAATTGAGACACAGAGAGGTTAATTCATTTGTCCAGGTTTCCATAGCTAGTAAATGGTGGAGCTGAGATTCAAATCTAGACAGACAGATTTCAGAGCCCACAATTTCCATCCCCAAGTCAATGTATAACAAGGACTCTTCATCCAGTCTGAGGCTGAAGAAGGCTCTGCTGAGGAGGTAACACTTGAGCTGGAAGGTGAGTATGAGTTCATCTAAAAGGCGATCAGAAGTTAATCTGGGCAGAGGGAGTGGTTCTAGGCAGAGGAGGGAAACTGAGGAATAGAGAGGAGGCCTATGGACCTGGATGTGGAGTGAGGGAAAGCAGGAAGATGGGGCTCAAGTGTTTGCAGCAGCAGAGCATGCACCTTGCAAGCCCGGGTAAGAATTTGGGTCTTAAAGCAGTGAGAAGTTGCTGGAAAGTTTTCAGGAAGCAGTAACATGATTTGTGTCTTAAGAAATTCTCTGGCTGCAGCAGGGAAAATGGAGCAGAGAAGTTCAGAGGGCACATGGAGAGAACATGTAGGATATAATGCAATTGCCTAGGGTCCAGGCCAGTGATTACTGTCCTCAGGAAAGTTCTTATAAATTCAAATTCTTGGGACCCACCCCAGACCTGCTGAATCAGAAACTCTGGGGATATATTGGTTATCTATTGCTGTGTAAAAAATTACCACAAATTAGGGGCTGGCCAGGTGGCATAGTGGTTGGGTTCACGCACTCTGCTTTGGCAGCCTGTGGTTCACAGGTTCAGATCCCCGGTGCAGACCTAACATGCTGCTCATCAAGCCATGCTGTGGCAGCCTCCCATATACAAGGTAGAAGACGATTGGTGTGGATATTAGCTCAGGGACCATGTTCCTCAAGCAAAAAGAGGAAGATTGGCAAGAGATGTTAGCTCAACGCCAATCTTCCTCACACACACACAAAAATTACCAAAAACTTAGCAGCCTAAAACAGTTTATGTCTATTATTTCATAGTTTCCATGAGTCAGGAGTCTGGGCACTGCTTAGGTGGGTCGTCTGCTCAGGGTCTCCTAAGGTTGCAATCAAGGTGTCGGCCAGGTTGTGTTCTCATCTGGAGGCTCAACTGGGGAAAATCTGATCCCAAGCTTATTGAGTTTATTGGCAGAATTAATTTACTTGTGACTGTAGAACTGAGGGCCCCAGCTTCTTGTTAGCTGTCACCTGGAGGCTGCTTTCAGGTCCTGGAGGCCACTGCAGCATCTAGAGGACACCCACAGTTCCTTGCCACATGAGCTTGCTTACATGGTTGCTTCCTTCATCCAGCCAGCAGTGTCTCTAGAGCAAATCTGTAAGCAAAAAGAATCTTATATACTGTACCCTAATCATGGGAGTGACACCCCCATCACCTTTGCCATATCCTACTGGTTAGAAGCAAGTCACAGATCCCTTGCACATAGGGAGGGGATTATACCAAGGTACAAACACCAGGAGGCAGGGGTTGTGGGGGACCACTGTAGAGTCTGTCCACGCAGACCGTATACTCTGTGTTTTGACAAGTCTTCTAGGTAAATATGATGCATGCATAAATTTAAGAACCACTAGTCCAGACTATGGATTTGAGAGACGTTTAGAAAGCAAGACTAAAAGAATGAGGAGCAGTAGTAGCTCCATTAGATTATGTGGTTTAGCACTATGGTCATGAGCGTGAGCTTTGGAGCCATTAAGATCTAGTTTCAAGTCTCTACCACTTTCTAGACTGTGTGCCTTGGGCAAGTTACTGAACCTCACACAGCTTCAGCTTCTTTATCTATATCATGGCCTTCTCATGGAATCTACTTCTTAGAATTTAGGGTTGTTGTGAGAGTTAAATGATCATCAATGTAAACTATGTCCGGATGTCTGATACAAAGGGTGTGTTCAATAAACGTGGGCTACTGTTACTAACATTTGTGGGATTCAGTTTCTCTTGTAAAATGAGACCAGATCGTATAATATGTAAAGCTCCCAATTCTAGAATTCAAATATTATAGATGAAACATCTTGCTTTTGAGGAGGATGTATTCTCTTTTCTCTGATGCCTAGGAGAGTAAGAGCAACACTTAGACTATGAGGGTTTTTTGGACGTTTGTTTGTTTTTTAATCTCCTGTGTTACTGGAAGTAAGTCAGCACCAGCTTCCTTTTGTTTCTGGGAAAAAACATCTTCTGTGTAGATCTCCTGAGTGCTTGGTACACCCTCCAGGGACCCAATTCCTGTCTTTGCTCCCTTTGAAAGAATATAAAACAGATTAAACTGAGTCATACAAACACCTTCAAAGAAGTATCTAAACAGTTATTAAGTGAGGATCCCATCCTATGGGAACTCGTTCTTTGGCACTTAATACTCGATACTGTAATTGTGGACTTACTTCCTGGCTCTCTTACTAGACCGAAAACTCCTTGGAGGCAGGGACTGTATCTTCCCGTCCTAGATAAGGGGGAAGAGAAGCTTCTCCTGGAAAGAGGCGATGACTCTTTTATACCCCGCCCTTCTCTCTGACCTGTTCTCTCTTGTCCCCTTCCCTCTTTGTCAATTGAGGTTACATTCCCTAATATTTGGGAAAAGCTTTGAACTTAAGAGAATGCCAGTAGTAAGGGTCAGAAGGCAGTTAGACACTGGGGCAAGATCTTGGTAGAATGTAAGGGAAAACTAATTGCCAACCCTCCTCTAGTTCTCTGTGCCCATAAAGGTAAAGATCGGAGTTCATCTTTGTGGAAAGAAGGCTGCTTTGTTTAGGAAAAGCACACCAGTGGGCATTTAGCCATGCAAAGATAAAAGAAAGACTTAGAGAATAGAAATGATACAACAGAGGAAGACATGAGGAAACTTCTGGAGGATATCAAACTTATAGTTATTGGTTGTGGAGTTCTGGGTTGTGTTATTTGGATAGAGCAAAGAGGAAGGATAGAAAATCTGGGATTTTTTTTATTACACATGATTGAAGTATGTGGTGCAAAAAGTGCTTAAGAAATGCTTATAGAATAAAGTAAAAACTGAATGGATAAATTAAATAAAATCTGATATTCTTTTCCCTGTACTTTGTAATTTGATCCCTCATTACTGACTTCTGAAATAAGGAGATGGCCATGGCCCCAACAAGTAGACTCATGCGTAAAAAAGGCACAACAAAATGTCCCTCCAAAACAGGCACCACCATCTGCCTAAGCTGGAAAGTATAATTTAGTAAAGAAACAGGCAGAACACGTAGTTCAAAGAATGTTAATACACAGTCAATAAAGTAACTAACCAATCCGTAGTAACAGCCCCCCAAAGGACAATTCTGGAGTATTTTATTCTGAGAGCAAATTAAAGCAAAACAAAGATGAGTCTACCAAAAAAACAGCAGACTCTCCTCTATTTCACATATGAGTCCTTAGAGGAATTCATGGAAATTATCCATATCTTTCCCATATCTCCTACCTACAGTGTACAGTGTCAACCTAAATTCTCCTTTGTTCAAGTGCAGCTACAGTGTATGAAATCCGGGCTCAGGGCTTTACCCTTTTCCATTCCCTGCTTGCAGAATATGTTTAGAATTAACTATTCATGAGCAGTATTAATCTAAGAAGAGATTCAGAGTTTTGACAAGGTTGCAATTAGCCAGTTACCCAATCAGAAGGCTTTTCATCAAATCATTAATGATTATTTTTAAACTGTACAATTCTTAGGGTACATAAAAGCTGGTATTTTCTTCTTTGCAATTGAGAGCTGTTTCCATGCCTTTCCGGTTTGCTCCGGCATCTGCCGAGAATTCCCACAGGACCTGTGGTTGTTCAGCACGTATGAATTTGCGTGCTTGCATGTGTGGGGTGGCAGGATGGGGGACAAGTGCTTTCATTCACATAATATATACGTGACTATAGAATTAGCTGTTCAGACGCTAATTTGATGTTTAGGCCCTTTCATTTCTGTCCCATCTATTGGATTTGGTGCCCTCATTAAGATGATTAAAATAAGGCAGTCTATCAATATGTGGTTCAATTATTTTAATTGTCTAAACACAGCTTTAGGCTGGTCCTTTTCTATCTCTAGAGAAGCTCAACTCTGGAGCTCACTCTTCTGGACTTTTCTCAGGACACTTGAGACACTCTAATCTCCTTACGTCTTCCAAAATGAAATCTGTCGATGAATATGGGGTGGAGGGGAGATGAGCGAATTTCTTCAGTCTTCAACATTTATTTAATACCTACTACATATGCCACAGTCTCCAGAGAGTAAATAGTGGACACGCCTATAACCCAACACTAGGATTTCAAGGAGTTGAAATGGCGTAGTTTCATTACATTACTGGCTGCTGTGATGAATGCGAGCTTCTTTTTTAATTTAAAGAATTATTTTATTTGAAGGCAACTGAGATTAAAAGTGACCTGATTTTTCCTTAGAGGAGTCCACGTATAAGCTTACTTCTATATTCTTTAACTGTAAATCTTATTTTCCAGAAACCGAACACCGAGTAAACTGTTAAGTTGTATAAATATATATGTGAAGACTCCCTCATTCACTTTCACCACACACACATTTCCAAAGACACTTCTCCAAAACCACTTGTCCAATTAACTTCTTTATGAACAAATCAATTCTGTTCACCTACAAACAAGCCACACTTACAGTCTAGCAACCGGGTGTCTGATTTCCGAACATTATTAACGGTGCTTATTAGCTGAAGATGCAAAGTAGAAGTGACCGTCCAGGGCGAGATTTACAGTTATGGCTCTGTGCAGAGATAGCAAGAATGACTCAGTCCTTCTAATCTGATTTGCATACAATAAGCTGTGGGTTTTAGATTAAATGATTTGATTTTTTTTCCCTGTAGTTCAGTAATTTAGTACATATGATAAAACTGATGCATTGTTATTATCAGCTTCCATCACCCAACATTTTAAATCTTTGTTTTTCCTTCTCTGAGGAGGCCTCAGGAAGGGGATATTCCATTGTTCTAACGTAATTTCCATTTGCTCCCTTACCCAAGTCTATTTCATTTTGAATTACATGCTATACCTGTATCTGTCCATGCGGTGCAAATAGGCACCCTTATCAACAACATTTTTTAAGCAGTACCTTCCAGAGGTTTCTCTCTTTCTTATACTAGTCAAACACTAGTGAAAATTCTAAACGTGGGTAAAATTTGCCCAACTTGAGAATCTACTTTATGGTAATAGTTCTAGCATAAGAAAGTAAATAAAATATAAAACAACGACAAAAAAACAAAACTGCTAAGAAGGAAAATATCAGAATAGAACTTGTGAAGTAAGAATTTATTTTTATAATTTATATAACAGAGACATAGGGCCAATTTTTGGGCTCTATGCCAAGAAGACATACCTTGGCACAAAAGATGATCTTTCAGAAAATTCATGCAGATGCTCACATTGAAAAAGTGAAGGGACTACAGCCCTGGACCACCTGTCTGATTCACATGTGAATTCTTAGAAACACTAACACTGATTGACATGTGACATATCGCCGTCATCTTAGTGTATAACAATAACAATAACTACCTTATCAGCGCAGACTAGTTGGGAATTGCATCAGGGCAATAAACAATCATAGCCTGAAGTTCTGTAAGTGAGTGGACAAATCAGTTAATAATCCTGACAACTCAGTTTCCTTATCTGTAAGGATTTAACAAATAAATGTAAAAAATAAGCATTTATTGAGTGTCTTCTCTGTGTCAGATACTATGTAAGAGTCTAGGTTTTCTAGCACTTTCTACTGGATTATAAGGCTGGTGAGAAAAGAGGCTGTATCTTCCACACACATCATTGTAGCTCTAAGGGCACAATGTGCTTGGCAGTACGTGGCATAGAAGAGGTGCTTAATAAATTTGAGTGGAAGAAAGAAAGCAAAAAAGGATAGAGGAAAACACAGTAAGAAAAAAAGATAAATGAGATAGGATTCACACCCACACGGATCTTGCAGTCTAGCAGACAGAAAGCTACATAACTAAATGTTAGAAAACAACTTTATTTAGAAATAAGAAAAGACAATAAAAGGCAGAAAAAGAAGCATTTAATGGGAGAAGTGGGAGAGATTAAGAGAGGAGGTGGGTTATGACGGACATACAGAAAATTTCCAGACAAATGTACTGCTCCCACACATTGCCCAGAGGTCATTCAAATACTGTATCATCTGTACACTGTAGTTCATGTAGCTTGTCTAAGTGTCAGCACTGGATGGTGTTATTTTTGCAATATGAGTTTCACCGAATGACAATGTCAGCTTCTCCCAGTTCATTCATTTGGCTGCTCCCAATACCTGGTTATGCCAGTGTAATTCGAAGCACCAAAGAACATCTATGACTCTTTCAATATTGTACATGCAGTAATTTTTCTTTTCTTTCTCCCCCCTGAATTAGGATGACAGCCTCTCTTTGTGACTGCTTCTGGAACTGGTGGTCAGGCGGAATCTGTTGGCTGACAGCAAAGGCATTATAAATCCAGGAAACCTAGAGGGAACTCTCCCTCTCCCTCTCTCAGACCTAAATAGGCTGTGTCTTCTGCCAGGAATGTAGTCTCAGCAATGGAGGCCAATATGGAGGTGAGTAGGGCTTCAGACACAAAGGAGGGAGGGACTGGCTGCTCAGGCCTGTCTCCAGATGTACGACGAAAGGAGAGCTCTCAGAGGTTTCTATTCTGAGCTTCCACGACAGCAAAGCAGACAGGAATCTGGAGCAGGAGCTCAAGCTGAGAAAAGAGAATGCATCTGGAAGGAGTAACTCCAATAGTGATATAGGGATGGCCATGGGGGCCAGAAGGACAAAGATGTGCTGTAAAATCAAAAAGACCTGGACCTTTAAGTCTAGATGCTGTTTCTTATTTGCTAGGTGACTTTAGGGAGCTATTTTAATCGCTTTAAGACTTAGTTTCCTCAGTTGTAAAATGGGAAAACACAAAAGAACCTGCCCAATAGGATTGCTGTAAGGATTAGAAGGGAACACCACATGTTCTCAGCAGAAGACTTGACACATAGTAAGGACAAAAGTTACCAATGGCTACCGCCATCACTATTAAATCTATAATATCGAGTATAAGAATTTCAATTCACAGAAATACTCTTATAAGTGCAAAAGACAACTCATTATAATCATGTTGAAATGATGAAAAATTGAAAACAAACCAAATGTTCACTAACAGAAGCAGGGTTTATGCTACAGCACATCCTTACTGTAGCAAAGTGAATGAGATCTATCTATATGCACTGACATGGCAGATACCCAAATGTATAATTAAGTAAAAAAGGCCAAGTTTAACAATACATGTAGTATCATCCCATTTCTCTAAATAAGTAAATAAAATGTATTTTAAAAAATCTGAAACATACAAGCATTAAAAATGGTTATCTCCATGAAGTAAAATTAAAGGAGTCTTTAATTTTCTAAATTATGCTTTGCATATTTGTGCGTTAAAACAAAAATGCATCCATTTCGCAATAATAATTTCTTACTATTAATTTCCAAGTAGCAGATTTTGAGATGGCTGAGCCTTTTCTTAATAGTCTTAGCCCCAGGGCCAGCTTCAGTGGCCTAGTGGTTAAGTTTACCACGTTCTGCTTTGGCAACCTGGGTTTGGTTCCTGGGCTCAGACCTACACCACTTGTCAGTGGCCATGCTGTTGTGGTGGCTCACATACAAAATATAGGAAGACTGGCCACAGATGTAAGCTCAGGGTGAATCTTCCTCAGCAGAAAAGAAGATTGGCAACAGATGTTAGCTCAGGGCGAATCTCCCTCAGCAAAAAAAAAAAAAAAAAAGAAAGAAAGTCTTATTCCCAATAGCCCATTGGCTACATGGTGTCCCACGGGGGACTAGAATCAACTATCTGGTGTTTTCCTACTTCCTAGTCAGCCTCCCCTCTCTGAAATCTCATAAAGAAGAGAAATCAAAAAGTTGTAGTAATTGAAAGGATGAGAGCTGTAAGCACAAAACACTTATATTTTAGATGTTGGCTCTTAAATCATTTCATTAATCAATTTGCTTTTTAAAATCCTGAGAAATTATCAGAACCAATGCAAAATTACTCTGTAATTTTCCTTGAAAAATACTTAGAGAACAAATCCAAATCCACCTTCAATTAGAAACACTCTTCAAAAATTTTTCTAAACAAAATGAACTGGATTAAAGCACAATTGCACTAAAGTAGGTACTATACTATTCCCTTGAATTCATAAGTTTTCCATAACCTCATAGCACACGCTCTGATTGGGTTTTTTTTCCCTAAAGCTTTGGGATTTGATTTCTGAAAGTAATAAGGCAAAGCTAAAAACATCACTAGGATCCCAATATATAACACGAAGAGGTAAATATTCTACATAAACATAATTTTTCAAAACTATATGCAATTTACATGTCATCATTGCCTAGATACTTTTATTTGGATGAGCAAGGGGTGGAAACAGCATGATTCCAGTGTAACTGATTGGAATAATTTAGTATTTTCCTTGCAATGCATATTCACAAAAGGGACATCAACTCAACAAATGCTAAAATAAAGCAAAGATTACATTAACAATCCAAGACGCCCTTCCTGATTATCACTTCAGTTTATTATAAATGAAGCACTTTTACTCATCTTTTTCAAAGAAGAAACTCCTAAGTTTGCAACAATAGCTTGTCATATATATGAATGAACAAAAGGGACAGGACAGAACAGCAGTTTAGTGGCTTCCTTAAGCTTCATGAACAAAACATATGTTTGCAGAAACTCCCTTAAATGTTTTCTCTTACTGCCTCGTCCATGAAGTCATACTTTCACTCCACATGATTGATTTATTTCTATTTTTTGGTTATGTGGCGTTCACCAAAACTATTAAAGTCAAAGTCAGCAAGTGGTTGACTCCCCTTGTGCTTAAAACCGAGCATTTACATCCACTTACAGTCACATTAAAATGTGCACTTCTTCCATTGACATGACCCTACAGCCTTTCTGATCTCCCAGGAAAATCCACATACATCATATAATGCTACTGAAAGGGAACATACGGAGGGTTAGGTACCTTTTGCTGGTAATCTCTGAGGAAACTAGAAAATCTGTTTCATGTGGACGTATTGGGAAAGCAGAAAACGAAGTCAGTTGTTCCTCTTGCCTTTCACCCTGTGGGTTGCATTCCAAAAACAAAAGAAAAAAGAAAACTCGCCATTGCAAATTTGGTGTTGGGAGCCCTTTGAAGCAAATGCTTTCCTTAATTCTAGAGCAAAAGTTCTAGTATTAGTTTGCTCCCTAATTCAAAGTATGTAGAGGCAGCTGACTACAGAATATATCAACTCTTTGAACTTACTCCATTTAAAATTTATGTTTCTGGTGCTGTTTGAATGGCCTCCTATTCACCTTGTTAAGGTCAGGATTCCCATCCTCACGTCCTGTGGTAGCTGAACACCCCACACTCAACCATGGACAGATGAGATCAACAGCAGCAGATTCGTCACACACACTCACAGTCCAGGGGAAGAGGACCCTGCAGGCCATGCAGGACCACACAGGGGCTGCACTTGAGAACAAAGTGCACAGTCAGGGGCTGTGGGAGGCAGGCTTTGTAGTCCCAAGAGGGTAGAGTGTCCCCTGTTTCTCACAGGGCGATGTGATTGGCTTCTCGGAATAATTCTGCAGGCTGCCAGGGATAAGCAGGAACTCTGCCTGGTCCCTTTGATAAGGAGGAGTGTTTGATCAGGGACCTTATCTGCAGGAGCAGAGTGGGGAGGAGAACTTGCATTAGGCCATTCAAGGCCTTCTTAATTTTACCAGATGTTACTAGGGCAGCACATAATACTGAGCCTTAACCTTACACCAGAGGCACATAGTAAATCCTCGTAAATATTTACTAAATGAGTGAGTGAATGAATGAATGTGTTGAACGTGGGAGCATTCTAAAACTTGGGAGTATGCTATGACCTTACGCAAGACACTGAACATCTTAACTGCATTGCAGTCATTTATAAAATCTATAAAGTGGGAATTGCAGTATCTCTTCTGTTTATCTCAGGAGGTTGTTTGAGGAAATAAAACCATTAACATATATGGACATATATGGACAATGTCCCAAATCCTTCAAAAGGCCTAAAATGCCCTCCCCCAGACCTCCTGTCACACCTTACACCTGTATATTCCAGGCACTTGGCCTTCTTTCAATAGATGGCTGCACAGCCTTCATGCATGAGAAACTGAAGGTAAGACATTCTCTTCATGGGCTTTCAAGGCACCCCAACTTTCTTCTACAACTCAAGATGAGATTGTTTGTTTAATGTATGTTTCCTGAATGCCTGGCACACAGTAAGTGCTCAACAAATGTCTGTGGGTAGAATAAATAAATAGGATGTGATAACAACTGCAGAAGCATACTTAGAAGTTAAAAGCAGTACACACAATTAAAAGGGCAAAATTATTATGACTTTTGTCTCCCCCTTCAATTGTGGGGAGAGTCCACTATACCCCCTACAACTTGCCTCCCCTCTGCAAGCCTCATAGCTGAGCTGGTGTCTGCCTCACAAAGTGGGGAAGACTTGATCTCGGCCAGTGGGTCATCGAGCTGACGCCTTTCTACTTTTCCCTGTACAAGAGCTGGTTTCTGCCAGAGCTACACACCAATAATCCACAGAGCAAGAGGGAAATGTTCAGTATTAATAGACGACTATTCTTTTACAATGAAAGGAGAATTTGGCAGAATCAGGAAAGTCTGTAACAAACCAGTTCTCCCAACTGTTATAGACAACAGATTATCACCCAAATTTCTCAGTATTTTTAAGAGTTCTGTACACACTGAAAAATCTTATTGGTAGCAGAGGAAGTAGAAGTCATCTGTCCTAATCATTTTGTTTCTAAGAAGAAGAAATAGAAGCCCAGAAATGATTTGCCCAAGGTTACATCACTAGCCAGCAACTAAGCTGGAGTGAAATCTAGGTCTCTAGCCATATATGTTCTTTCCTGTGTGTTTCTTCTTCTTTCCTGTTCTTTTCTTTTGTGCATGTGAGTGTGCGTATGTATTATCATCACAATATTGAGAATGGTAGGTTCCCACATTGACACGCAAGACAATTGTGAACAAGAAGCCACTGTCAGCACAGAATATGGAGAGACAGGATGGTTTCCTGTAGGCAAACTGTCAGACAAGGGTACATTTTATCTCCCTATCTGTTTAATCTGTACGCAGAGCATACATACAAAAACTCGGCTAGACTTAGATGAAGCAGGAGTGAAAATCGGTGCAAGAAATATCAACAATCTAAGATATGCAGATGACACCATCTTACTGGCAGAAAGTAGTAACAACTTGGAAGTACTTCTGATGAAAGAGAAAGAAGAAAGTGCCAAAGCAGGACTGCATTTGAACATCTGGAAGACAAAAATCATGACTGTAAAAGAACGACACAACTTTAACGTAGACAACGAAGATACTGAAATTGCTAAAGATTTAGTTTACTTTGGTTTAGTCATCAATTTAAACGGAGACTGCAGCCCAGAAATCAAGAGAAGACTGAGACTTGGAAGGGCAGCAATAAAAGAAATAGGAAAGATCATCAAGTGTAAGTTAGTGTCATTAGAAAACAAGGCCCAAGATTATCCACACCCTCATACTCCCAATTACTATGTAGGGGTGTGAAAGCTGGACAGTGAAGAAGGCTGACAGGAAAAAAACTGATTCATTTGAAATATGGTGTTGGAGAAGAGCCCTGTGGATACCCTGGACTGCCAGAAAGATGAACAAGTGGGTCCTAGAGCAAATTAAGCCTGAACTATCACTGGAAGCAAAAATGATAAAACTGAGCCTGTCCTCCTTTGGGCACCTCATGAGGAGGCAGGATTCTTTGAAAAAGACGATAATGCTGGGAAAAGCAGAAGGCAGCGGGAAAAAAGGAAGACCAAATATGAGATGGATTGACTCCATAAAGGAAGCCATAGGCATGAGTCTACAGGAGCTGAGTAGGGCCGTTGAAGACAGCACATTGTGGACATCACTCATTCATAGGGTCGCCAGGAGTCAGAATTGACTTGACAGCACGTAACAACAATAAAGCAACATCATTTTTTCAAACTTGACTTATGCGAATTAAATAATATATACATTCTTACAAATGTTTGCAGGTATTTTTGCCACCAAAGGGGGTAAAATCTTTTCCTCAAGGGAAGTTCTTCCAACTGAAATAAATGAGTGGGAAATATTTAAAAAATATAGCATTAATTATCAATCAAGCAACCAGCATGCACTGATTGTCTATTATTAGGTTGAACCACAGAAAGATTGTCAAATTCAACTGGTTCATGTGCTACACATGAATGGAAGCAGGTCATCCAGTTTCTGCCCTCAAGTTTACATCTTCTTGGGAAGAAAAGTTAAAAAGCTATAAAAAAAAAAAAAAACACCTAACAATCCAGGGCAGTAGATGGGGTAGGTTTAGCTAAACTGTGCAGCATTGTTATATAAGTAATGTCACGTATTTACATTTAAGGGGGGTATAAATAAAAACAGTTTACTTTTTAAATAACTATTTTCAACCATGCCCTATCAATTCCCCATTTCCTGACCCTTAATGACATGGCTGAGTCAATTCCAGTGACTTTCAGTCACTATTACCATTGCTTTCCCAACAATATCTCATTTAATACTCCCAACATTTCCACGAGTTAGATAATATCATTGACCTTCTATTTCATTGGAAAAAATCTGAGGTTCAGAGAAGTTAAGAGACATCCTCATGAACCCTCAGCTAGTATATGGACAAACTCCAGATTTACATGCTATTTCCTAAGCAAGGAGGTTGGGATTCAAGTGTAGGCAATAATAGGTAGTCACGAGGGCCAAATGAGTTGAAGGACAAGGACAAGGGTAAAACTGGAAGAGATGGATACCTAGCATGATCCGGAATTTAAACCTATAGAATCTGGCAACTGACTAAATAAGGAAGTCCAAGAAGAAATTTTTTAAAAATAGAAAAAAAATGACTCCCATCTATCAAGTCTGGAGGACTGGGAAAATGATGTCACTGGTAGAAACTTTAGGGTCAAGAGTAAAACTGGTTCAAGACAGCCAAGCTGATGAATTCAGTTACCAGCTGAAGACATTCTCTTTGAAATAAATATCTTGAATACTCAAACTAGTATTTTCCAGGCCTAGGAAAGCATTTTATTTTGAAAATGTTTGCCTGGCTTCACATAGCCAGTGTTTAACCTACGGCTAGCTGCCTTAAGTAAATTTCTTATGCCATAATTTTTCCTCCAAGGACACTTCAGGAAAGTAATGTGCCTTGCTAGCTTACTCACAGGTATATAAGGCCTTCTGGTTTCTACACTGAAGGCTACACCAGGGACAGTATTACTGATTTTTAATGAGCCACATGGTTTTGCAGACCCATGCCACGCTGCCGTTTTGACAGACCTCCCAGAGCATGCTCTTGTAAGTTGACCAAGGTCAAGGCTGATTATGACTTGCATAGCCCAAGCTGTCTAACGGATCTCACGTTCTAATAGAGACATAGAAAAATTCAGTGAACCTTGAACAAATTCAACCCTAGACATTTACTGGACATCTGCTCTGGGGTCAGGCGCCAGCTGTGTTAAGTGTAAGAGCTATGAAGCTGTGTAACACATTTTCTGTCTTCAAGAAGCTCAAATCCATGCCTGAACATGGACAATAAAATACACAGGTACACTAATACACATTTAGTGCTAGAGGAGATGTAGATACAAGGGGTGAGAGAGCAGTTGATTCCAGTGAGATGATAAATAAGGTCAGAAAAAGAACACGGTACACATTTAAAGTAAAGACATGTCCATAAGAACAAGTGCTTACAAAAGGATAGGTAGGGGCCTGCCCTGTGGCTGAGGGGTTAAGTTTGTGTGCTCCGCTTCGGCGGCCCCAGGTTTCGCTGGTTTGAATCCTGGGCACGGACATGGCACCGCTCATCAAGCCATGCTGAGGCAGCATCCCACATGCCACAACTAGAAGGACCCACAACTAAAAATACACAACTATTTAACAGGGGGCTTTGGGGAGGAAAAAGGAAAAAAATAAAATCTTAAAAAAGAAAAGGATAGGTTCAAGAATTACCCAGAAAAGAGAGGAAAGGCATACCATTTTGGGGGTAATATTGCATATCTCATTTTGTACCTATTTATTCAATCCCTAAACTAGGAGTCTGACAGTTTGTATTTTTAGAATGACGCATTTGCCACCTACATAAAGCATGAGGCCATGAACAAAAATACACTTCACACCAGAAACCCCAAAATAGTGAAATCTACATTGTCATCTGCTTACAGAACAAACAGTCTCAGGTTACCATAGAAATCCCCAGTCTTTTCTGTGGGAAAGTATTTTAAATAAAGCTGTCAGACAGTCTCAATTAAAAATAATAAACGAAAGACCAATTATAGTCCCTTTGGACGCACTAATAAAGTTCATCAACGAACTTTCCATCAGGTATTCAGAAACAAAAAAAGCAGCATATGGAGGAATTTTCATCATAATTAAAACACATTTACATTTTACATTACCACTTTTGGCTGTTGGCAGTCTGAAGAGAATTAAATAACTGGTTACACAAAACAAGGCCTCATGTGGTGGTCAAGGTGGCAGAAGAAATAAACAAGTAGAGGAGAAAGTCACAGCAAATATATTTGACATGGGCAATTTCTTACCATTTTCCAGAAGGAATTTAGTTAGTTTTTAGCCCCTTTGTACCACTTTCCTCAACTTGATCCTCCACTCCAAACTACTCATAATACCTGGCATGTTTTAGTAAATGTGAGTTTCTGTGCTCCATCAGGGTTTCTTTCCCCCAAGCTCTTTGGGTGTCCTAGTTTATAAAGCTTATGGGCTTCACAAGGGCACGGGTTAGCTTTTCATTCCCACAGAGCTCAGTACCTAACACACAGCCCACCCAAAGTGTTTTGATAGACTAAGTGCATTTAAATGTCTCCTATGCCACTCCAAGGGAACTGCTAAATCATGTGCTTTCCACTTTCTGCTGTGTCTCATGTTATTGCCTCGTTTTGTGTGTTCTGCATGCTTATGTGTTTGGAGTATGTGGTGTATGTACTGCTCTGCTGCTAAGTCCCATAAAATTCCAAACCCGCTCTGTATCTTCACACTATGAGATAGCAGCCTATGGAAGACAGAAGCAAACTTCACTTTGATGTAATTTTTCTTATGACCCAAATGTGCTTAGCTGGCTTCTATGAATGGTTCGGAGGCTGGGCTACACAAATGAGAGATATCAACAGTCTGACATTTCCATGTGTTTAACTGCTTTCAGCTGACCTGTTGACGGGGCTTCAACAAAATGATGATGATCTAGCCAAAGCTAAAACAAGTTAAAGGCTGCCTGCTTGAAATGTGTCTTCTAAGCCATATTCTCAGTGTTTTGTAGATACCTCTTTACTGCCCATTCAGCCCATCCTGGAACCCTCTCCCACCCTCCACCCAAGCTCACACACACTTGTACACACACACTCACTAACTCATTGCTGGCCAGCCTGGTGCCTTCATTAGACATGTGAACCTTGAAAGGGAGTTGATCTCTCACTTGAGTTGTCTCATAAATCACTTAACCTTCCTCCTTTGCTCTGCATTAACCTTTGGTCTTTAATTTCTTCCATTTCACTTGATTTTATGACCTGCTCTTTCAATAAAGCCTTTTTATAAAGATTTGTATGGAGGTGACTCCCTAAAAATAAACTTCAATTTATATTTCACTATGATGATTCCAGCTCATAACTTTAGATTTAAAATTTCACACTTCAAATGCATACACATAAACAAGTGAATGAAAGATCATCAAAACTCTTAAGAATTTGGAATAGTCTCATATATTTTTTGTTCTGCTAAGGTTTTTCGTTTGCTTCTTTGTTTTGCCTTCGTCTGGTCAACAAGTAACTGCTGAAAAACTAAGAAAGAATGTTAGTATTTTGTAAAGTTAGGAACGGAAAACTTCCACCCAAAGAGTGGGAATTGTAAGGCTTTGTCTCTCTGGGGGGCATAGAACCAGCTTTTCACATGTATATGTGGATTCTTTCTGAACTGTTTCACCTTCCCCCTGACCCTGGGCTCTGCACAGTGAATAATAGTCCAGAGCAGCATCCTAGGGTATGTCCATGTCTATTGTTCACCAGTGACCCAAAGACAAAAAATAGACAGCCCGAACAAAACAGCCAGCAGAGTGGTTCTGGTAGATGGAATTCTCTGCCAGGAGGTGAGAAACATGACTTGAGAGAGGTCACTAAAAACAGCACCAGGATTAAAAAAGATGCAGAGAATCTCAGAATCTTCAAAGAGACAGGAGAACTAAGGAAGAGTGGTAGCCCAGAGACTAGACAAGATAGAATCCCCACATTCAGGGACCTTGCCATGAAAAAAGTGAGATGTATATGTACAAAAGTAGCCTTTAGTCAAGACCCACGATGATAAGACTTAAAACACCAGTGCATATCAAGTGGGTTATGGAGAAGGGAGAATTATTTAAGACCAGTCGACATCTAGGAAAGGCAACATTCTCAGGAGGCCTTTCACGTGCAGGTCATCATGATAACATGAGTGACTGTATTTTTCTAAATAGAGTCGACAATGAATAGCATCTGAGGGACAACAGATTATGAAGGTTAGCAAAGCACATTTTTAGGCATCTCCAGTGTTTTCCCCACCTTCCAGCTTCTTAACTTTCTTTTGTCACCAGCCTACGAGGAATCTGATATCAGTCTTTATCTTGGCACTACCTAAATTGAAAGAAACACTTCCTTTTCTCTCTTCATTTGATAACTCCCACTCAAACTTTAGGTTTTAGCTTTGATTTCTGTTTCTTTATCAGAAGGGCTTCCCCAGGCCCCTAGTTTACATTAGTCATGCCTGCTCTAGGCTCCCAGAGTCTCCTCTCCTCATTGAGAAACTCATTACCCTCTGATCCCTTGTCTGAGGCCCCCTGCCCTGCCACACCTCACTCTAAGCACCTGGAGAGCAGGGATGATATCTACCCCATTCATCCCTGTGTTCCAGCACATGGAATACATTCAATACATGAGTTATGACCAATTAGGGTAGAATCTGTGCCCAGCCCACTGCTCCCAAGCCCAGAATTAGCTTGGTGGTAGTGGTTTGAGGTTTTCATTAAGAGTTAACCTACTCTTCATTATCCTTTATATTTTATATATGCTCTTTTTAGGGAACATATTTGTATATCTCTATTGTATCTCCTCATGGTAATAAATTTCTGATAAAGAAATGTGTCACTGGCACAACCGTTCTTCATTAGCAGAGAGATTACTACAGCTTGCCTAGGAGCCCCCAGTATGCAAAATGATGCTGCACTTGTGTTAGGAACAACCAGTGGACTGAGCCTCATGCAGAGTTTCTAAGAGACCATTGGAGCAGTCCAGGAGAACCTCTTTCATTTCATAAGAAAAGAAAACTGTTCCTTTATCTTCTCACAATCAAACATTATATTCTCTAGTTTGATTTATTATGAATTAATGACAAGGCATCCATGCAATGTTTGTGATTCCTAGCTTCACAAGCATGCTGGCAGAAGTGTCCCAACAACAGCCATAAGTGACAGCAGATCCAAAACTTTTTATGGATGCCTCAGGAGGTCAGTCCTTTATAGTCTTTCTATACATAAGGCCCATGAAAAACCCAAATCATTATGGACTAGGACTGTAGGAATGGAATATCTTTTAATCTGTGTGAAAAAGGCATTCTGAGTTTCTTGCCAGTTCCTATGTTCACACGGTGTTTTCTCCGTGAGAGGGCTTGCTGTCCAGAGTCCTCTTATCTCCTGTATGAGGCATAAAATACATGATTACTGGGATCCCTGGCTTTAGGAGTTAGTATTTAACCTTGATGCAAAAAACAACGAAAGCAAAGTCTCACAAGCACTTGTAGAGGTCTACCACGTTTTCTCACAGGAATAAGTCCTCAAATGCAATCTATTTCTGTCTCTATCAATGCCTACGATTAAGGAATCAGAGATGTGCTTACTAACTTTGCAGGGGATGTTAATTTCGGTGATATTCCACTACTATAACATGCCTGGATAAAACTGCAAAATAATAGTCATCGACTAAAAAAGGATCTCAAAGTAAAATGATGAACAGAAGGGGTGAAAATATAAGATGATGGCTGACTGATTTGATCTCCCTCTTTTTTTTTTTCTTTCTCTCCCACCTCTACCTCCTCTGCATATCCTCCTTCTCTCTCACACAGAACTGAGATTATTGCTAATTCCAATTAAGTTAACAAACATTTACTGAGTACCAGCTCTATGGTAAGTAGTGTGCCAATTAAGTATACAAACATGAAGAACATAGTCTCTGACTCTAAGAAGCTTATAAGCCTAATTAGGGAGATAGATACACAAACCAAGAGTCACAAATGAGAGCCGAAGTGGGCAGATGTGGATATACACAGGGGCTCAAGAGCACACAGCAGAGATGGAGGATCAGGGAAGCCTTTCCCCAGGAATTTATATTTAAGCTAAATCTTGAAGGATAAGTGGGGTCTGCCAAGCAGATAAAGGACAGAAGAAAATTCCCAAAATGCAGAAGAACAAACTGGAAGTCACCATGAATGGAAGAGCAAGCAGCCATCTTAGAACCACAATTTGGCCTGTAGAGCATGAGAGCTGGGTAGGAGAGCGAGGAGAGCCTAGATGATGAAAGGCCTCGAATGCCAAGCTAAGGAGCTGAACATCATCTAGCATCTTTGGAAGCGTTTAATTGCAGCAGTGGCAAGGTTGGATAAGAGCTTTACAAGACCCATCTGGTCACTGACAAAGACCCTTCTGGATAAAGGGGAAGCAAACTGGGAGCGGCAGGCAGACAGTTACACTGAATAGTGGATTCCGACTCTGAAAGGGTGTTATTGGTTCAGTTTTTACATAGAAAATTCAGTTGCACTGGGGGCTCAGAGCACTGCATGTTGCACATGGTAGACACTCAAGAACATGTGTTGACTTGAATTATTAGCTTAACTGGAAACAACTTGGGAGTCTACAGGGGCCAGGTCGTTTTTTACATAGAAAAATCTGTTCTACTGCCTTAGAGAATACTCTTGATTCTTGCCAGTATCCTCAAAATGCTTGTTTGTTATCACAAGCAGACTAAACTAGAGATTGTGGATCTATCAATCAGGTCAAACCGATCATGACTGGCAGAAAAATTATTCAGATTTAAGCTATGAAGACCAGGTTACCAAATTGTCATCAGAAATGGGGTGGCAGTGTTGGAAAGGTAGGGGGAAATATCACTTATAGTATTGGTGGAAGTAAAATTTGTTCATTTATATTTAAAAAACCAGAAAGTGCAGAGGAATAGTATAATATACACTATGTACTGCTCATTTAGCTTAAGAGCTAAAACTTTGCAGATATAATTGAAACCCTGTGGAGACCTTCCACTCCACTTCCCTCTGTACATCACTACCATGAAGTTCTCATTTCATGCATGCTTTTAAATACATTTACTCCATGTGATATCTCCAAAAATATATACAATGATGTTTTGTATGTGTTAAATAGTATTTAAATGATATACGTTAAATACAAAAAGCAGGCTTTTCTAAAGTCTCCTTTCTCTCTCAACAATATGTTTTTGAGATTTATTTGTACTGATAAATGTAGCAGTGGTTTATTCATCTCACAGATATATAGGATTCAACTGTACTGAACTATGGTTACCCATTTTTCCAGAGATGACTTTTAGGTTGTTCCCAGTTTCTTGCTATTAGAAGCAACACTGTAATAAACTTTCACATACTTATAGGAGAGTTTTCTCTGGCATTGGTAAGTGTTAAGTGCGTTTCAACTTTCCTTTACTAGATATGGTTGAGTTGCTCTCCAAAGTTGTTGAAACAATTTATACCCTTCCCAGCGGTGTATGAGTGTCTATTGCCTCACAGCCTCAAAACTGCTTGGTTGGAGCCAAGTTTAACTTTTGCCAACCGGAAGAGTATGAAATGGTTTGGTAATTTTCATTTGTTTCCCTGATTACTAGTGAAGGTAAGCACCTTTTCAAGTTCACTGCCCAGTTTGGTTTACTCTTCTGCAAAATGCT
The DNA here is from genome assembly GCF_021613505.1 of Equus quagga. Lineage (NCBI taxonomy): Eukaryota > Metazoa > Chordata > Mammalia > Perissodactyla > Equidae > Equus > Equus quagga. The sequence goes on along the minus strand of NC_060280.1, from coordinate 44,078,956 downwards.
TAGTCAGGACATTTGCCTATTTTTCTATAAGACTATTTTCTTTTCCATGGAATTTCTTTTTACATATCAATACTAATCCTTTGTTTAAAATTTTTATAGAAAACAAATTACTGCTATGTTTTAAGGCCTTTAAAAATGCTCATACTCTGACTCAAAAATTACACTCAGTGACTTAAAACTAGAAATGTGATAGAAGTATGTTAAAAGATTTAGGCTCCAAAGATGCTCATGAAAGCATTGTTTATAATGATGAATATACAAGCAATATACTTAAATAATATCCATAAGAAGAAAAAATATGAAATTCTCCAACAAAAAAGGGATTGGCATATCCACAAAATAGTCTCTAGACACACATTAAAACTGACATTTGTACAAGAATGTTTAATGTAGAGAAAAATGTTAAAAATACATTAAATGAAAAAAGCAGGTTGCAAAAAATTCTCAAGGAAAAATATGACACCAAGTGCAATTACTGCTAGTTCATGGGATTCTAAGTACTTTTTCTTCTTTCTACTCCTCTATTTTTTCCCAAAATTTCTATAAAGGATATGAAATACTTTTTAAAAAGTTATGCTTATAAAGATAATGGGGAGACTCTGTCAAAATTGGGCTATCAGGAGAAAAGTTAATATAAAAGGCAGAATTTTGGGAAGCCCTAGATTGCAAGGAGCATTTAAAGCTACAAATAAGACCAGCATTTACATGTATGCAGGACTCCCACTCCTAAGGCCAGATATTTCAAATCCACAGAAAATGATCGCCCTTAGATCACTGCTGTCTCACCTAATGGAAAATAATAACCCGAGAAGTTGTGTGGGTTCCATATACAGCAGGTCTCGGTGTTTCCCAAAGGGCTGACAATCTAAGTAAGACAGATGAGACAATTCAGACAAACAGACAAGGGATGGGAAAGGCAATTTGTACCCCAGTCATGGATTAGGCATATGGTTTCTATGTCTATGCTTACATTTCAGGACAGTTTAAGGCGAGTCAAGCCAGATCTAAGTAGAAAATATAGCTAGAACTGGATTCTGAGAGTTATAAAATAAGAAGTACATTTTATGTAGCTGATGGTAGGAGATATGAACACAGAAGGAGAAGAACAATTTTAAAGCATTTTGACCCCAAAGTCTGATGGTCTAACCATTGGTATAGTTGTCTTTAGTTTACGAAACATTTGCTTATAATTATCTAGAATTTTGAAAGAATCAAGGTCAAGTATGGAATAGAAGACAGAGGACATCCTTCAGGGTCAGACAGATCTGGGTGCAGCCTTGGGCACATTTCTCAACCCCTTTTGCCTCAACTTCCTCATCCTAAGAATGGGCATAATTATACAGTATCAACCTTGCATGGCTATTGGACCTTTAGACATAATAAAAATGAACACTATGTGTGGCATGTTGGAGGAACCCAATAAATGGAAAATATTAATCCCAGGAATAGAGTGCTTTCTTCTGCACTTGGAATTGGAGCATCTTTGGATAATATGTTCCAGATATTTAACTGCTACAATATGTAAACTAAATGAAACTCTAAAAGTTTTGATTAAAAGCTTCCTAGCAACACTATATGATTTCAAGCCTCACTATTTTTATCTATAGTATATTTTTCATCTTAAATAATCACAAAGTAGAACAATTTAAAAGTTACTTTATAAAAAGCAGTCACCCACAGGCAAAGGCAAATACCACCTCCCCTGTTTCTTGCTCATGTAAAATATACAATTAATATTTTAATCTAGCTCCTAAAATAGTATCCAACCATTTCTCCTTTGTTTTGCCAAGAAGAGACAGATGGTGAGTCAGCTTACAAATCAGCCCCCAAAATTCTTGAAGGCAAATAAGTGCTTTATAAATCAGGTTTTAAAAAGGTCTCATTTTTATAACAGTTATTACTTTGAAGCAATCTTTCCCTAATTATCTTCATAAACATTAAACAGGGCTAATTTACGAGTTCCTGAACAATTTTGGGTTTTTGAATGAAATAATCAAGATCCCACATGTCTGCCTTTTCTCTTCTAATCATCACTAACATATACAATGACCTTGAACAGCCCTATGGTTCGTTAAGCTACGACCCTAATAGACAATGAAATCATGCTGAGACATTATTATTCGGCTTTAAAACTCAGAATACATTTGAAAATGACTTTGGAATGACAAGACACCTTGGTAGTTTGGCTACGGCCTCACATCCAGGAAAAAAAAAAACGACCAGGAAAGAAAAATGATTTATAAAGATTGGCACAAAACCTCTAAAACTACCCCCTCCCTCCAGATATTGCCTGTCTTTGTGCGGATCGTTCCTCAGTTTCTCAGAGGGAAAAATGTGGGAATCACACTACACTCCTCTTCCAAATATACTGAGAACCAGTGCATTGCAGATGCTATAAGAAAGGGTATCTATGACAAGAGATCTTTCTAAGGCTTCTACCAAGTTTATAAAGCACCAAGCAAGGCCAACTATATTCTAGTTTGGTGCATTTTATTATAAGAAAACGTGTACTGTTGTCTAATTAGAGAACAGAAGGTCGAATCTCTGTAAAAAGGCATGTGGCATGGAGAGTTACCTTACATAGTGATTCTTCTGTTATTACAGGGCTCAAAGCCCTGATCTAGCCACAATTCCTAAATCCCAAAAGCTCTGAAAATTCATTTAACTGCAAAACCTGATCCAACCAGAAACCATTTAATGATTAAACCCAACCCGTCCCAACGTGAGGCTATCACACTCAGCCCACCAGTGTGACTCTCCATATGTTTTGCTGCTCAAATACTAAAGTATTTGATTACAAGCTGCTGCCCTAGGACTCTGCTGAGGATGTCATGCATATGTTACAATATATGCCCCCTCCTTATGGCCTTTCAAAATTTCTGGAGAATTCTGAAGCACATCTGGCCCCAAGGGTTTTGATATAGGACAAGAGACTTGTGTTAACATTTATTTTTCCTTTTATTCTAATAGGAAAGGAGGAGGAAGTTAATGTCAGAGCTGTAGGGTTGGAGAAACAGTGAAACCTCAGGCACGTGCTCAAATACAGCAGTTCTCCAGATTAGAGGTTGCCTCCAGATTAGAGGGCGCTGTGGTCAGGTCAGCCCTCAACAGCACTCATTATCAAGAGGGAGGTTCACTCTGGGCACAGAATGCATGGCCTGAAGGAACTAGTGATGGACGACAGACCAACACCAAGGAACAAATGCATAAATAATGAGCCCCGGACATACACAGACATGACTAACTCAATTATATATAGGCCAACGAATGAGGGCATTGAGGACTGCTGAGTGAGGTCATGATGGGTTTGTGTCTTTACACAGAGTAGGAATTGAAGCTGGGATCATGACTCTTCTGATTAATCCAAGGAAGGGAAGGATTAATGGAACAAGTTAGATAATAACTAAAAGGTCCCCAAGGTGAATGTGTCTGCCTGTGTGTGTGTTCATGAAAGAGAAGAGGAGAATTACTATACAAGTCAAAAGACATTCAGAAAGGAGTCAAAGATGAGGCAACTTGGCCAGGCCAAGTGGACAGGCACAATGGGGACGTGGTGAGAAATGCCGAGTGCAGAGTGATCGATTTGAATCACAGTTTCAGAACCAAGAGATAAAACTCTAACAAAAACATCCAGAAACCATTTTCTTCTTATTCATATATACACTCTTCAATTTTAAGTTTTTGATTGTTTTCCATTTCCATTTTCTACCCTCTGGTTTAACTGTATAATTGACAATCAGCCTGTGCATCCATACAGATAGTAGGCTACAATTTAACAAATACTTTCATATCATGATTTTTTTGAGACGACAATGTTTCAAGGACAGGTATTATTATCCCTAAAAATGACATTGAGTCAGAGAGTCAGAGTTTCAAATCACAGTTTGATAATGTCTACTTTTGATAAATGAATTAAGCTATTAAAGCTTCAGTTTCCTCATCTGAAAGATGAGGACAATAATACCTGCTGTAAAGAATTATCAACAGAATTAAATGAGGCAATATACATGAAAGTGCTTTTCAACACTGATTAACACTAAAGCCCTATAACTAGTGTTTCTGACTACAGTTGTGTTATAACTAGTTTTTGAACAAAGTCACAATCTGTGACTTTTTTCGTGTTTTACTCTTTTCTATTCTCTTCCACCAAGCCACAATTTATTTTTGAAGGCAGTGCTTTATGACATAGCCAAAACCAGTACGAGGAAGCCTCAATTCAATTTTCACTTTAAAACTAATTCTGATAATTGTATTGGCTTAATATGAACTTTCTGGCATACAGCAAGCCTTGGTCTAGTAAGACACTCAACATTTAATATGCAATTCCATTAGCTTGCAATTAGTAGTTTTCACACGTACAGGAAAAATAAATTGATTTAGCACCTTTCTCCTGTCCACAGTAATACTGAAGATTTCTTGCTTGCTGTTATTGTACCCTGGCTACAAATATTAGTTGCCCTAACTGCGTATCACGTAAATCAAATAAATGCTTTCCCCCTACCCCCTCCCCCCATAATCACTTCGGCAGCTGCTCCAGCATGTTTCAATGGGCATCCACTGGAACTCATTAAGAAAGCATTATGTATAGTAAATTAAAATGCAAGGTCTATGATCTGCAGACAAAAAGATGACAAAGCTTATCAAATGTATTCTTTGGCCTTCTCATTAGCTCTCAGGGTTTAAATGGCATTGTCCTCTCAAACAGGTCCCAGAGCATTTTTATTTGTTATAAGCAGAGTGAAGTCGGATGAGCTTTATGTGCTGGAGATACTGTGACATTCCAAAGAAATAAGTTTAAGTAGAAATTGGAGCCTTAGATTAATGCTTAGGATATTCTAAGAACTATTCAAAAGCACTTATTTTGCCTATTCATCCTTTCAACATTCTTCCACAATAACTAATCCATCCACTTCTGCATTACTGGTCAAGCCAGGATTTTCAGATGCAATGGTATTATTTCATACAAGAAATAGCTCCCAGGACCAGCCTGGTGGCGCAGTGGTTAAGTGTGCACATTCTGCTTTGGTGGCCCGGGGTTCACTGGTTCAGATCCCGGGTGCAGACATGGCACTTCGTAGCAGGCCACGCTGTGGTAGGCGTCCCACGTGTGACATGGAAGAAGGTGGGCATGGATGTTGGCTCAGGGCCAGTCTTCCTCAGGAAAAAAGAGGAGGATTGGCAGATGTTAGCTCAGGGTTAATCTTCCTCAGAAAAAAAAAAAAGAAATAGCTCCCATATAGGCCTTTTAAGTAGCCTTGCACACTCTTCTGCTGAGGTATCCACGCCATGATCACTGTTCCCTGAGCTTTCCGCATGGTTGAAGGTATTCCTACTAATGGGAGCAGAATGCAGGCATGGGAGAAGACCCAAATCATCCTATATGAGAAACGACTGAAGAAATTGGGGATGTTGACTTGGAAAATTAAAGTCAGGGGCAACATGACATCTGCCTTCAGATATTGCAAGATGGCAACTCCAACCAAGGATGAGACTTACTCTGCGGGAAGTCAGAAGGATGTATATGCAAGGACCAATAATTAGAATGCATCAGGAGGCAGCCACACTTGTGACAGAGATGTGTGCCATTTAGACAGCCACTACTTGCAGGGAATGTTAAAGGAGTAATCCCTCTACCAGATGGACCCAGGGGATCATTAAATGTTGTTCCAGTCATTGGGCTCTTCCAACTATTGTGTGCTCCTCTTCATTAAAGCATTAGTCACCCTTTACACTTCTGACTACAGACTTGACAATGACTCTTGTCTTCATAGCCCCCGCATCTAACACAGTGGGTGGCACACACTCATGAGACCAGTAGCCATGCTTTATAGACGACTTACTATGTGTTAAGTAGTCGGCATTCAATGTGTCACCACCTTCCTGTAGGTTTCACCAAATACTTTGAAGGTCTTATCTCTACTTTACAAGTTAGGAAACAGAGACTCAGAGAATGTAGATAATCATCCAAAGTCACACAGACAGGAAAGGGTTGAGAACTGCAATTCAAACCCATATTTTTCTGTGAAGTCCAGACTTTTATAATTTGAAATCCTGTAGTTGACAAACCCCAGTAGAGATATGGGTATTAGAATGCCTATGTAATAATAAACTGGGGCACATGTTAGAAGCACAGATTCTGGGAATTACCTACAAAGCTGGTTGAGTGAGTCTTAGGGGGACCCAAGAGCTGGTATTTTTAACAAACTCCCCATGTCAATACTGACGCTAATAAAAATAGCTACCATTTATTGAATACTTACTAATTGCCAGTTAGTACAGTAAGCGCTTTACATGGCCCATTTCATTTATTTTCACAGGACCTCTATGAGGTAGCTTCTAGTATTATCCCCATTTTACGGATAAGGAACCTGAACTTTGCAGGGGTTTGGAGTCTTCCTCACAGTTATACATACGGTCAGCTAGCAGAGCTGGAACTTGTACACAGGCCGATTTGTACTGGAACCAGTACTCTTAACCATTGTGCTAAACTATCTCCCAATAAACACACCAATGACTCAATAATTTGTCAAAGAATATCAGTCACTCATTTGTTCAGATAAGGCTGACACAAACTGAGAGCATTCCAGAGACTAGATTTAGCAAACAGTACATAAATTTGGTCCATCTTATACATTTGTTAGGCATCTTTTAAGTGCTAGCATAAATATTTGCTCCTCTATGAATCTTCCCAAAATACCCATGAAAAATCAACTTCTCACTCTATGGTGTTTCCAAACCACCCTCTGTCACCCCACACACCAGCAAGAACGGGGCCTCTCCTTCCAGGCCATAGCACTTGTGGATCTTGGTGCTTAGCACAGTTCTCAGCCCACTGTAGGCACCAACATGTGCTTGTGGAAGGAAAAAATAAAGGACATAAAAGGTGCCAAACGGACAACAGATTTGGCTGCAGGGAAGTGATATTTCTTTCGGAGACAAAAGAGAACATGAGATGATGGAAGTTCTTTTGGCCAGGGAATAAGACAAATACTCTTTTAATTTCTTACATTTTGTTGGAATTACAATTCCTAAAACAATTTTTTTCTTACCCCCAGCTTTATTGAGGTATAATTGACATATCACATTGTGCAAGTATAAGGTGTACAGCATGATAGTTTGATACATGTATATATTGTGAAATGATCACCATAATGTTAGTTAATACATCAATCACCCCACATGGTTACTTTGCGTGTATGTGTGTTTATGCGTGTGTGTGATGAGAACTTTTAAGATAAACTCTCTTAGCAACTTTCAAGTATACCATACAGTATTGTTAACTATAGTCACCATGCTGTACATGAGATCCCCAGAACGTATTCATTTTATAACTTCAAGTTTGTACCATTTGACCAACATCTCACCATTCCCCCTACCCTCGGCCCCTGACAACCACATTCTATTCTCTATTTCTATGAGTTCAGCTTTTTTAGATTCCATATATAAGTGAGATCATACATTATTTATCTCCCTCTGTCTGACTTATTTCATTAAGCAAACTGCCCTCAAGGTTCATCCACGTTGTCACAAATGGCAAGACTTCCTTCTTTTTTATGGATGAACAATTTTCCATTGTGTACATATATGTCTATATACCACATTTTCTTTATCCATCATTCTCTGTCCATCCTCGATGGACAATGAGATTGTTTCCATGTCTTGGCTATAAAATACAATTCTTCATGAAAAGCATTGACAAAGGAGGACCAGCCACTGCACCAGGATGTTAAAACTTGAGAGCTGATTAATAATTTAGATTTTGAGCTCTCCAGCATGAGCAAAGGAATGACTTGGGAGAACATGCACAAGCATGTGAGGTTTTCTCGGAGAATAACGAAGCAGGAGGCTGTGTTTTGTGGAAGTTCTCCAAGTGGTCCTCTACTCTCTTCCCCTTGGTGTTTGCTCAGTCTGCTTTTGCCTTCCTCTGCCATTTCTAAACACAGATGGATGATGAATCTGCCTTAACACTCCAGATAAAATCTTAAGACTACGATGAACTGGCATTTTCTTTATAAGCCAAGGGAAATAGAATAACTAAAGAAAATACGTACAATATAAAAACAATCACACATTCAGTGTATGGGATTCTTGTGCTAAGATTCCCAGGGGATATAGCAAAGAGCTTTTCTGAGTCCCAAATCTCTTTGTGGGCAGATTGCTACTCTCAGTCCCAAAGGATGGAGTACCGTCAAGGCACTCCCTGCTTATTTCTCAGCCAGCTTGGTTCCTGGCTACCAGAATGTCTTCTTGAACACTAAGGATTAGTTTACGTCACAATATTTATAGAGCCCCATGCTAGACACCAGAAATCCAAATGAACAGTCAAGACACATTCCTTGTCCTCGTGGGGTTTTCAGATTAGAAAGGGATTTAAACACATAAAAAACCATTTGCTACACTGCGATAAGTACGATGACAAGGGAAGCTGTGGGCCCACCATGGTGGAGGAGGGAGAGGAAAAGTTTCTCAGAGGAGATGACTTCTAAACTCCATCAGTCCCCTATTTAGGCTTCTAAAATTTGAAAACCTTAACTTCAAAGGCCTCGCTGATCTGGCCCCTGCCTCCAGCTCCAGCCCCTCCCTTGTGCCTCCCTTCCTTCACTGCATCCCTGCTCCGTATGTCATTCATTTGATGAAACAGACAACCTTTCTTTTCTGACTTTGGCTCCCCATCCACACAGCGTCCTCTGCTTGGGGTTCTCTCCTACATCTCATCTTGTGGATGGCTTCTTCTCATCAGGTGTCAACTTGAATGTCACTTCTTCCATGTGGCTGTTTCTACTACTCCGAGGAACGTTCCCCATCACCACATCTCCCATTCTTTTTCACATCATAATGTTCCTTTTAAAATAGTGCTTTGCATTTTGTAAAAAGAAAATTATCAATGTTTACTCTAATTTTTATAAATGTGTTTACTCTGATTTTATAAATATGCTTAATCTGATTTTGTAGATCACTACTTCCAGAGCATTAACTCCATGAGTGTGGGGACTGCGCCTGATTCAGTTACTCTCACAAACCAGGCATACAGGGGAGGAGAGTGTGTGCTAGGCAGCAGGACCAACATGAGTGCAGCTCCTCTCTGTCCTCTCATCTCACAGAGAAATGCAAAGGACCCTCTAAGGGACTGGGACTAGGGTGAGGCAAGTGCAAAACTTAAGAGGGTGCCAAAAAGCCCTCCATAATCTAGATAGACAATATCTTCATGCAACATTTTTAAAAAATCAAGATTATTGCAATCCACAATACACAAAATATCAAAACATTAAATAAAGAGAGGTGGGTCTTACTGATTTTTCCTTTATCCACAGGCACTAACAAGGCTAGGCACAGCACAGCCCTTCAAACATTTCCCTAGTTCACACAGCTCAGAACAAAAAGGACCTTCTATTTGGTTTCTGGATGACATCACAACAGATCTGTGGGACAGTGGTGATGGTTTATCAGGAGAGAAGTCCCCTCCCCTACTCACCGAGAAACATTCTATGTCATAAAGCTTCCCATTATATGTCTACCACATCATTATACTTTAGCTATAGGACATCCATAACACACATCTATTGAGAGGTGAGATACTGGGTGCATGTGTTGGGTGTGCGAATGAGCATGTTTCTGCTTGGTATAAAGGTCACTGCCTTGCAGCGTGATTCTAAATTTCATCTATTTGTCTTACAAGCAATGGTGGTTTGGGGCTGGTAGCAAGTTCTGTATCATTGGGCCACAAGCATGTACCAATATAATTTTTAATACTGTTTTCAGAAAGTTTTCAGTTTCATATGAATGCTCTCTTGCCTGCTAAAACCCCACTGTTAAAAAAGTGAAATTCAAACCAACGAACACTGTCACAGACAAGGAAGCAGCACTCCCAGTCCATTCATTTGTGAGATTCTGACAGCTGTGTAATTAGTCTAGCCCCCGTCACTCGCCTGTGGGTGAGAGCCGGACCTGTGCAGAACACGACAACGCAGGGACCACTGCTATGCTTCAGCAGAGATCTGATTTCCCACATGGCACCTCCCTTTGAAAAACATCACTCATTCACTAGAAAATAAAAACACATCAACAAGCTGCCAGGGACCAGACAAGAGCTTAATTATCTCCCCTCTCTTTAATATGTGGATTCAATATTTATGCTTCCATTTCTCTAACCTCTGAAAGAGATACAAAAATCCATTTCCCAGGACTCACTTTACAGAGCAGTGCTAAAATTAAGCTGTGCCCAAATATCCATGGCAGCCATCATTGGAGAAAAAAAGACAGAGAACAGCTGCTTTTTAAAGCTGGCTAATAAATAGGTCTCTGGCAGCAATAAACCCCAGGCTAGAGACAAAACAAGAGAAAGCATACTTTTTCTTTGCCTTGCACTAACTGTAGCTCCTCGTGCTGAATATTACACTTTGAAGAAACTTCAGGCATGCAGATGAGGCAGGCAAAGTTAAAAATCAACTAGCCCTGGAAGCAGTGGAAAAAGACATCATGTCCTGCAACAGCTAGATCCCCATTCTCGATCCCCAGGGAAAAGGGGTTTGATGTTTGGCCAGAGAGATGCATGGTGACATCAAACACTGTTGTCTGTTCCCCCAATTAAGCAAGTGAGCCACTCGTTCTGCCCTCAAATGAGGAGGGAGACGCCATCTGCTTGAATTCCAAAAGGTTTGACCAAAATTATCCACATAGTACTTTACATTCATTCTATCATCAAACGCTTCCAAGCACTACCTCTGCTCCAGGCATAGACAGTGAGGTTAGAGTTTCGAAGAACATGAGGAGCTTATTTGATGGAACCTGACAACAACCTGGAAAGTAGGCACACACAGAGTGTTATTACTATAATATAGAAGAGAACTCTAAGGCTCAGGGATGTGTTGAGATTTCCTCAAGCTGCAAAGCTGGCTAGAAGTGGAGCTGGGCACCAATTGCCTCTTCTTCACTTTCCCTCATTCCATGCTCTTTCACCTCCTGCGCACTAGAGGAGCAGATGTCAGGGCCAAATGGAAGGCCCCCTAGGCAAGAGGAGGTACCGAATCCTCCACGTGTCTGAGATGGTTTCTGAAGCCACAGGCTCTGAAGGCTGAGCATCCATCCTGCTGCGCTCACAGGCATCAGCACCACCTCATTCAGGCACCTGCCCCTCCTGGGCTGTGCTCTCACAGGGCCCTTGTACTGCTAGAGGACAGATGGACCCACACTTCAGCTGACTATGCTATAGTGAGAGTCCCAGATTGAAACATAGGACTCTCCACATTTCAAAGTTGTCAGCGAATGCCTTTTTGATATGAGGAAATATAATCAATGTCTTAATACATTATAATAAATAGCTGAAAATTTTGCCTAAATTCAAATTTAGCAGGTTATCAGACAGCACCTGTGCTTGGCCCCTGGAAGGCACATACAGGGCTGGCTGACGAATTTTGTTGAATGAAGGCAATGGGCTAAACACTGATGGAATCAGAGCAGGGACTCCGCTGTCTCTGTAGGATGGGGCTCAGCTCTGCCTCACAACCTGCTCAGACCCAAGATCATGCAAAACGGTGCTGCCTCTTGTCATTTCTCTCAACAGTGCATGACACACCGTAAAAGCCCACCATGTAAAACATCTTTGGAGAAGCCAAGGAAAAGCCTTCTATCCCTAAAATGATGGTCACAGCAGTCCACACTACTTTGGAAACTGAGAGGGTAAGGGACAGAAATGAAGAAAGGTCACTCTGCTGTGGCCAAGAAGGGAAATGGCAGAAATAATCGAGTGCAGATAACAGCATGGGGTTTCTCAAAGTTTCATGACAAGTTACAGAAAACAAGCTGGACCTCATTTTTATGCGAATGTTCTTCCCTAGTGAGTAAATGGCAGAGAAAAACATATGTTATAGGTTTGGGAAATTTAAAGGAAATGTTTCCACGGAAAGTGCAGCTATCTAAACCTACATACACAGAGCAAAGAGTACAAGCAAATGTCAGAACCTGGAAAGAGCAAGTGAAACACTGCTTCCAAATATAGACTAATGGACATTATGGCATTTATTATTTATCAGTTAGCTCTGTATGGTTCACTCGCTGCTTCAAGTCTCCAGGGCAAAAATACAATAAAATTCCATTAGTTAAAATATTTAAAACAACCGAGCTGGAATTCCACAGTCTCATCATAGCACTGTTTACCATAGAAGAAAAAAAAACTGGAAACCAGCTGACAATGGTGTGTTGGAGAAAACTAGAGATTTTCTTCCGGTTATAAGTAGGAGGCTTTGAGAAGGAAGGCTATGCTTTCTTCTCAGCCACCAACCAGGTGAGAGACAGGAGGACTGCTGGCTTAATTCTGACCCGGTGGCCTAAGACGTTCCAGTTTGCTTATTTTAATGTATAATTATATTAATTAGAGTGTTATTCTGGGAGATTACACTGATTTAGATAAGATAATTTTTGGTGGATTTTTTTTTAAGGTAAGGATGTTCAATGATTAGCTTTTCTTCCCCATTTCTCTGGGCAACCAAGGTTGGCCAGGGTCCTCTTCCCAACGCAACTCACAGGCAGCTACCAGAGGCGCCCCAGAAGGTTCACAACCATGACATTGCACTGCTAGCTTCTCAGAGCTCACGGGACCAAATCACACAGACCATGCATGCTGTTCTCCCTTCTGAAGCACTCATACACTTTCTCTCTACCTATTTATTTTTATTTATCACCCAAAACATCTGTTTCAAGAAAGTTTTCTAGCTACTCCAGCTCACAGAGCTTTTGGCCCTTCTGTGACCCCTTAGGATAGAAGTTCATAGACCCAAAGCAAAAGAGGCTCAGGAAGCAGGGACTGCAGGGAAGACATCTCCTGCTAATGGAGATTTTTCTAGTCTTCACCTGCAGGACCTACAGGTTCTGTTTTGCTTGCCTTGCCTGTCCTCCCAAATATCATATTTTATACTCCATCTGCCCTCCCCTCTTAGATTCGCTGCTTGGGATTGCCTTCCTCTTGTGTCCTGCTCTGCCCAAGAAGCAGAAGACAGTTCCACCTTGGCCCTGACCTCCTAGCTACAGACCCATGACCATCCTCTTTATCCAGGAGTTTAAGTCAAGCAAAACACTGTAAGGAACTCCACGGCCATGCCAGTATAAGACAGTCTCCTCATAGTGCTGTTGGCCATGGCACACATGCACACATGAAGGAGACACCTGAATGACCCAAGGAAAGCACCTAGCCCAGCAATGAGGATCATTGAATGAATTATAGCACATCCATACGATGGAATAGCATTTAGTCATTAAAAAGTTTTGTTGTTGAGAAACATTCATTAATAGATGAATTTATTATTAAATTTAATTTATTATTAAATACAAAAATAGGTTGCAAACAGTAATGGATAGCATAATTCCATTTTTAGAAAATTTATATGTATACACACAAAGATATGAAAAGCTATAGACATCAAGGTATTAACCATAGTTATTACCTCTAGGTGATATGATTATGGGTCTCATTTTTTCCCTTACTTTGCTTATCTATATTTGATAATTTATCTACAATGTCCCTTCATTGCTTTTATAATAAGCACAAAATAAAAGTTTTTGAGTTGTTGTTTTGCTTTTTTTAAAAAAATATCATTAGAGGAGGGAATGATAAGGAGGTACTTGGAGTTGAAAAGGTTGGAAATTAGTTTTTGACTACAACTTATACCACACATGTGGCAATGAATCACAGGTTCCATATTATCTTATGTGTTAGGTCTGCCTACCCGGTGAAACTATAAACTCCATAAGTAATTATATTATTATAAACAATAGCTGGTTGCTCCTGAATATTTACCACGAGCCAGGCACTGTTTAGGTGTTGATATGCCTTACTTACTGAACCCTCACAGTGGCCCTGTGAAGTAGGTACTGTTATCATCTGCACTTTTGTAGATGAAGAAACAAAGAGTTCGAGTAACTTGCCCAAGTTCACTCAGTTAGGAAGTAGAACAGCCAATTAAGAGTTACAAAATTCCAGTTATAAAATAAGTAAGTCATGGGGATGGAATGTACAACATGGGGAACATAGTTAATAATATTATAATAACTTTGTATGCTGACAGACGGTTACTAATCATGGTGATCAGTTCGTAATATATATAAATGTTGAATCACTATATTGTACACCTGAAACTAATATAATAGTGTATGTCAACTATACTTCAATTTAAAAAAAGAAGAATCTATTTTGTCTTGATCACAAAGAGGTGTTCTTCTCCCGAAAAGAAAAAAAAAACCCCTAAATCCTCAAACAGAAAAAAAGTAGTAGAGCCAAAATTCCAGTCCAAGTCCTTCTGAAACTGCAACATCCCATAGAAGTAAAAGGCAAAAATCTCATTTGCAGATTCTCAGGACACACCAGACCACACATACAGCTTGCTCCCCCATCTGTAACACCCTTCTATCTTATCTCTACTTGTTTACTTGCTCTTGTCACCTAAAGCTGAACTAGAATACCATTTTCTTCAAGAAGCTTTTTGATTTCTCTAAAAGTAGGTATCAATAAATATTTGCTAAGGACTAACAATAGAAGTTAACATTTATTAAGTATTTACGGGGCTAAGAGTTTGTGTCTTATGATGCTGGCTCTGTTATTATTCCATTATGCAGAAAAGGACTCAGAGAGGTTAAGTAACTTAAAGATTCAAAGTAAGGAATGGAGCAAGGACTTAGGACATGTTAAATCTCACTCGAGGATTCATGTTTTATACCACCATTCAACTGACAGAATTTCTGCTGAGTAGTGGCCCAATGAAAAAGACCATATTCACAAAATGGCATTCTTTCCACCCAAAGTCATGTCATATAACCATGCTAGTAAAGTAGACAATTGTCAATGTTTTCCTTGCCTCCTTGATTTGATTTCCCAGATCGCTACCTCCAGGAAGCCATGCTTCAGCCTGGAAAACATCAGCCCATGAATTAACAACATAATTACCGCATGATATCAGCCGACACTGCACAGTAGTGAACAGGTGTCCTGGTAGAGTAAGATTAATGAAGTGACTGCAGCAGGAGCTTGTCAGAGCCACAATTTCCGGGAACAGAGAGAGCCATCAAGTTGAAATTGCAACACGTGGATAAACTGAAGCTATACCCACAGAATAATCTTGACTCTCCAGGACTAGGTTCAAATTATCCCCCAATTTTTAAAATAGAAATGTTATAATCTGCACATTCACAGAAATGAAGAAAGTATTTGAACACCATCCTAGTGTCAAGGATAGTCAGAGACACTCCCCCGAAGGGTGCATTTTCATGGAGTGGTTAGTCTACAGCCACAGTACCACAACTGTGCCCAGTCTAGGCTCATCCCAGAAGGCTGTGGATTCTTGGATGGAGAGCACATGGGAATCTGGTGTTCTGTAAGAGCATGGGCCCTAGCACTGAACAGAGCTGACAACTGAGGAAACAGCCAATTTTTCCTAAACCGGCTAAGCCTTATTTTCCTCATCTATACAACGAGGCAATTCATAGAATTATAAAGATTAAAAGAGATGATGCATATAAAATATGGCTTGGCACACAGAAAATACTAAGGAAATGCTAAATTTTATTATTATCTATTATTACCATTATCTATTTCCTAATAAACACATGCACACAAATCTACTCTAATTACACTCTATTTGAAATTTCTCTGGCCCTCAAAGACCAGTCCAATGTTCTATCTAATAAGTCTTAAGTCTCAATACCTTTTGTTTTTTACCACATCCATCTGCCTGTCAAGGTTTTAACACACAAGTCCACTCAAGAACCTACCCTAAATAAAATTAAATGTTATCCTGACGGGTTAAATAAGGTTTCTGGATGCCTTCCTGCTGACTTTCATTAAATCATAAAGGCTTCCACCAATTGTGTACCCTCTCCATTGGGCAAACTTGACACAAGCTAAATGAAATAGAAGCATCAAAGAAATATAAATGTGTGCCTACATGTCTTTTCCCAGCTGATCTGCAGAGGCTGGCCTAATTCTAGATGCTGTTCTTGGGATTAAACGAGAACTGGTTGTAGGACATTCCTGGAAGGAAGGGCAGGGGAAACTTTCCCACAGGGGTCACCTCAGTATGGACCTGAATAGTCCAGATGAGTAACTACAAGTCACACGTGGCGACTACTTTCTTGAAATGGAGCTAGTTTGAATTGAGGTATGTTTAAGTGTAAAATATGCCCAGGATTTTGAAGACTTAGTAGGAAAAAAATATATAAAGTATCTTATTACTAACTTTTATATTTTGGATATAGTGGGTTAATAGAATGTATTATTAAAATTATTTTCACTTGGATTTTTTTTTGCCCCTTTTACTAGAAAATTTAAAATTACATAGGTGGTTGGCCTTACATATCTGTGGATAGCACTGATTTAGACTATGAGACCCACAAGTCATAAATGGGTGTACAACATTTTGTCTTCCTTAAATGGGCATTTATTTGATGGTTTCACATGTCACTTAGACAGTTAACAGGTGTTACATTAAAACAAAACAGGGATAGGCAATAAAATAGTGCCCTGGACTATAGAGTCCCTCAATAAATGTTAGCTATTTATATATATAGTTTTTATCATGTTGAATACCGTTAGTCAAAGCTTAAGTTTAAATAAAGCAAATTTCTTTAGTTCTGGACTTCTCAGAGCTACTATCTATGGTTACATGGAATCTGATTCTCAAAGAAGATAAGAAGTCTGAGTTTCTTGGACTCATTTCATCATAGATCATTTTTATTCTTTTTTTTTTTTTTTGACCACCTTGTGGAAATTTTTTTTTTCCCAGGAAAAGTTTTGGGAAATGGCTGTAGTCTTAATTTGGAATCTGGAGAGGCACAAAAAGATGAATCTTTTTATTTGAGACTAGAGAACCTGAAGCGTGCCTAGCACAATAAAAAGACCCAAAGAAAGGGGAACAGATCAATTGGCCTGGCCTAAGGTACACAGTACGCAGTAGATAATAGTAGATAATAAATATTTAACTTATAGCATTTGGTTTCACTGAACAGTATGAAAAGCAGCACTTGAGCAAATAATCTGTTTTACTGTGATCCATGCACTGAATCCAGCCTCTAAGAGCATCTTTTGGTTAATTTCTGAACATTCAAATCCCCTTGATACTGGTTTATTCTGGGAGAGAATAAGAGGAGCTAATTGGCAATGATGTGAGTGGCAGTGGGTAGAGATCAATAACAAAAATGGGGAGATCAAGTTAGGGTTGCCATGATGGATGTTTATAGGGCAGTTAATCCCCCTGTCCTCTTCTCAGTCCTTTTCACCAACGAATTAGTATGTGCTTGTTCCATTTAGCACTAACTGACTCAAGGTACATAAGGTCATTGCAGCACCATCCCTCTGGGTATGTGTTCCCATCACAGGACTTTAGCAATTCTTCTGTGCTTTTCAGAAAATCTCTTCTCTGCCATACTTTTTACAAACTACCACTCCTAAGTTATTGATCAATCCCTCCTCAATGGCAAAGATGTTTATGATGCTTTTCATAATGACAAAGGACTCCCATTAATCTCTAATTGCCTCTTGGTCTTTATTACTGGATGCCTGGATCGTTTCCTTGAAGGTGTCTGAAGTCATTGTAAATCCATGTTTTTACAGCTAGAATGATATTCTTTCTTTATCTTTATAGACAATCAGACACTATCGCGTGCATACTTTTTGGCATAGTTCCAACAACAGGAAATAAAGGCCAGAATGAGTCGAGAGGAAGAACACACCATTACAAGAGCTCACCAGAGCATTTACAGATGGAATGCTAATGCTCATTGGCTGACACTATATCTACAAACTGCTCTTTTAACTCCCATTGGCTAAAAGCAAACACTCATGCTCAGAGCAATCAATAGACGTAGATAGAACCATATACTAATGGATTGTTCTCTTTCTTTCTCTCTCTCTCTCTTTTTCTCATTTGTCCATAAGTCTCTCTATCTACATACACAAAGAAGACTTCAGAAAAAACAGTGCTATAAAGTATCAGAGTCATTTGGAGAAGTGTTAAGAAGACATACATTCAAAAACATTCCTTGAACATTTTTTAGGCATCTACTTGTGACCAGTTCATGTCAGGCACTGTCGCAGGTTAGGATCATAAAATGCACATACACAATTATCGTGGTCTAAAATTGTTTTTGTTACAAAAAAGTTAAAGTAACCTGTAATTAACTTTTTTCTCCTCTATAAAGGAGTTTTTCATTCCTTGCCCCTGTTCATTAATTCAGTCACCAATTATTCACCTTCCTCTCTTTCACATGATGGGTGCTACCGAGAAAAACAAAGGGAAAATTCGTTATTAAATTTCGGAGAAATATCTATGTGCATATGATAAGGAACATCCAAATACTGCCACGCTCACATAACTAATGTTCATTTCCCCTCATTCAAAAAGGTTTGCTTCTTTCCTTCTTTAATGTCTTTTATAAATTTAGTCTCCAGGGAATGCTGGCTGCTGTTAATTACGCATATCAAGGCTCGCTGTGCCAGAGGAAACCTAATTATTCTAATTTTCAAGGTCATAGAAATATCCAAAGGTGCCAGTTTGATAGCCCAAAGAATAATGCTAGCTCAAGGGAATCAAAGTCAGGACTTGTTATGGAAGGCTGGTTACAACCTTATCCACAGAGCTGTGCAAAAGGGTCAGTAGCTTCACATCCCAAACTAAATTGCTTAGGACAAGCTCCCCCAGAGTGACCGGCCAATGAACCTGGTCATAAATAGGAAACAGTTCTTCACTACATGAGAGGTGGGCAAGAAGCCTCTTTCCAGGGTCCCTCAAAGCTGCAGCTTCTTTCAGACAGGCAAGTGCTTATGAAGCCAATTTGCAAAACCACTTAAACCTTTCTACTGATCCACTGAAGTTTCAGCCATGAGGACAGGAGAGAGAAAAAGTCAAAAAGGAAGTGGTTTGCAGAATTTTAAACAAAAGCTGTTGTACAGTTTCTGGGAAAACTATCTTCAGGGTAAATTTCAAGACATTGACCAGCAAGGATCAGCATTCTGTTTTGAAACTTCTTGAGTTCTTGTGAAACCCACATCTGGAAGCCCAAGTTTACAGGATTTTCAATATTGTAACTAAAATGATTACTGAATGACTAGTTTCTAAACAATGCAAATCTACCCAGTTAGTAATATTTCAAGGGAACACAACCTATAAAATGTCCATACTATCAGTTTAGCATAACTACAAAGGCAAAGAATATTTTAGGCCCCTAAAATTACTATCTAAGGGGGTTTAAGTAGATTTGAGATTTCATGGTTTCTGGAATATAACTTCTGATTCATCTGAAGGAGATACAATTCCAAATTCCCATGTCTAAATCTGGGTACAAGATTTACCTCTTTCCTCCTATTTCCCAAATCTTGCCGCTGTTAATTATTTCCAGCTGTGTGTGGTTCATAAGGCCTTGTGGGAACCAGAGGCTGTGATACTGTGTCTCTCCTTCAGGCCCTCTATCTAGCTCATTCAGAAAGATCTTTCAGGAAGCCTCCTAGTGGGGATTGCAGCAATAAATCCCTCCACCCACCCCCCAACCCCCACATAGCCACAGGGAAGCCGAGCTCTGAATGTGAACGCAATTAGAGATCAGGGTCCCACCACTGCAGGAAGCTGTGCAAGCTGTCCTTGAAGAGGATGCTGTTCAGCCATCCAATGCCAAAAGCTTAAAAATGCAATTAAATTTTTTAAATATTAAACATCATGATAATCACATTTGAAAGAAGGGGATTGTTTTAAAAATAAGGCCTCAGGAGAGTTAATGGGCCCTCAGCTGGCCTCCCAATGCGGAGCACATCAGGTCAGGCAGGCGGTGTAGAGACAATTGTTACAGCCCATAGGTGCTGGGGCAGCATTCCCCTCTGGCTAAGGAGGTGATTGTGGCTGGGCAGGACAAAGCATGGGGAAGGAAGCTAGTTTCCAAAGTCTGTGGTCTGAAAGCAAGTTTCTCAGACATGCGCTTTGGTGTATCAGGGCATAGTCAGTGTGTTGGGAGGAAGAAGGCAGCGGCCAGGATAACTTCAGAAGAAGGAAGTGACCTGTAGTGTGGAAGATAAGGCCGCTGGAATTTTCAACAGAGATTTAACAATGAAAGGACACAGCAAACCTGAAGGAGAAAACACCTGCCTATTGTTCTTGGATAGTTTGTGTAAAATCTTGTCCAGGATTCTAGAGGATGAATGGTCTTTCACAGCTCTTTCCTGTGACAAAATTCCAAATTTTCAATTTGGAGAAAAGATCTGACTCAGCCTAAGGTGGAAGAAGGGGAAAACTGTATTCAAATTTCAGCTCTACTGCTAAGAAGCGATTGAAGATCTTTGCAAGTTATCGATTTTTTCGGTGCCTCAGTTTCTCACCTGAACTTTACCCCACACTGGTTTTCATGAGGACGTATTTTCCCTGAACACATTCCTGGCCTCTCTCCGACACTTGACTCATTTCATTCATCTCTAGGAGGAGTGACTCATTGGTTTAGCACATTTGGGAAGGATAACCAAGTCCATCCTGATGAGGATTTTTAGGCTGCTTAATTTTAAAACGGTTTATGATGAGGACTTTTAGGCTGGTTACTTTTAAAACTACAGATGAGAAGCAGGCTCCAAGGAGTGGAATTTGCTTGCTTGTCCCTTTGTTGGGAAAGATTTACATTTCTAAGGGAAACCTCTGTCTGTAAAGATGCCTCCCTCTCTATGCCAGGAAGAAGGGGGATGGCCTTATCTCTAGAAACTCTTAATGCCAGAGGCAAGAACTTAAGTTGGTTGCTGTCTGGCAATCTCATGTAACTGATTTTGGGTGGTGGCTTCTAACCTTTCTAACCTTTACTTAATCCGATTTGATTCTTGTCTAAAAGTCATGGGATCACCCAACGACCAGACCCCACCTGCACTGATACCATTTTAACTTTTTTCATGTTCTTTCCTTTGTCTTCGTAAAGAGATGACTCACATACCTATTCCTTAAATTTAGCCCTACCCCTCAACTCGGGGCAGCAGCAGGAGCTCTGACTGCCCATGGGTCCTGTCCCCATGCACCAGCTCTGCCTGCCTATGGGTCCTGTCCCCATGCCAGCGGGGGCAGCAGAAGCAGCAGCAGAAGCTCTGACTGCCCATGGGCCCTGTCCCCATGCCATTCCACGCTATTCTCTAAATAAAAGAGCACTACTGCCAGATCTTGAGAGTCCAAGAAATCTTTCTTTCGACTCCTCGGCTCACCGACCCCACATCACATCCCAGTCAGCTCCACACTTCTTCCCTTTGGGATTGAGCTCCCAATAATGAAGCCCAGTTCGACCGGCCTTCCCAGGGTTCCGATGCCGCTGGGGTCGGGGAAGCAGGGGAGGCTTCCCCTACTGTTGTGTCTGGTGTGTACGTCTACCCAATTCTGGGCCTCAATCTTCGAAAGCTCATCTGGCTCTGACACTAACCTACATCTGCCAGCCAACTTACATCTCTACAATAAAGACGGTATTTTGGCTTCCATCTTTGCTATTTTGCTTTATTTCTCAATTTGTTCAGAACTCAGGCTGAGAGGAGTGATGCTCTTTATGGGTCTCCCTCAGGCACCTCCAACAATCTGCAAAATAGTGATCAGGATGCTGTGAGGAGTAAATGAGAAGGCACCTAGAGCTGAATAGCATTGAGCCCAGCCCAGTGCAAGATTTCACTAAATGTTGGCTGAATCAGAATCTTGCACCCCCTGCTGAACTGGTGACCCAAGTGGGGCCAGCACCTATGTGCTAGCCAGCCACACACATCTCCAGACTCAGGGCAGAGACTGGCGCACGTAAGCAGCCCCACACTGCCCTTGGGAACTCCCTGGGTAACATCTGTGAGCCTTGTAGTACATTTTGGAGTAACAGCATGAAAAACTTAGCAGAATTCAGAGATCACTGGCTCTAAACTGGGCTTAGTGACAAGTGAAATCCCGAGACTCCAATGCAAAAGAGCAGAGAGAAAGGAAGTGTGAAAACACAGTTCTGTTTGCCCAACGCACTTTCAGCAGGCAACAAGGACAATAAACAAATGAAGGTGGAGAGAGTCCAGACCTACCAAAAACTCCAGCTCTGGTTAGAAGGAATTGATCACAGAGAACAGGAAACGCAATTTGAATCCTGAGCAAACACCTTTGCTAAAAACTAATTCATGTTCTAACCTCAGAAACGTGTGGACTATTCAGAGTTTTTGTTCTGCCTGCAAATGTGTTCTGTGCTATTCGTGCCTATCAGGGTACAGATTTTGCACCTTAAAGATTAGTAAGGATGATAAATAATTCTTAATATAAAAAGTTAACGGTATGACTTTAACAATAGAATAGGCTTGGACTTATAATTCATAAGGCCATACATTTATCCACCCCAAGAAAACCAGAAATCTTCAAGAGTCACCTCTTAAATGGAAATGCACATAAATCCAGGTGCAATCATGAAAAAAAAGAGGGAAAAAACCCTTGGTGAGAGCAAAACTGACTATTCAGCCCTCCAAGGGTAGGTAGATTATGATAGCTTGCATTTACTGAATGCTTATTTTTTTGCCATATATTGTCCCAAGCACTTCCATAAATTAATTTATTTAATCTTCACAACAACCCTAGAAGATAAGTGCTATTTTTATCCCCTCTTTACAATTAAGGGAATTGGCCACAAAAAAGGAAAAAGACTTGTCCAAGGTCATACAACCAGTAAGTGGCGAGGCCAGGAGTTGGAATCCAGGTCATCTGGTCC
The DNA here is from genome assembly GCF_021613505.1 of Equus quagga. NCBI lineage: Eukaryota > Metazoa > Chordata > Mammalia > Perissodactyla > Equidae > Equus > Equus quagga. Next base: position 44,056,249 of record NC_060280.1, on the reverse strand, counting down.
CAGAGTGATTGATGACTTGAAGTTGACTTGAACCTGATTCTGAATCCTGCCTTCCTGTCACTGTATTTGCAAGATTTTATTTAGCATCCACTCTCTGGCAGAGATACAAATGCCCTAGACAGGCCTGACTATCTTCCCCTCCTACTGCTCACAGGATTAGCCTTGGATAAAAAGAGCCATTCAAGTTCTTTTCTTTCCACTTTTCCTTCCAGAAACATTTCCACATCCCTGGCTACTGATACCGGCTCATGGCAGTAGATGGACATGCTTACAAGAAGACACTTGTTCTGGCAACATACACAGGGAAACCTTGCCCAGATTCAGTGAAAGAAGTGCGTTTCTGTCTTTTTCCAAATAAGACCAGGGAAACTTCACTCTGTGTCCTACTCTCGTGGTGAGTACATATACCCATGTTACTCTGCTTTGTACAATTACCGTATTTCAGCTTGGGGTAAATGAAACTTTCATTATAACACCGTTTAGCTGTTACTGGGCATTTAGTGCTCCAGGCTGGCACATCTTGAAGATCTCCACTTTTATTCTGTCACTTAATCTCCACCTACAAGTAGATATTACCTTCACAGAAAAGAAAATTGAGATTGGAAAAGTTTAAGTAACTTCCCCCAAAGTGGCTCACTCAGGGAGTGAATAGTGGAGCATCAGTCCAAGTCAGCCCAACTCTGAAACATGTGCTTGAAACCACTATATACATATATATTTATATTTATATGCATGTATACTTTATATTATATGTACAGTCATGCGCTGCATAACAACGTTTCAGTCAACAAAGGAGCTCATATATGATGGTGGTCCTATAAGATTAGTACCATACAGCCTAGGTGTGCAGTAGGCTATACCATCTAGGTTTGTGTAAGTACGTTCCATGATGTTCACACAGCAATGAAATCACCTAACAATGCATTTCTCAGAACAAATCCCCATCAAGTGACACATGACACTATAATTCCTATATATAGATTGTGTGTGAGTGTGTGTGTGTATAGCATTTCCAGTTAGTTAGAGGATATTTTAGTAACAATTATTAGGCTACATTTAATCAACATTTATGGGCATCCTAAGTTGCTCTACAGTATGCCAAGCTCTGCAGATTTAGAGAAGTATTTTAGACAGCATAGCCAACTTCAAAAATCCTACAATCTAGATGATTTTAAGAGAGAGAAAGTGTTGAAAATGCTAAGACATAAGACTGCAGATCCAGATATACCAACTCAAAGGACTATTTGCAGCTATTTGCATTGATGACTACCTGGAACTACTTGGAACTACAGTAAGTGTCTCTGCATAGATGAAAAACCGAATATGAAAAATCCATATGCTCCACTGGCAAGGATACAAAAACGACAGCAGGTTGAAGACTGGAAGATAGTAGGCAAAATGAAAATAGTTTTTGTATCAGGATGGCATTAGCAATATAGCCTATGGACATATGGATATCTTTACAATTTAATACATGAGAAGATTATTACAGAAACTCACTATATTCAAGAAAATCACAGTACATTATATTTTCTTAAGTGAAAGTAAGGGAATTGTGTAAAGGGATCCATCACCCTAAAAATATCTATTTCATAATTTCTGGCCTTGTATTTTGATTGGGAAGCTTGCTCTAACCTGACACTGGATAGGAAACCTAAAAACCAAACTTGCTAGAATTAGATCTAAAAGGAAAGAGACTGAGAAAAGGGCTCATGAAGGAGCTGATGGGTTAGTTTAGGGTCGGTAGAGAGAAATAGCCGCTAAGAGCTGGAGCCAAACTGCCTCTGCCACCTCCTGGCTCAGGGACTCTGAGTGAGTTACCTGACACCTCTACCTGGCTTCAATATCCTCAACTGTAAAATGGGGACAGTAGCATGTCACACAGGGTTGTTTTGAGATTATGAATATAAGCACTTTGTATCATTCATAGCACGTCAGTTATTATTTTGTCATCTACTTTGACTTTCCTTAGGCTGTTTTTTTCTTCCGACCTAATCTTAACCTGTTGGGCTAGAGATCAGTGACTTCAGGTCAATGAACTGTTGCATGTATAAGTGTACTTGACAGGTAAATTCCCCAAGGAGGCTGGTTAGTGTATTCATAGGAGGGATGATTAGCAAACACATGAATTAGGAATTCAATTTACACTTCAACTGCAAACAACATAATTTGTTAGTATTTCGCCTTTTGCTCTAACAGCAGGTTTTAGAAAGAGAAAATACTGATTAACCTGAGGTCACTACTACAAAACACCAAACCATGAAATTCCACTTCTACTTGTGAAAATCACTTCCAGTGTCCTGAACACTCTCATCATTGAAATGTCTGATGAAAGAAAAAGACTCAAGAGACAATCACAGTCCAGAAGTGCAAACAGGCTCCTTGTTGGTGGAATTATAGGTAATTTTTCCCTGTTGAATACATACATACACATACACATACACAGCCACAAATGCTAAGTCATTCTCAACCTAAAACATCAAAATCATTTGGAGACCATCTTCAGCATAGAAATTCCTGCCCCCTGTTCCAGAGCTCCAAAGACTCACGAATCAGAATTTCTATGAATCTGTATTTTTAAATAGACACTCAGATGATTGCAAGGATTAGCCACATTGCACCATTACTGATCCATGTAGGATGTCTTCCTTTGCCCTGAGAACAATGAGCTTCAACAACCCGGACAGTGGATGCAAGATTTGTTTTCCATCCCAGAAAGGAACCAGTTAGAAACTCTTCTGGGAAGACAACATAAATCAGTGGTTCTCAGCCTAAATCGTATCAGAAGCCCCAGCAAGTTTCAAAAAACACAACCATCCAGGCCCCATCCTGAGTAATTCTGACTCCACTGCTCTGGGATGGTGACCTGAGCATGGATATTGTTGGAAAGGGAAAAAAGTCCAAAGGAAGTCTAAAATGCAGCCAGATTTGACAGCTCCTGACTTACAACAGGGTGTTAGTTACTAAGGCTGCTGGAACCAAGTGCCACAGGCTGGGTGGCTTCAACAACAGATTTTATTTTCTCACAGTTCTGGAGGCTGGGAAGTCCAAGATCAAGGTGCCAGCAGGGTGTTTTCTTCTGAGACCTCTGTCCCTGGCTTGTACATGTCCATTTTCTCCCTGTGTCTTCACATCGCCTTCCCTCTGTATGTGACTATGTCTAAATTTCCCCTTTTTATAAAGACACCAGTCAGAGTACATTAGGGTCCACCTAATGGCTTCATTTTAACTGAATTAGCTCTAAAGATTTATCTCCAATGCAGTCACATTGCGAGATACTGGAGGTTAGGATTTCAATACATGAATTTGGGGGAGGGGGGACACCGTTCAGTCCATAACAAACAGTTTGTGGCTTCTGAGTTTTATTGTATGTCATAAAAATGACAGAATGTCTTCCTTCTGAAGCAGAAGCCCCTGAAAGGGTGTAGTCATTGCATTTCAGTTATGCAATTTCTGCTAATTTCCTGTCAATGTATCTTTGAGCAAGGGAAGGGCTTGTGCCTTCACAGTTGCCACAATCAGATGTACTGAGCATTCTTAGCTGACTTATTCAAGTCATCCACTCTTAAAAACCAGCATGATTCTAAGGAAATAATATAAACTGTACTTTGCATTATTTTTCCCCAATAATATTCATTAATATCATTAAAGTAGTTTTCTTCCTGGGAACTTGGTGGACATTTACCCCCTATGCCTGAGATGGAATCTAACAACTATCTATGTTTCATTCCTTCTTCTCAGGACACCATTTTTATTTCATTTATTTATCAAATTTCAATACAGCACTCACTCAGGGCAGGACACTGGTTCAAGCCTTTTTACAAATAGATTAACTCACCCTGTAAACTCCCTATGGTACGTGCAGAGCTATGAATGCCGACACAGAACTAACTGTTTGGTAGAAAAATGTCAGACTTTGAATCAGAAGTTCAAGTTCTAGTTCTGCCACTTTTAAGCAATATGATACATAGGAAATAATGTCAAAAAAAACCCCGTTCCTTCCCTTGTGATGTCAACTATCTCACTGGGGTGTTTTAAGTGTTAAATTAGATACTAACGCATAAAATCACTTTGTAAATTATAAAAGAAGAAACAATTTAAAGGGCATCATTATGATCTCTTCCTCTTTCGCCTCTTCCTCCTCCTCCTCCTCTTCCTAATCCTCCTTTTTCTCCGTCTCCTCATTCTTCTTCTTTTTCTTCTTCTTTTTATTATACCACCAACAACAGCATGACACTTCGGAACGAGTGATTAAAAGTAAAGAGCTCATTGAGAAATAGCCATCTTCCCACATACAATGGATCGGTTTCTTGCAAAAGCCCTTCAGGAAATATCTCAAAATGTAATGTTTTAGAACGAAAATAAAATACATGCTTCCTGCTAGACTGGCCTTGGCGACTTGAAATATTAACTGGACAATTCTCATGTGTAAGAGACCACATGGCTATTCATCTTTGGTTTTCAACTTCTATTCTCAGGGCCAAGTCAAGGGCTTAAATCACATACTGGCAACAGTTCAAAAGAATCCAGGAGAACCTGAACATTTCTATAAAAACAAAATAAAAAAAGCATGCTGTGTTAAGTTGTTAGAACAAAACACATATGCCAGGAATTTTCTCAGTTGCTCTGCAAGCATTTGACAAAACAGTGCAGCATGCACTTGGGGACTTTCGGCTACTGACGTCCCATCCCTGCTCCCCAACAGCTGTGCCAAATTTAGAAAGCTTATTTTGGGAAACAGTAAACGAGGAAGAGCCTCTTCTCTCTCCGCTCTGGTTTGCTGCCTTGAATTTTCTCTCGCTCATTTAGGAGATTTCAGAATGACATCTCTAGGTTTGAAAACACAAACTCGTGCAAATGTACAAAAACGTATTTCTGGACTAAATCTTTTAAACAGTCATGTTTACAATTACAATGGAATCAAAGAGACATAAAAAAGGAATCAACTTGCAGCAGGTCAGCCAACAGACAGCCCGTTTGTGTTTGCACATCACTGTAGAGTTTTCAAAGGGCTTATATACATCACACATCGTTTCATTTGTTATTAGAAACATCTTTTGAAAATAGTGTCCACCAATGGATGAATGAATAAAGAAATTGTATATACACACAAACACTGGAATATTATTCAGCCATAAAAAAGAATGAAATCTTGCAATGTGCGGCAACATGGATGGACCCTGAGGGTATTATGCTAAGTGAAATAAGACAGATAGAGAAAGACAAATATTGTATGATCTCTTTTATATTTGAAATCTAAAACAAAACAAAACACATAAACCAAGATCAAAGATACAGAGAACAGGTTGGTGGTTGTCAGGGGCAAGGGGTGGGAGTAGGTCAGAAATGGGTGAAGGGGTCAAAAAAAGAAAAGCATCTTAGATTCATAGTTACTTCTCTGTCACCAATAGCTCAGCATAAAAGGTATTTTCATTAAGTACAAGTCCCTATCATACTTTTAGACACCCTATTCCACATCTTTATGCTACTCTAGCTATTAACACGCCTGCCATCCAAACTCATTATGTAACTAATACTTTATGCTGCATGCCCACTTCCTATTTCACTATAATCTGATTTCTGGCCCCCTCTCCACTGGTAGACTTTTTGTTCATTCAACAATCGCCTTCTGACCAAATCCAATGGTCTGTCCTGTCTTTATCTTTCTTGCTACCATTGCACCTGGTCCACATCTCTATTGTAGCACTTATTACAAACCTGAGTTTCATTATTCATCTTTGTATCCAAGTTCTAGTCACAGTTACAGGCACAACCAAAAGAAAAAGAGAAGAAAAGAAAGGAAGTTTTAGATCCATTTTAGAGGATGCTGAGGGTCAATGAAGACAAGCATCTCAGCTAACAGGTTGCATGGAAAAAGTGAATCTCAGGTCTGTACAGATGTAGTTTGGGGTTCTCTCTACTGCACAAGACTCGAACTTCATCAAGCTTCATCAGAGAAGGAGGATGCATCCTGCTTTTTGGTTCAGTAGTGTGAAAATACGGTCTCCTTGGGTACCAGAACAGCAGGCAGATATAAACACATTAAAACACATTCAATGCAGGCAGATGCACGTAGTGAAGGAGCTTGACCAGAGTCAGGCCTTGATTCCCTTTGCCACCAACTTTGGAAGAAACTCTAGGTGTCTGTGTCTGACCACAGCTTTGTAAAGTGCACTATGTCTACATTTCCCAAGAAATCTTTAAGTTCCTTCAAAGCAGAGAGAGTATAGACACATTTGTTTTATTTATCCATTTATTATTTTGGTGGCATTATACACAGCAATCTGAACACTATGAGTGCTGAAATATATTTTCTAAGTTTTGCATCTAAAAGAAAGCCGATCATTTATTTCAGGCCCTCAATACCTCACGGGATAGCTCACGAGAAAAGTGCAGAAATTTTCAAAATATCTCATTTCTAGAGTAACTCCTAGGTCACGAATGTGCCTGCAGAAACTGGGTAGTTGAAGGAAGAATAAGTCTGTGGGTTCTCTCTAGAGTTTCCTCAAATAGCATCCATGCCCAGGAAACCAATGAGATTCTGGATAGAATACCTCCCTAGGCGTTTCCTGGTGTGTGATGGCTAGATCTAAAATTAATTTGGTTGTTACTGTTTATATTTTAAATCCTAACCCAGGTCCACTTGGGTCTGTGCATTAGACAACTGACAGAAGGAGACAAACACTGTTTTATGGCAGTTTAAACACAGGCTCCCATAATTGGCGTGAGATGCCATTTTTAGTTTTAAATCAGCAGGACAGACAGCAGATTCTCCAGGTTCTGATAGGGAGCAATGAAATGAATCAAGCAGCTGAAGACCGGTATTAAAGGCAGCACCCACTGTGGAGCTCCAATTGGCCCTACTCACCCCTCCTGAGTTGGGGGTGGGCTGTAATTCACACTCAGTGTTAGAATGCTTTAAGAACTATTTATTATCTTCCAGACACAATTTACTGCTTGTGATTATTCATTTTTCATTACTATGGAAAGCAAGATTAAATTGTTTCAGAAGCAACTGCTTGTATCAATCTTTCAAACACATGCTCCATGCAAAATTCTGTCAGGCAAACGGATACAATTCCTGCTGCCAAAACAGCCATAGATAAAAAGAAACCAACACTAAATAAAAATAGTTCTAGAGTCCAAGATGAGGCGGAAGAACAGGAGCAGGCAGGCAGAGAAGATAGAAAGTGGAGAGTTCAGAGGATGGGAGCGGGTGGGGAGGAATGCTTGAGAGTTCATTTATTAGACCCAGCAAATTTATTCTATGAACATTTTAATTTCAAAAGTAATTTAAATTAGCTCTTTATTTAACTGTGAAATTAGATTACTCCTCTGTTTAACATGCAATACACTTATGAACTTAATAAATGACAAGTAGTGAGGCAGGAGTCACGCCACATCTTTGAATCCACACAAATTGCATTTTAGCGCTAGGAGAGATTGGAAACAACCACCTCCTTTTACACAACAGGAGTCTGAGGCCCAGAAAGGTTAAGGGACATATCTGAGGTCACACAGCTAGCTAACAGCAGAGCCAGAACTGGGACCAACTTACAAAGCGAGCCCACTCCATCATACTACTCGGGTTAACGCATATTTGGATAGCTTGAGGTTTGAAAGCACAATTATTACTATCCTTTTCATAAAATACTGCTTTCCTTTTTCCTTTCCCTCCTTATTGAAACTCTCCTTCTCATCGACTCCTAAGACACTGAATAGCATTCTACTTTGTCTCTATTCTCAGTTTCTTCAATTGACACCTCCACCACTGACCATTCATTTAATAGAGGCACCTCAACATCCTATTCTCTTTCTTCCCTGCATGCTGAAGGCTCTAACTATGAATACCATTGAACACCACTGCCTGAAGGCTTTTTATTCTAGCCACAGAAGTACACTCCACTTGTGCAGGGCAAGCTGGAAGGGCCAGCGTCAATGGCCCTGGGAGTATTCTGAACCAATGATGGTCTGAGAGCTGTGGACAGGGGCTTCCCTGGCCCTCAGCTGGGATAAATCTGAGGTGTGTTACAAACTGTTTCTGAGAGCACTCCCGTGGGGCTCAGCGCCACTGGTCCACAGTGGTCACTGGCTTCATAATACACACTATACTGACTTCTTTTCCTTCTCACTTCCTAACCCCCTAAATAATATTTCCTAGGATCATCCCCTAATAAATGACTTGCATTCAAATCCTTGCCTTCAATTCCATTTCTAGGGGATATAAAATATGACATTATCCAAACACAGTGCTGTCCATCTCCAATTCTGCTCTTTAACTTGGGCTGTTCTCTGTGTCCAGAACACACCTCTGGTGCATATCCACCTTGTCAAAGTTACCTACCCTTCAAGGCTCAATGCCAGCCTCACTCCTACAAATGCTCCTTAGCCAATCTCCCAGGGAGAACTCTACCCATCCCGGGAACTGTGTACCTCTCAATAACACACTCCAGCAGGTCTTGTATGAGAATGTTTACATATGTATTTACTTTGACTACAATTCAGGGACTAAATTATGAGCTCCTGGAGGGCAGACACCCTGTCATATTCATTCTCACCTCCATGAGAGCAACTGTGCTCCCATGTGGTAAATGTCTGCTGAAAGAAGGTGAACTTTAGAAATGTCCCTAAATAAAACCATGTGGTTCTTATAGAGGGATGCTTCCTTAAGGACTGTTGTTCTTATCTTACAGGGATATCTAGATTTTGCATTGTGGAATAAATATACCTAATAAGACAGAGTATATGCAAGAAAAATGCTAAAGTACTCTCAATTCTCTCTTTTAGATCAGAAGCACTGGACTTTGCCTGTTGGAGAGAATTAAAAAATATAATTTTATGTTTTGATACTTTGAGACCTTTGTTAATGTCTATGCAACAAAGGCTCCTGTAAGTGAAGGAACTTGGACACCAGAGAATCCAATTATATGCAGCACGAAATTGATGCTGAGATTCCTGAGGATAAAACAAAGGAACGCTCTCCCATGGTTAGCCATATGCCAGTGCAAGGATTTCTGCCTTGATCTACGATTTCCGCACATATGCAACCTCAACCAGATTGGGGTTCTTTGCTTTCCTGAAGTTGGTGTGACTGTGTTAACATCAGCTTAATCACAGACCTGGTGGTTTAGCCACACTATTCATGCTGCTACAATCTCCTGGCACACCCGAGAAGCCTGCAGATCCCCAAAGCTACTCAGTCCAGTTATCATCAACTTGGCATCTCAAGTTTACCAAGAGAAAAAGCACCTCTCACCCAGGGGGACCAAATACTGTGAATAAAAACATTAGAACTTGGTCTTCTCTCAGTTCCTGCATTTCTTTTTTATTCCAACTGTCATGATCTTGAGTCAGGATATGATTTTCCCACCTCACAGAAATAATATCCTAGTTAGTCTCAAATCCTCACTTTGTATTTTTAAACTAATATTGTGTTTCAGTTATAAAATTTAAAAATTCAAGTAACACATAAAAGTATGAAGAATCAAGAAAAACATGACCTATATTCTAGAGATGTAAAGTGGAGGGCCAGCCCCAGTGGCCTAGTGGTTAAGTTTGGTGCACTCTGCTTCAACAGGCCAGGTCAGGTTCCCAGGCACGGACCTACACCTCTCATCTGTCAGTGGCCATGCTGCGGTGGCAACTCACATACAAAAAGAGGAAGATTGGCAGTGGATGTTAGCTCAGGGTGAATCTTCCTCAGCGAAAAAAAAAAAAAGGAAAAGAAAGAAACAAAAATGGAGGTGGTTGCACAACAATATGAATGTACTTAATCCCACAGAGCCGTTCTCTTAAAAATGGTTAAATGGTAAATTTTATGTCATATATATTTTACTGCAATAAAAATATCACCTCTGACACAACCAGCCAAAGATAACCATTGTTAACATTTTGATTTAAATTCTCTCTGGTTTAAAATCTTTCAACATATGCTGCCAAACAGAATTCCACTGTTTAAAAAGAAAGCATCCCCCTCCTATACATCATCACCCAAAAACTCTCCCTCAGCTGAGGTCGAATCATCTCTATGGCTCTCAATCTCTGTATCTCTCTTTCTGACTCTCTCTCTCTGTCTCTGTCTCACACACACACATACATACACATGCCAATTAAAGCCATCTAGTGACTCCTCTCCGGCTCAGACTAATAATTGAAGTTTACGTTCCACGTCCTGGCATTCAAGATCATCCGTGATCAGGTTTCAACTACTTTTCTGAGTTTGCCTCTCCCTTCTCGCATTCAAGCATTACACAGCAGAGCCGAGCTGGATTACTCCCAAAGTTCCCATTAGACCCTCAGTTCCCTGCCTCTGTTTGTGTCCTTCCTTCCCGGAATAGCTTCACCCACCACTAACACCTGTTGAAAATGGATTCCTTTCTTGCAGCACAGCTCAGAGTGGATTTGTTCCTGTCCTTCTCCATCCTCCATCAGAATAACAGCCAACGTTTACGGAAGCACACTCGCCAATGCCAAGCTCATCTCATTTAACTTAAAACAGCTCTATAAGCTAGACTGAGATAATTTCCCCTTTCATATAGATGAGGACACTGAAGCTCAGAGAGGTTAAATAACTTGCCCAAGGACACACAGTTAATAAGAGGGAGAGCCGGATTCAAACTCAGTTCCTCCACCTCCAATTAATCACTGTGTAATTAACACTGCCCAAAACATTAACTTGGCTTTAAGTTTTCTCATTGTTAAAATAAGGGAAAGTAGGTTCAATGACCATGAAAGTATTTTCAACTCTGATATGCTATGAGATTTTAAGAGTTTCTTAAATATTTCATGTCTCAGTTTCTTATCACCCTTCAAAATAAGGATGAGAGTTTACTTGCTGCCAAGTCAGAACATTACTTAGGTAAATAAGATTTAGTCCTCTAAGTTCACTGGAGACAGGAATGAAAAATCACAACATACTGAATAAATGTCATTGCTATTACTACTTCTCTGATCAATCCGTTGATGAGAATGGCAGCATAAATATTAACCAAAAACTCAACGACAGGAATCAGTCAAGATAGCATTGGGAAACTAGTGTCATAAAACTACTTTTCATGCAAAACTGCAATTTCCAGAGGCTTCAATGGCAAGCGCAAAAATATTCCTCTCTTGATTTTTTCATGTGAGGATGCTGTGTAACACGTCACCCACTATGCCAGCTTGTGCTTCAGAAGCCAAACAACACACAACAGGAAGCAGAATATCAAAGTGGACCTGTCAGAAATTGCTAACTCAGAGGCCAAAAATGGAACAGATGGACCTCAAAGCAGGCTCAGGGCGTTGAGCCAGAGGCTTGTCTTGATGGGTCCTTGCTCCAGGATCTGAGAAGCAGATTTTCATCTCTGTCCTTAAGAAGAGCGGTGCCTGGTACCAGCCCAACCACTGCCGTAAGTAGGAACTAGGTCATGAAGAGCCAGGTCCTTGAAGTTATGCTAAGCTGACAGACAGTGTCTGAACTCTGAAAGGTGGGAACCTGTTCCTTAAAGAACGGATTCCTGTCAAAGCAGCGATAACTTTGGGTATCAAACTAAAGGGAGGATAAAGAGCCCTTCACGCCTGTGAGTCATTAGGGTGTGTCACAGGTGAATGCGACAGCATCATCAGATGCACTTTAATTCATGCGTTTATATGTTAGTAATCTGAGAACCACTGGACCGCAAAGATGACATGAGATCAGAAAAGGTCTTATTCAACTTAAATTCCCCAGCACATACCACAGTACTGGACAGAGAAGATAAAAATATAAAGAAAATAGGAAGGGAGAGAATGTCCTAAAGAATAAAGTCCTTAAGAGCTGGGTGATTACCTTTGGCTGTTTCTTGTGATTCTAACACCAGTTAATACTGGTCAGAGTATAGACACGGGGGAAGAGCTGCCCATTGAGGCACTGAAATTTCATACATGAGGACACTAATTTAGAGATCATTTGGGTCATCCATTACCAAAAATAAAAACAGCTTCATTTAATGAGTATTTGCCAAATAACAGGTAATGTGTGAACTGCTAGAAGTACATGATGTTTATCCAATCCCCAAAACAACTCTGAGAAGTGGATGTTACACGTCTATGCTACAGACAAGCAAACAGAGGCCCAGGGGCTCAAGCCTCCTTTGTTACACAGCTAATCAGTAGTGGAGATTGATTTTTTTTTCTGCTTTTTTTCCCCAAATCCCCCCAGTACATAGTTGTATATTTTAGTTGTGGGTCCTTCTAGTCGTAGCATGTGGGATGCCACCTCAGTGTCACCTGACCATGGGTGCCGTGTCCACGCCCAGGATCTGAACCAAAGAAACCCTGGACAGCCGAAGTGGAGTGTGCAAACCCAACCACTCGGCCATGGGGCTGGCCCCATGGAGACCGATTTAAAGTCGAGATCTATCTGGCTCTAGAACCAGTGCTATGAACCAGCATCTGAGTCTGCAGAATGGGACAAAGTCTCTAGAAGGGCAGAAGCAGGAGAGATTCCAAGTCCCTGAATCCTCCCGGGTTCTCTCCACTGCACCATGATCAAGGGCTTCCAGAGCGGTGACCCCTCTCCAGAGGGACCTCAAGCTTGCCTGACCACATTATACATAGAAATACGGCAATCTGAGGCTTCTTCAGACTAACTACTGATGAAGACTATATTTACTACTAATTTATTTTGAAGAGTACAAAGACCTACTTAAGACATCAGCCTTACTGCACTTTGGCCATCAGCAGAAACGATGTAAATGCACCTGATCATGAGATCCTAAGAGTGCTACAGTCTCCCTTCTTCTATCTTGCTAAAAATCATATTTTCAATGAGTGGCCAGCAGAGGACCTGAGCATCCCCAGCAAGATAATTTCCATTGCACTACTCCCTTACTTTCTTGGACTATGAGTTCTTTGAGTGCTGGACTCACCAGCCTCCATTAACCCACTGTGAGGTGAGACACTCTAAGGCTGATAGTGCCTCTCCCCCGATCAGCATCCTCAGAAGTTCATCACTCTCAACCCAGGTTAATGTCACCTCTGAAGAAGGCGGTGTGTTGCCACTTACAAGCAGCTCAGCCCTCCGTGAAGGTCTCCAAGGATGCTGAGGGTTGGGTCCTCTCTGGCCAACATCAAGGCCCAAAACAGGCAGGACCCCATAGGAATGCTACAATCCTAATATTCAAAAGCAACCAGGAAGATATCTTTTTAAAAACAAAAAAAACAGAAAAGCTTCATTCACAAAGCTGTTCATGACAGCATTATTTACAACATGGAAAAGAATAGAAAACAATTTGAAGGTCCAACAGGAAAGAACTCTCAATGACTTAAATATGACACGCCCACATGACGAAATATTACGCAGACTATAAACAATGATTATAATGGGTAGTTATCATCATTGGAACTGTTTTTTTACTAAGTCAAGTGACAAAAACATAAGACATAGAAGACAAATGATCAGTGCAGTCTTAATTTTTAAAAATTCACAGAAAAAAGGAGGGACGGCCCCATGGTCTAGTGGTTAAGTTCAGCATGCTTCCCTTCAGCGGCCCAGGTTCAGTTCCTGAGCATCTACACCACTCATCGGTGGTTGTGCTATGGCAGTGATACACATATGAAATAGAGGAAGACTGGCACAGACTTTAGCCCGAGGCAAATCTTCCTTAGCAAAAAAAAGGAAAAAAACTTCACAGAAAAAAGACGGAAGGAAAATACTCAAAAGTTAATGATCATGCTACAGTATGATCAGACTTCTCATTGTTCATTTCTTCTCCCTCCTCATACTTCTTCAAAAGTTTCCAAATTTTCTATAATTGGCAAGCAATTCTCCTAAAACTAAAAAATATTGCAAAACTTAAGGAATTCAGCACTAGGTTGACTATCAGGTCAGCAAGTATTAAAGGATGAGAGTTTCACTTTGAATTTTTCAGTAAGGAAGTTTGCAGAATTCTTTCTCCTTCTTCAAAAGATCCTAGCAAGGCCAAGTTTCTGCAAAGAGTTTACCAGCTACTCTGTTGTGGTCTGCTACAGTGCAAAGCTGCCTAGTGATTACTTCCTGCCGCTTTGTGAGAATCAAAGCTTTCACGGATTCTCTGGGCACTTCAGACCCTTCACAGTTTATCCTGGGGCAAGAAAAATGGCAAGCTGTGGAATACTTATAAAGATGTTTTTTGTCGCAATTTCAATAGAATAAACAATGTGTCCCAAGCAGACAAGTTATTCAGGAACATTCTTTTCCAAACATTTCATAAAATATTAAAATAGCTTTAAATACAAAGAGTGACATGTAACTCACAACCAATTAAAAAGCAATCTAAATTAACAAAGTGAGATGTTGAACCTTTTTCTTTAAGAATTATTTTAGGAAACCACAAGGTGAAGATGGCAATATTCAGTGAGTTCATTGCTAAGAACTATGGAGGAAAGTAAATAGCACAAGAAAAATCCTGACAAGTTGTCCAGCCTCGGCTCAGCCTTGGGACACTAAAGAAAGCTTTGTAGCTGTATTCATCTACCATTTGTTCCCCTTAAATAAGTGGTGTGCTGGTTAATTTTATATGGCAACTTGGCTGGGCTATGGCGCCCAGCTGTTTGGTCAAACACCAGTCTAGATGTTGCTGTGAAGGTATTTTTTATATGTGATAAATAGTTAAATCAGTAGACTTTGAGTAGAGCAAATTACCCTCTATAATGTGTGTGGGCCTCATCCAATCAGTTGAAGGCCGTAAAAGCAAACACTGAGGTTTCCCAAGGAAGAAGAAATTCTCCTCAAGTCTGCACCGTAGAAATCCTGCCTGAGTTTCCAGCCTGCTGCCCTGTGGCAGAATTCAGAATCAAGACTTGCAGCATTGGGGCCAGCCCTGTGGATGAGTGGTTGAGTTCGTGCACTCTGCTTTGGCGGTCCAGGGTTTTGCTGGTTTGGATCCTGGGCACAGACATGGCACCGCTCCTCAGGCCATGCTGAGGTGGTGTCCCACATAGCACAACCAGAAGGACCCATAACTAGAATATACAACTATGTGCTGGGGGGCTTTAGGGAGAAGAAGAAGAAGGAAAAGAAAGGTTGGCAACAGATGTTAGCCCAGGTGCCAATCTTTAACAACAACAACAAATTTATGTTTTTTTTAAAAAAAGATGGTAGCATCAACTCTCACCCGACCTGTAAGGCTAGCCTGCCTTACAATTTCAGACTTGCCAGCCCCCAAAATCACAAAAGCAATTCCTTAAAATAAATCAATCTCTCTCTCTCTCTTCATGTGTCTCTCTTTTTCTCTTTGTCTCTGTCTCTCTAGATAGATACATAGATAGATAGATAATAGAGTTAGAGAAGTAGATCTATATATACGTGTGTGTGTGTCTGTGTGTGTGTGTGTGTGTCTGTGTGTCCCATTGCTTCTATTTCTCTGGAAAACTCTGACTAATACAGAGTGACCATATTTCTTATTTAGCTTGAGGCAGTCCTGGTTTACACCTGCTGTGGTGGTATAATTAAGAGGTACCCCTTTCCCTCTGAAATGTGTCCTGGTTGGGAAGATAAATTATATGATCTCTTTTTACATGCAGAGCTAAAGATGGATTCAAGGTATTCCTAAGTAATGAGCTCCTCTGACTTACGATGCTGTTTTTCAAACTTCTTGGTGACCCACAGTAAGAAATCTATTTTCTGTCACAAAACAGAACTGACCCTTATGACGTGCAATACAATCGGTTATTTTATATTTTATAATGTGTCATTTCAAATGCTTTCTGCAACCCACTAACTTCATGGCATGATCCATGGATGGGATGATAACAGTTTGAAAAGCACTGACTTAGAGGAATCCAGGGCTGATTGGCACGCAGTGTTCATGACTGCCTTAGTGACGGGGAGCTGGGAAGAAAAGACACATGTATCAGAGATTTCACCTTGTCTATACTCCATACGGTCTTCCGTATCATTTCTCCTTTCCTAAATATAAATGAACCAATAGTAAACATAAACACATCAAATAGGAATGTGATTCCAGAGCGTGTTCCTTTAGTGCGTCTCTGATTTCCTAAGAATCTGACACAGAGAGAAGAGGGAAAAAGGATAGCACTAGCATCTGCTTGGGTCATGTTGCCTCTAGTTTCACTCTCCTCCAGTCCAGTTAACTTCCCTTGCAGGAGGACCCATAAAGTCCAGATCCAATCGTTGACCATTCACTAAATAACCACTGACTGTCTGTGCCAGGGATAAGGCAAGGCACGGCTTCCCCTGCCACTAAGTCCCTGCAGCTCTCAGCTGCAAACAGAATAAACTTCAAATCCCATGTTTGTATTCCAGGCTCCGTAGCCCAGTGCCAGCCTCCTTTTCAGCCTTTTGTCTCTCTCACTGCACACCCTTCTGTGCCCACCATAAGCTGCCATCCACACATATGCCTCAGCCCAACCTCCTGCCCTAAGCCTCTGGTCAAGCACTGTCTTCCTCCATCCCATATGACCTACCAATGTTCTCCCCTTCAAACCCTATTCAAACCCCAGCCCCTTCGTACGGCCTTTCAGGTGCTGCCAGTGACTGAACAAGTCTCACGGCGCCAAGATGGGATTTGTCTCAAGCTACAGGGGCCCAAGTTTAACACACGCATTTTCTCATCAAAAGTTGACGTCAGGGGGCTGGCCCCGTGGCCGAGTGGTTAAGTTCGCGCACTCCGCTGCAGGTGGCCCAGTGTTTCCTTGGTTCGAATCCTGGGCGTGGACATGGCACTGCTCATCAAACTACGCTGAGGCAGTGTCCCACATGCCACAACTAGAAGACCCACAATGAAGAATATACAACTATGTACCGGGGGGCTTTGGGGAGAAAAAAGGAAAAAAAATAAAACCTTTAAAAAAAAAATGGTTAAGATGATAAAAAAAAGTTGACGCCAGGAACCCAAAAAGTGAAGGAGAGTCAGGGAAACACCAGCAAGAGACAAGCAGGAATAGGATTGGAAGTAGTGGGCAAAAGGGGGACAGGGGACAAAACAGTCCAGTTCAGGAATGAATGGGTCAGTACTCAAACAGGGCGGAACTACTGTTGTGGGAAGAGGCTAGGAAAGAGAACCAGGCATCTCTCTTGATGGCACAGTCAATCAAATATGACCCGAGAGCCCAAGGAAAACATGACATAAAGGTTTGCTACAGATGAGCAAAGAGCACAAGGCACAGCTCATGGCCTTTAGTGCCCATCAGATCTGTGTTCAAGTCTTCATTCTGTCACACTTGTTGGATGACTCAGACAGAGGCCACCTCACCATCTAAATCTCAGTATTTTCATTTATCCAACAGGGAGAAGAAACTGGCAGCTTATGGATAAGAAAAGCTATGATAAGCATGTAAAGACTCAGCTCGCTGATGAACCTCTACCTGGGGTCTCAGTCAATAGTTTCCCCCTTTCTCTTGTATTTCACTCACTCCCCTTAAAAAGGAAGGTTACCTCAGTCTTCAAATGAACAAAAACACAAGACATGGCCAAGAGAAAAGGAAAATACATCTTCAGTGTTTTGAGGTAGACTATCACTCAATAAAATGCAAAATATATTTTTAACCAAAAGACAGTATTTCAGAAAGCTTCCTCTTCGAGTCTGTTTAGAGACAAAAATGTAAGATCTCCAAAAGTTGCTGATGCAAATTCCATAAACCCATGTAAGCACACAATTGCTCAATTATCATACATATGATCACTTGCCAATAAAACAGGAAGAAGTTAAAAAAATAATTCACATGCCTTATGGAGGCCTCGATGGCTTCAGCAACAGACTGAAAGAGACTCAACAGAGACCAAATCAACAACACCAAATTGAAACTCATTAATACCGGACCAGACATCTTTTCTAATTAATTTTGCAGACAGCAAGAGCTGAACAAATGAAAACGGAATCATATTTTCTACTTTGAAAAACAGAAAAGAAAATGCTTTTTTTTTAATGTCTAGGCTCTCAGCAATAAGAAACTACTAAACAGCAAACCATCAAATTAAAACAATTAAATTCAAAGTGATATCCAATTGGTAGGCAAAGAGATATTCAGGTTACAAGATTAAAAGTGAAATCTGACAAACAAAAAATGGAGAATTATTCTTTGAGATGTGTTCAGATAAAATCATCTTATTCAAACCTCAAAGGATGTTTTGTTTGTCTTTTGAAAGACATCTTTCTATTGAGTTGTTCAATATCAACAGGCAGGAGAATTATCTGACACAGGAAAACATCAGCTAATGGAAAATGAGCAAGTTAATAAACGAAGTCAAACTGGGTATTTTATGAGCACTGCTGAAAATACAACTTATAGAAGTAAAATAGCATCGTTATGACTGAGCATGATAAACCGATTACTTGTCTTAAAGGCTATGTGTGATAGAAATCATTTAAATTAATTGAGTCAGTGTTTCTCAGCAATTTGATACAAAGGAAAAATAGTGTAATTGGGAATCAAGTGCTCCTTTGGGAGCTTAAAACCAAGCCAGCTGGGTTTGTAAGTGCACTTTAATCTGTTTGTGTATTTTTCCCTTGTTTAAAAAAGAGAAAGACAGGAAAGATTTACTGAGTCAAAGTGCCAAAGTCCTGGAATTTGTAGAATTTAAATTATTCGTAAGGATTTAGTTACAATAGACAGTTCGCTCTGCCTCCCAAGCCCCACCCACCAAAGAGTTGAGCGGCTGATCAGAGCTTATTCTAGCCACGTCTCCTGGAACCGCTGAATCCTTCCAGACTAGAACCTGGATGTGAAATCCCACTCCCGATGAAATTGGGTGGGAGATGAGAATAAGGGCTCGAGGATGTCCCCCTAAACTAAGACTGAGCGTAGCTATCCACATGCAGTCTTGACTCAGGTTTTCCTACCACTGCATCCTTTTGAAGTGTTCACAGAAAGTTCAAACACTTTCAGGAAATCAAAAACCATAATGCATGGACTTATCAACAAGACCTCTTGTTTTTACAACTTATAATTATCAACTAAATTGTCCTAATATATTAAGCAGTAATACACTAAGGCATAAACCCTATGAGTAGCAGCAGAGCGTTATCTGCTATAGCCCTGGAAAGTGAGAGGACAGTGCAAAAAGACCAGCCAGAGTTCCACTCTGTTGTACACAGGGTCGCTAGGAGTTGGAATCAACTCAATGACACTAACAACAACACTCTAGGCAGGGTTGCCAAACTATTTCTGTGGGAGGTAAGATAGTAAATATTTTAGGCTTTGTGATTCAGATAGTCTCTGTGGCAACTACTCAACTCTACCCTTGTATGGCAAAAGCTGTGTTCCATTAAAACTTTATTTACAAAATCAGGCGGCCAACCTGTAGGCTGGACTTTGTTGACCCCAGCTCTTAGAATCAATGATAGAACTCAGAAGGGGCTTAAACCTTATCTAAATGAGTGTTCCATGTTTCTTCTGCCTCAGACATCCTTAAGGATATTATCTTTCATATAAAACATGTTTCCCACCTTCCTTAAAGACACGAAAGTGTTATTTTCAAAGAATAGCAAGTATCTCTTGAGTCAACGTGTGGTTTTGTCATTTAGCCAGAGGGATGGCATGAAGTCTTTCAGATAAATTAAAAAGAGGACAACTAAAATGGACTCACTAGTTCCAGAGTGTACTTATCTCAGTTAAGACGGGTCAGGGGCTCTGGCACTAGTGACAGATACACAGCTGGAGACGCACACATATACAACAGTAACACTAGGTATAAATATAGAGTATTGGAAAGGCAGAAAGTGGAAATTCAAAATTCCTCCCATACCTTGCTAATCCAATCATGAAGATAAACACTATCCCAACACACCTAGGGGTTAAAGAAATCCAAGGTCTAAAAGAAATGTAGTAGACTCCTCCTCTCTCTGCTTTATATCTTATAATTAATCTTCATGGGGATCTTCACTTTTTTCAAGCTCTCAAATCTCTGCTTCAGGCACCCTTATAATGGGATTAACAAAAACTGGGGCCCCATGAATTTCCTGGATCTTTGTAGGTCAATACAAACGCATATTACAATAGTTTCCTGGAAGCTATGTCTATTTGGAAATGTGGAGGCCCCTTAAACCAGAGATGAAAATAGCACCCGAGTACAAACACCATGAAACACAAGAAAACGACGGAACAGCAACAGAAACATTACGCTTCCATGAAAGCTGTTTTATAATTAGAATGCTCACATAGGGAAAAAGAAATCCGGAGGTCACACTATGGTCCTGGTGTCCAAAGGAGTTTCCATAAAGAGTGCTAATAATTTAAGATAGAATATTAACTGGGGGTGGCGGAACAAGAAGCCTGCACTCAAGGGCTTTCATTAAGTGAACAGAAGTCAGGAGTCTGGTGGGGAGGGGAGCCAGGAAAGGCTGAAACCTCTTTTGAAAATCCTTTGCTTTGATGGTAAAGTTTTAAAAACTTGATTGATGTTTGGCTAGACAGTCCAGATATTAGAAAAATGTTTTTACCTCCAGGCCCAATGATTTCCTAAAGCTACAATAGGCACATCTTTGTTTTGCAGACTGGAAGCATTGTGAGGGCAGGGGCTCTATCTTGGTTAGTCACCTATACCACTAAGGCAATTCCCAGCAAAGTTATGTCAATAAAAAAATCCAGCTTTTGGAAACAGAACTGTGATTCAAAAAAATCTAAACAAATTCCCTAAACAAACTACATTCAGCGTCTGCCACCGCGGGCAGGGATGAGCAGTCTTGGCTGGAGTGGTCCCTGGAGCAGCAGGGTCGCTAAGCTCTTCATCTGGGTCCTAGGGACATCCAGGTACAGCGTGGCAGGTCTGCTCTAAGTCCTGTCTTTGCCAAAGGTGCTCATCGCCTTTTGATGAGCTGGCACGCAGGATCCCACTGGAGGGTGACAAGGGGGATCACAGCACGAAGAGTCTAATACACGCCTGGTGGTGTTATGATGGAAATGTTTGTTTTCTCTTTTTAGGGGAGAGGAAGGTTGTTTAACCCTTTCACTGAAGTTTGTTGTTGTTATAATTATTCCTTAATAATTTTTTAAAATAATTTCTTGTCTAATCTAGTAAAAGCTGGCTTCATCAGAGTATGAGGTTACCAATACATAGAATACATTTACTAAATATAGACGTACTAAGGGATATGAAATACTTCAGTTATCCAGGATGAGGGAATTTTCCAGACACGTGAATTACTCTTTTATCTGTGAAAATTTATTAAAAGGTGTTTTGATATGTGATGGAGTCACAGGTGGAAGAGAGTTTAGACACTATACCTACAAAAACCTTATTTTCATTAAGAGGCAAGTGAGTCTCCCTTAAGTGACTTGCTTAAGGCCACACCTCCAAACAGGGACTGACTGAAAGGACGCTGGAACTCCCCCCTCAGAATCCCCCAGTCACCCACTCAACAGGTACTCACTGAGCACATGCTGGTTTAAGGGAAAAGTACCTTCTAAACCTACTGCTATTGTTTCCTTTCCTAAATTTAAGGAAAATAGTTCTCACCTGAGTTTAAGGACAGCTGGCTCTCTCTTAAAGATCCAAAGGGAGCACCAGTGGTGCTGTGTATCATTATCAGAGTCTATTACTTTACTGTTTTTTTTAATATTCTGTAAGTGAATTCTTTCCCATGAAGAGTGGCTTAGGGGCTGGCCCTGTGGCCGAGTGGTTGGGTTCATGCACTCTGCTCCGGTAGCCCAGGATTTCCCTGGTTTGAATCCTGGGCGTGAACATGGCACTGCGCGTCAAGCCATGCTCAGGTGGCGTCCCACATGCCACAACTAGAAGGACCCACAACTAAAAGAAAATACACAGCTATGTACCAGGGAGCTTGGGGAGAAAAAGGAAAAATAAAATCTTTAAAAAAATGAAAAAAAAACAAAGAGTGGCTTAAAACTAAGTTCCAAAAAAGCTCCATAATGCAACTTCACCCATGCTGTAGTTGGGCTGGGTAAGTTCTCCGTCGTGTATTTCCATTTCCCGTGAATTCCCACGCACCTGTCGCATCATTCCAGATAGCACTTCCTCTCTGAAGACTTCCCTGATTCACACACTCCTCCAGGAAAGTTAACCATGACCCTTTCATGCTAATGTTTTACTTTATGCATTTCTGTGGCTACACTCACTGATCATACTATTTGGTAGTTAATTGGTTTCCATATCTGTCGCCCCTAATATATGAAATGTTCTAGGAGAACACAGCCCATATAGTCTCGCTTTGATATCCCCAGAATCCAGCATAGTACCTAAGAGGTACCCAACATGGATTGCTTTATGTTGAACTTGAGAGTGTACGATCCAAAATCAACTCCTTGGAATGGGTTTAATTATTTAACAAAAAACACAACTCTATTACTAGCTGACAGTGAGCTCTTCTCCACAGCTGTGATTTAGAAATAACTTGCATCATGCTAGCATTCTTAAAGTAGTAACTAAACAACAAAAAAATCACCATAGATTCTTAAGAACTATAAAAGAGCAGATGATGGCCAGAAGTTCATTTCTAAACCCCAAAAGAGAGCCCATAGAATCAAACAATTGCCTCAATATCCTCTTTTCACTCTATTCAATTGCTCCAGTCCTGAGATTGTTCTGACTGGCTGGTATTTTCCAAGACATGCATTCAAGCTGCCTTGGCCAAATTCCCCAGGACACTGCCTGACCTCCAGCACCTGTGCTGGTACCCATCCTCTGCTCCAACTGAAGGTCAGACACATCAATCTTTCTCAGCAGGATGTGGACAGATCTGCACCTGTGAAGGATGCGAGGAGAACCATCAAGAGACAGCACCCTCAGTTTCTGTGTTTGCCCTTTGAACTGGGACCTACTAAACAGGGGCATCTCGGAGGTGACCTCATGCCCCACTAAAATCTCATCCATCAGGCAAAGTTTCTGGGGCTGGGTGGCTAAGATGTTAACTGCTTTCAAAGAACTGGTGACAACATTTTATGTGAACTGTTTACCATTCAAGCCAAGTCTGTGCTGTGCAGTGGATAAAGTACTGACAAAATTTAGAAATAATCTAATCCAGGTGGTTCTGCCAGTTATTTCTTACGTACACTTAAGAAAACACAGCATTGGGGGCCGGCCCAGTGGCACAGCAGTTAAGCATGCACATTCCGCTTCGGCGGCCCTGGGTTCACCAGTTCAGATCCCGGATGCGGACATGGCACCGCTTGGCAAGCCATGTTGTGGTAGGTGTCCCACATTTGGAGTAGAGGAGGATGGACACAGATGTTGGCTCAGGGCCAGTCTTCCTCAGCAAAAAGAAGAGGATTGGCAGCAGTTAGCTCAGGGCTAATCTTCCTCAAAAAAAAAAAAAAAGAAAACACAGCATATTCATTTCTGCAATTAGAGAAAAATGTATAAAAACACTAAGTTAAGTGTTATATAAATTATCATTAACATTAACATGGAAAGTTTAAAAAAAAAAAAAAAGGTTTCAAGGAGTCCTAACTGTGTAAAGACAGCTAGCTCTGAATTATAAAGAACAGGGTTCAAAACAAAGCAAAAATTCTTACATTGGAAGACGGGTACATTTCCCCATATGATTATTCACACTCATTCTCACCTTTGAACTGGGGGAAGCAATAACAAAGCAGATTTCAGGGACCAATTTGGACCTTGCAAAGTCACTGGTACCAGAGAAATCTCCAAAGTTAGTCCTAGACTTCAGATGCTTTGAACCATCTCTTGGTGCAAGGATTTGTGCCTAGCTGTGTTTTTGTTCCTTTCTGACACTACAGATTTTTTTTTCAACCACAACAATCCAGTGTCTTCCTAAACCCCAGCCACTGATATTGGGAGGTAGAGTACAGTTCAGTGAGGCCCCTCATTTCTGAAACTGGCCCACATGAGGTGAATAAAATGCAATTCTGCTGCTCCAGCGATGCAGGAGGACAGATTAGCCAATGTCCTGGGGTATCTGTTCGCACTCCAAGGATTCTGATTCCATGCCCATCCTGATTCAGACATGCCAAGAACACACAAATATCTAGGAATGCAACATCCAAGGCATGTAACAAACCAAGAGGCTGACCAATCTGTGGAATGCCATCAGCACTCATTGCTGAATAAATCAGATCCAATGAGAACACATTTTAAAATGTGAAACGGCAGGATTATTCTAGGCTTGTAACTTACAAAAGGAACAAGTTAAACAGGCATCATGGTTATTCACGCTGAAATTGGCAGGAGAATCCATTTTTTCTCAGCACATCAGGAAAAGAAAGTTTTGTAGTTTTCCATTGGGAATGCTCTGAAGCAGAGATGTCACTGCAAAAATATTAAAATACAAGCCAAATTTATCGAAGTAAGTGTATTCTTTAGATTTTTTTTTAAAGCCCAGTTGCGAAGGGGTAGTGTGTTTTGTCCTCCTGCTGAGAAAATTATGCTTTTATTATATGCAGCTTTCTCAAGCATGTTTCCAAGAAAGAAAATCATCCAAGCCCATGTGCTGCATTTCTTATAGGCCAAGAGGTAGCAGAGAAATACAGAACTGATGCAATGCTTTAAAAGGTAAAATAAGAAAAGACAAGCAAAATCTAAAATAAAATTCTAGGAAAGTGACTACGTTTTATTTTGCAATGGAAAGCCACCGATGCCCGGGCTTGACAAAAGGGAAATCAACCAGGAAGTTAACTTTGTAATCAACTTCAAGTGTCTTGTATCGACCCAAGGAGCATTTTTCTGGTTCCCTCCTTAAACATTGGACTCTCACTTGTTCACTTGCTTCTGGGACAGTCTTGGTTTAATAAGAGCTCCTAGTTCCCTGCTCATGACTTGGGGGCATGGAGGACGATGATCTTTCTCAGCCTGTTTTTACATAGGTGAGTTTTGTCATAAGCAAGATAACTCAGAGCAAAGCCTAAGGATGGAAGACAAATAGAAATGACAAAGTTAGGAAATGACAGTACAGCATGCAGATCAGGAAGAAACCCTGAGAACTGAGCATTACTATCAAACAGTGATTCATCAAAGAAGCATGCACACAAAGGCATCCTCAGACCTTCTCACATGAAATGCAACGCACATAGAGAAGGTAGGTGAGGCTGTCACCTGTTTCTACAGCAACACCTGAAAGGACAACCTATGCCAATGTCACCAAGATATACACGCAGGTCCCTGAGTTAGAGGGAGATTGGGCCAAGAAAACTGCATCTCCATCGTGAGAGGCCCCGTTGAGACCAGCCACACCTTCACCTCAAGTCTGCTAAGAACAACTCTGTTTATTTACTCTTCAACACCTTGCAGACTCCTGGGTCAGAAATTTTCCTCTCTTGCCTGTCAACGTGTATGGAAATAATGTTCTTGGTGAAAACTCAAATGATGATATAGAAAAGTGTCTTACATTTTTAACTTTGTGTTGTTCAGCAAGCCCATACCATATTATTTCCTCTTTTATTGCTTTTAGTTCAAGCAGGAAAAGCTGAAATTCTAGACATCGAGTATAGTATGAAGGGGCCTCTTATGGCAAAATACAGCACTGGCAGAGAACTCTCATCCTCCATCCTCCACCCACAGAAAACTAAACACAAGAAAGTAGTAAGAACATAGGGGTGTAGTGGGAGAAAAATGTGGCCCATTTGACAGATGCTATCTAAATACTCTAGGGCTAGCTGAACAAATGAGCATGCTGGCTTAAAAGGCACATACAAGGGCCGGCCCCATAGCCTAGTGGTTAAGTTCAGTGCCTGAGTTTGGTTCCTGGGCTCAGAGCTACACCACTCATCGGGGGCCATACTGTGGTGGCAACCCATATACAAAATAGAGGAAGACTGGCACAGACGTTAGCTCAAGGTGAATCTTCTTCAAGCAAAAAGTGGGAGATTAGCAACAGATGTTAGCTCAGGGTGAATCTTCCTTAGCAAAAAAAAAAAAAAAAAAAGGCACACATGAGACAAAAGAGTCAATACACATAAATAATAACTACTATTTCCTAAACACCTACTATGTCCTTTTACATACAGTAACCACTTTATCATCATAATCAGTATCATAAAAGATGTATACTTTTCTCCCTATGGTACAGGTGAGGACAGGCCATTATGCCCACTGTGGCCTATTGCCCCAATAAATGTGTTTTCAAACACAAATGGCCCCTTTGTTGACATTAAAAATTATATAGATTCCCATCATGATAGTTGGACTGTAACTCTGTTAATAAACCAAAAGAAGATAAAACAGAAGATTTTGAATTTTACTAATTCCCATTATAGCTAAATATGTTAGGAAAGAAAAAGAAATGCATTTATGTGGGAATTATGATAGTTATTGAGTCTCCAGACAACGGCAGGTACCTACATGGATCTAAGTATCCGACGTGAACAGTCTCCAGTCCCCCAGGAGTCAAGTGACAAAGGGTTAAAAATACTACCCCACCCTCTGCTACTTGTCTAGGTAAATTCTGATAAAGAAAAAGAACCTACGGGAACTAAGATATTCCTCCACTCTGCTTGCAGAGACAAAGACCTCAACACAGCACCAAGTTTAGTTTGGGTCTTTGTACTTTTGGAGAAATATGGAAAATTTGGGGAAAGCCCAGACAAGAGCAATGAAAATGATGAAAGAGTTGGAACGTAAGAGAAAAGGCTGCCGAATGAGGATTAATTAGCCTGGGGAAGAAAAGACAGTGGGGAACTTAATATTCTCCTTGAATTATAGCAAAGGCTATTATATAAAATATGATCACCATGATTCACAATTCCACTGAGAATGAAAACAGAGGAAACAGCCTTATGCAAAAGCATGACGAATTGAGATTAAATATAAAATAAATCTTTCATTCTAAGAGTTGGAGGCACTAAAATAGGTGGCAGCTTAAGGACTTTGCAAACTTTGCCTGCTTATATTCTGTCAGCTCCTCCTGCCCAATTCAATATCACCTCCCAAAAGAACCTCTTAATTCTCTCTTTATACACTGAACAGAGCCAATATTTCTCAAGTTTCAGAGAGCATCAAATATCAGCTGGAAGGCTCACCAAAATACAGATTCCTGGGCCCTTCTTCCAGAACAGGTTCAGGTGGGGCCCATGAAACTGTATTTCCAACAAGCAGCGAGTCTGCAGACACACTTTCAGAAGCAATGAACTAGACACAGTCTCTCCCTAGTCTTACCTCTCATAAAAATACACCGTTCTTCTCGGGGCTTTTGTCATTGTTCTTATCCCACAGCATTTTATCTACTCCCCTACTAGACTTTGGTCTGATTCAACTTGGAAATTTCTGCTTTGCCTAGCAAAATGCTAGCAACACACAGAGCTTAAGAAACACCATCTTTCACTTGTTCCCTTAAAAGTGGGTCATTCTCACTGGCCTAGAGATTTTCATTCACTTTATCATTCCTCATGTATTTCTTTAGCCTGTTTCCCTTGCTGAAGTGACTCCACAGCTTTAAGACCTTCTGATCTATGCATATGAAACTGTCACAAATACCAACTGCACCTAACGTTCAAAATAAGAAAAACAAATAAAATATAGTGCAATACTGTATATGAAAATTTCCTTCCCATAAGGTTTATTTTTCCTCATTAGAGTTTTGGCTTCTGTCCCCAAGATTATATTCCAAGAAAATGGCAGGAAAGGAGCCATATTTTTTATTTATTGTTTATTTTGCCTGGTTCTGGCAGGGAGGCCAGGAAGGTCAATGAGCAAATAAGGACCTGGCATGTCTGAAATCATGCTGGGTGCAGCTGAAGTCTGGGCCAGAAACCGATCTGGAAAATTATTCAGTAAACTCACTCCTCCTTCCCAGCAGCTACCAAGCTTACTTATTGGCTAAGAACTAAAAGCAAAAAATGACACAAGAATTTACACAAGTGAAAACAAGGACTTCTTAATGGAAAAACTGGGCAAGTGTCTCTTGGGCTTCAAGATAACTCAAGGTGACTCAACGAAGGTATCTGTCAGATTGTATGCCTGGCACTGGGACATCATATCATCATCTCTCAGATGTCTCAAAAGCATGATTAAAGCTCCACTCTCGCCCCAAATGAGTCCCAGAGTGATTATTCACACACACACACACACACACACACACAAACACCATAAAAAAAATTCACGTACAGTGAACTTTCAAATGACCACATAAGGCAATTAGCATGCAGGTGAGGAAGCCAGAGCAGAAAACAGTATAAAGGATTTCTCGATTTCTGGAATCCCACAGCTGTAGTACATCTGATGATCTTAAAAAAATAAAACAAAAATCACCGACCACAGGTAGAGTCATAATCCTAAAAAGATCAGATAAAAGAAATATAAAAAGTGGCCTTTCTTTTTTATTCCGTACATTTTTACCTTTGTTTATTCCATGCCATTTTTTTTTTCTTAGAATCAAACAACACATGCTCTTTGTTACCTCTTACAAATGAGTAGATAAACCAACGCACCAGCACAATTTAGCAGTCAAAAAGATTATGTCCATTCCACTACACTCTATTTGGGAAAATTAAAGGTCTGTTCTCCCAACTGCCAGTACAGAACGCTGTCTGAGCCTGGCAAAACACAAAAGAAAAGAAAAAATATGAGTACACTTCATCTAGAAACCACAACAAGAAGGGACTCTAAGCTGTAAACACTACCCTGCAATCACACTGGCTCATAACTGTGAAATATGGTCATTATCTCATGGAACTGATCTAATTTTGTACTCAATGCCCTAAAATAAAGGGTTTCTTTTGAATACCAAGTACAAGAACTGGGACCCAAAAATAATAATAATAATAATTTGACAGCACTTTAAAGCACAGCTTATTTTCCTCTCTCCTGTCACACTAAATAGCACCAACTGACAACGACTCCCCAGGCTGAATGAATGAAAGAGGATGCATTTGCTGGGCTGAGGAAATGCCTCAGATAAACTGTAGCGAGGGCTGATATTAGCTCATTAGAGGGCTTAATGCACAGGGCACAAACAGCATATTTAACGAAAATCTACAAAGGTACTGGAATGCAGCTGGAACAACATAGGAAGAAATTTTTTTTCTTCAGTACAAAGGAAGGGAGAAAAAACATGCTTCTCTCTTTAAAAGTGTCAATGTTCAGGCTGTACTGATATATTTATATATATTTATATTTATATATACGTATATGAAAACTTCATTAATTCAGGTTAATAAAGAAAGCAAATATACTGTGGTGACATTTATTAACATCTACGCTAAAATCATGACTAAGAATTATATATAACACTTGGCCAGAGCAATTTCATTTCAAATACCAGGAGAAGAAAGCCCACAGAAGATGCAGAATCTGTTCTCATGAGACTTATTTGCAGCGCAGGAAATAAAAACACTTCTATACCTAATGTTTAATGCATTAACAGTTGACAGGATTATTAAAGAAAAATATTTAAAGATGGGCATAATTTTTAAATGGAATTCCACTGAAAATTATTCCATTTTATTTTCTCATCAAAGTAAGTCCTTAGCCTAATCCCATAATTTGAAAGAATAGAATTAAGGTCCCTCTCTCATTTACTCAAATCATTAAAAATGCCTTCCTTAGTGTCACTATTCCACAATTTCCTTTGGAGTTAATGTGCTCGCTAATCCTCTCATTTTTTTCAGCATCACCACTTATTCAGATAGTCACACATTCCATATTTGATCAAGCTTCTAAGAGTTTTCTGTCCTCCTGGAATACGATCCACTCATCACTGAGAAGGGCATCAACACCAAAAATATGTCTGCAAACCCAGAGCTCAGCCTGACCAGGCAAAGAAGGACAAAATGTGAGTGGGTATAATGGGTAAGGGAGAAGGTGGGAAGCTGGCACTTGGTGAGTGTCTCCGTGCGCTGCCCTGGGCAAGGTTTTTCAGACACTGTGATTATTACCCCACAGTATATGCATTTAGGGGGACTAAGACTCATATCCCACTGCTACAGACTGTATTGTGTCCCACAAAATTCACATGTTGAGCCCCAGTCCCTAGTGTGACTGTATTTGGAGATGGGGCCTATAAGGAGGTGGTTAAGATTAAATGAGGCCATAAGGGTGGGGCCCTTATCTGATAGGACTGGAGTCCTTATAAAATGAGATGTGAGAGCTCCCTCTGTCTCTCTCTTTCTCTCTCTCTTTCTCTGTGAGCTTAGAGGAAAGGCCACGTGAGGACAAAGCAGGCTTTGACAAGCCAGGAAGAGAGCTCTCACCAGAAACTGAATCCTCCTGGAAACTTGAACTTGCACTTTTGAGTCTCCAGAACTGTAAGAAAGAAAATGTCTGTAGTTTAAGCCCCTCAAGCTGTGGTCTTTTGTGGTGGCAGCCCAGGCTAGCTAAGATGACCACTCTAAAGCTCTTCCCGCTGCTTTGCCTCTTGGGATGGGAAGGTTCATTTCCCTTCAATTTCTACAGCAAAAGCCTCCTTCTGATCCTCCTGGTCTTTCATTGTCTCCTTATTAGCTGCATCCATATGAGTGAAATGTATGATTCTGCAGGAGGCTCACCATAATTTAACAAGAATTAATGTCCTCTTATTATAAAGGACCCTACAAGCCGCTGCTTAACAGTCAGCAACAACTGGAATTAATTCGTGTCAGATGAACATCAAGAAAAATGCATGTGTGACCCCGAAGTCATGAAATTTAGCATAATTATACATGCTCTTGTTTGGGTAATTTTTTCTCTCCTCATTAAATTAGGTGCCTACATTAGATTTCAATCTGATCAGTCCTGACTAGTTATATGTCTGTAATCAAGGGCATTTCCTCTCAAATCAACCCACGGTTACGCAGGCAAACTATACTAAATGCATGAGCAGAAGCTGAGGCACAAGCACAGAAAAACTTAGAAAACAAGACACTGCTGATATCAGAGACATTCACTCTTAATATTCATTCATGCTTTCCCTCAACAAATATTTACTGAGTACCTACTACGTGCCAGGCAGTGTTCTAGGTGTTCCGGAGATGCGTGAAGTAGTAAGGTATGAGCATAATTCTAAGAAGCCCTTCGAGAACTGTGCCTGCTGTTCCTCTCACCACTGTATCCCCAGCTCCTGGCTTAGCATCTAGCACTTGGTATTTGTTCTATCACCAGTGTGGAATGAATGAACACATTTTCTCAAAAAATATCCCTTAAGTGTTACTAGTTAATCTCCAGCTCCCTAACTTTCTCTCTTAAACACACAGTCTGTCCCTCCTACTCTCTTGTAACATCTCCTAAACAATTTTTCTATCAAATAAAATCACCCGGTTTAAGCCTGAGCAAAGATAGTACCCAGGAGGCTGGGCTCTGGCAGTTAGAACGATTTTCATCTTCAAAAACGTTTAGCCTTCCATAGCCCCTTTTTCTGGTTGTCTCCATGAGTGGAGCCTTCTAAGGTCACTGACTTGACAATGTGATGAAGAAACAGAGGCCTCTCCAGGCTTTGTAGGGTGGATCCCTCAGCTGGTCAAAAAGGGCACAAACTGGGAGAAGTGTGCTGTTGCCTATAAGGATGTGACTATCTCAACCACATTGGAGATGTCAGTCACTTGGATTCTAGAAACACCTGGAATCTGCACTTTGGGGAACTACTACAACGTGCTGTTAGTGGTTCCTGGAAAGGGGCTGAAATCAAAGGGTTCGGCCAGGCCAGGCTCACACGGAGCACACGATTGCAACGACTCCAGGGAAGTTGTGTTTCCCTCTGGAAACAATTCTGGAAGTCCACTGCAGTCTGTACAGCTTTCAGCCAGCAGGTTAATCATTTCACAAAGCAAAGAAATCAGATTACGTACGGGGAAATGAGATGCCGTTCTCTCTGTTACTCTAATTTAGGAGGCACTAAGGTATTTAAGAAAGGAAACAACTAGTTACAAAGGCATTTTTAAGAATCCCCGCGGTGCTAAAAATGCAATTAAAAAGGAAGTATATACGCTGCTGCTAAAATACGGTTTTACCAGGGACTGGAGCAACACAAGGAACCAGAAATAAAATAGCTCCAGTTCTTTAGAGTACTAGCTCCTAAAACACTTTACTTCTCAAAGAACAAGACAATCTCCATAGAAACATGAAGACAAAGTCACAGAATGTATGGCTCAAATGGGAAAAGAGAATCCTTTTCAAAATTCTACTGCTGCCAGATTAAAACCAAAAATGGAACTCTTACTGGAGACTAGGAAGGATATATAAACAGCACTATATAAATCAAGTAACGTGTACTCATGAACCAAGAAATGAAGGTTTTTTTTTAGCTTTTACAATAACAAGGCACATTTCAAATTTCAAGAACATGTCTTGAAATATTCAGAGTTTCACAGGTTTAACTAGTAAATTTAGGGAAAAGCTCAAAACAATTTTGCTAAAAAAAGAGCAAAATATCATTGGTCACAGAAAATTTTAAATTTCTGCAAATTGCCTAAGGATACAAAATTTCTCGCCACTCCCATTCCCCACTTTCTATACTCCTCAAATACGCTTCTGAAAGTTCTTCAATTGATTAATAGATCTTAACATATAAATGGGAGCCTCATTCTAATGCCATCCTTAGATACCACTTAAAAGAGTATTTGATGAGATCTGTTCTATGGCAAGTTCTTGCCAAATAATAAACCTCTTTGGTTTGGACAAGAGCTTGACAGAGGCTGTGCCACAATCAACTTTACAGTCCAGCAGGTA
This sequence comes from Equus quagga, assembly GCF_021613505.1. Taxonomy (NCBI): domain Eukaryota; kingdom Metazoa; phylum Chordata; class Mammalia; order Perissodactyla; family Equidae; genus Equus; species Equus quagga. The sequence continues at coordinate 44,023,743 of NC_060280.1, read as the reverse complement.
CTGTTCCCAGGTGCACCCTCAGTGACCTCTTTGCTTCTCTAAAGCACAATGGCAAGGCATCCACCATGATCACAGTGATATATATACATATATCTATGGGGAAAACAGAAGCAACCTCTACACTCGGAAGTAAAATGGCTGTCAAAAAGGAGAGCTCTGCTTGAGCAGAAATGGCCATGAAGAAGAAAACTGGAAAAAACAGTAAATAAGAGGTGTTTTAGAGCACCTTTCAGCAAGCCAGCTTCATCTATCTGCCATATTGGGCTCTGATGCCATGACCCACACACAACAGGGTCAGGCTGTAACCAAACACAGATGGAAGACCTCCAACGTCCACCAACTGCTCAGTGAGAAATAGTGCTGAGGATCTGACCAAGATGGATCATCTACTCTAAGTTATCCAGGGTAGTTTACGTGGGATTACATTCTTCCAGCTCTTTGTTGTTCTTCCTCCTGCCTGACAAAATTAATCACTCCTTGTTCTGGGCTTCCCATACCCAGTCATATATTCCATCAGTAGAGCACCTGTCGTAGTGTATTTTAGTTATAGACACATCTGTCTTTCTAGTTGCAAAGCTCCTTAAAAGCAGGAATCATGTCCTTTGAGCATTTATACTCTGGATGGTAGCACAAGGACTGGCATAACAGAGATCTTCCAGATTTGTTGACTGGAGTGATGGATGAATAAATTCATAGATAAAAGTACCAAAATCTTTACTTGTTTTTCTTTTTAGAATAGAATCCATAATAAACTTTTTCCATATTTATTTTCCACCATTCCTCAATACAAACTTTCCCTCCAGCTGAAGCAGAGTGGCCAGTACACTGACTTACACATTCCTGCCCCTAGGCTTTTAATACTGCTGCCCTGGTCCAGAGCAGCCTTGTAAACCAGCTCTCTCTCTGCAAATGGCAACCCCAAACTTTAAGACCTGTTTAAGTCTAACTCCTTTATCTTATCTTCCTAGACCATATCCCCAGTTTTCATCTCTAAACTCCTACTGTGTTTATGGTGTGTAATAGCCACATGACAATCACATGTTGCAATGATTTGTGTTTAACTTGCTTTTTCTGGGAGCTTTCTCTATGTTCCAAAGGGTTCTTCCTTTTTATGGAATAAGTGGGAGTAAGACTGGTTCGGAGAAAAACAGTTAGTCAATGAGAAAACCAGGAGTGGAACAATTTAAGAAGACACAAAGGATAGTAATTTAGAAGATTGGGAAAATAAAGAGAAGAAACCACCATCCAAATAGAAGATCAATATAATGAGACATCCTGCTCAGCTACAACAGTCTTTTTCCACTTGTTGCCATTATAGCATTGTCTCCATCCTCACCTTTCTCTGTCTTCTTTCAGTGACAGTATAGTGGATAAGAGCTTGGGTTCGAGAGAAGTGCAAGCTGAAACCGTAGTACTCCCAGTTAATAGCTATATGACTAAGCAAATTACCAAACTAATCTCTTTTCCCTAATCTGTTAATCAGTTTCTTTAATTGACAAATTTCTTAATGTTGAACTATTTCCTAGGAGAAATCCTGCCTGGACATAATCTATCTTTTTTTTAGATTACACTGTTGAATTCAGTTACTAATATTTTATTTAGGATTTTCACATTTATTTTTGCAAGTGGAAATTGCCCATAGTTTTCTTATCCTATGCTTGCTCAGTTTTGGTAAAAAGGTTCACCTTATAAAACAATTTGTACAGTTTTCTTCACTCCCCTTCCTCCCTTTTTTTAGTTTCCTGGAAGACTTTGTATAAAATAGAGATCATGTACTTCTTGAAAGTTAGGTGAACCTGCATGCAAACCTTATGGAGTGGCTATCTTGTCAGTGAAGGAGGCCAGGTGGGTGGAGGTGGGAAGAGAGTGAGAGAGTTTTGACTTCTGATTCGATTTCCTTATGTTACCCCACCCTGCCTCACTTCCTTTAAGATTTTCTCTCTGTCTTTGGTTTCCTACAGTTTGAATATGATACGAGTAGATATGGGCTTTTGGTATTGTTTGGTTGGTTGGTTGGTTTGGTATTTGGTATTTATCTTGCTTGGTATTCTCTGAGCTTCTTGGATCTGTGGTTTTGTGTCTGTGATTAATTTTGGAAATTTCTCAACCATTATTACTTCAAATATTTCTTCTGCCCTGTTCCCTCTTTCTTCTTCTTCTCTTAAAAGATCTGTTACATCTTTTATACTATCCCACAGTTCTTGTATGTTTTTTTTTATCCCATTATCTTTTCTCTTTACATATTAGTTTTGGAAGTTTTATTGACTTATCTTCAATTCAACTATCTTCTGATTTTTTTTTTGTTTTGGCTCTGCTAAATCTACTTATGAGCCTATCAAAGACCTTTTTATTTCCATCACGGTGTTTTTTTTTTTATCTCTATCATTTTGTTTTGACTCTTTCTTAGAGTTTCCATCTCTCTGCTTATATTACCCATATGGGTTTGCATGTTTTTAATTTTTTCTTAGAATCTTCTTAGACTCTTTTAGCATGTTAACAGCCATTATTTTAAATTCTCTGTCTCATAAGTGCAAAGTCTGGGTCATATCTGGGTCTAGTTCTGATGACTGCTATGTCTCTTCAGATTGTGTACATGTGCGTGTGTTTTTTCCTCACCTTTTGGCATGCCTTGGAATTTCTGACTTTTTTTTTTTTGAGGAAGATTAGCCCTGAGCTAACATCCGTGCCCATCTTCCTCTACTTTATATGTGGGAAGCCTGCCACAGCATGGCTTGCCAAGCAGTGCCGTGTCCGCACCTGGGATCCAAACTGGCGAACCTCAGGCCGCCGAAGCAGAAGGTGCAAACTTAACCCATGTGCCACCGGGCCAGCCCCTATGCCTTAGAATTTCTGATTGAATACCAGAGACATTATATAGGATAATAGGTACTGTAGTGAACAAGGCTTTAGTGTAAATTTGTATTAATCTGGCTAGGAGATGAGCTATGCTTAATGTTTGTTGTAGCTACTGGTACCTGAGGCTTCAAATTCCTATAGTGGGCCTCTTTGTTCCTCCCTCTTGACTTTGGATCTTCTCTTTTTACTGCTTCTCAGAGAGACTCTGTGTTTTGTAGCTTTCCCAGCTGTCTTCCACTCTTATTATTACTGGAGGCTTGTTAGTGTAGTGGCAGGGTGTAGGGGAGAGGGGTGTTCTCACATCTTCTAATTAAGCCTCAGTCTTAGTGAGCCTGTGTCTCAGGAGTCAGGCTTTGTCCCCTTCCAGGAGTAGAGCTCTCTTTCTGGAACCCCCGCTCCCATAGTCCCTTCCTTGGCTATACCATTCCCAGTCTATTTCCTTGAAGCTCTCTCCCTCGTGGACTATGCCTTTTTTAAATTTATTTTCCCCTTAGGTGAGACACAAGGCAGCCAAGAGGGGCGGAGTTCCCTTCCCTCAGCTGGGAGAAGGTTTTAGGATTGCTCTCTCTAGAAGTCTTTCCCCCTGGAGACTGAGCCTTCATTAGGGAGAAGACTCTGCAAGGGTTTCATGATGGCTACCCCACCCCACCTCCTTTCCCAGGGCCATGAGGGGAGCTTTCTTGGATCCTTCCTGAGCACCTGGTGAGGTTCCAGAGGGTAAAGCTTGTGAAAGGTGAGGTGGAGGCCCACTTAGACCGTGGACCCCAGGAGCTTTGCAATCTTCCACTTGTATGCATTCAGCCTCCAGCCATCCGTCAACATTACCATTAAAATATTCCTACCAGTTTATGGCATCTGGTGGTTTCTGTTCCAGGTAACCAAATCTCAAGAAAAGTCAATTTCCTGTCTGTCCAGTTTCCTTTTGTTGTTGCAATGTTGGGAGTAAAAACTTCCAAACCCTTTACATGTCAGAGCTGAAGCTAGACATCTCCTTCTTACGGTTTTAATCTTTCCAGAATTTCTATTTCTTCTTAGGTCAATTTTAGTAATATATATATTTTCTAGAATTTTTTCCATTGCATTCAGATTTTCAAAATTATTGGCACGTAGTTGTTCAAATCATTCTCTTTGTGAGTGTGCACACAAACTCATATAAATCTTAATTTCTATTAAACCTGTAACTATGTATTCTTTTTAATATTACTGATCTGTGTTTCCTCTCATTTCTTGAACATATTTTTTTTTCATTATTTTATCATATGTTATATTCTACTTTCATCTTCCCTCTATTGGGTGGTTTATCCTATTGTTATTTATCTAGCATTTAAACGTTTAAGTCTCCGTTTCCTTGGGAAGAAAACTGGATAAAGAGTACCTTCCTCATAGAGCTGTTTGTAAGAAAATGCACATCTGATGAAGAATAAATAATGAACAAACGTAAGATGATATGACCATTTATTTCCAATGCATAATACTTTTAATTTCAAACATGTTCATTTTGGATTCTTTCATAATCTGGCTTACGTACAGTGCTTGCCATTTCTCACCAACCTTAACTTCTGAGCATTAGGTCTGTTTGTTGTGGACTGTGATCTGCAGAGAGAACACTTAAAAGAACACATTCAAAGTCAAGGCATATTCCTTCTATGGATAAGTGATCCAAGGCAAAGACAGTTACAAAGAAAATGTCTCTCAGTTGTTTCAAGCCAGGCTTCAGAACTCCTATGGATTTTCTGGGCATTATTTCAGCAAGTTAAGAAAACACCACTTAACATTTCTTAATAAATACCTAGCAAAGATTCACATTGCCTTTTTAAAAGTTCAGCTTAAGCCCACTGTGCTAAATAAAAATACTGACATAGGCAAAATGCCACCTATATCAGTAGAGAAAGCTCTTCCACTATAAGGTGTATATTCTCTTCCTAACAATCAAGGAGGTGTGGGGAAGAGCCAGGAGCAGCCAATAATCTCTGTATCAGGATAAGAGCATATATCCCAAGTCCATACCAAGAGCACCTTTGAAGCAGAGTGGGCACAAAGAAACATACCTATGAAAACCCACTTCTTTCTCCATTCTATTTCTTTCAGGATCTGCCTTCTCAATCAGAAGTCCTGCATCTATGGTAGATGAACAGATGAAGAGGGCTGCAGAAGGTTTAGACAAGAGCCCCTAAATCATCTAGACTGTCTATGGCTGCAAACTGATTCATGTAAGTGGTTGTCAAAATGTGAAAGCTCCCTTAATCCACCACCACTTAACCAGCTCACCAAATCCACCATTGCTCTAGATTCCTTCTGTAACATATGAACCCATGCCCATGGCTAGACTAAAGGGTCTTGGCCAGCAAACATTTCTCCAGGATACCTCCTCTTCTACTCCCACCAACTGAGCTGTTATGCTTATCAAGAATCATCTGGGTTTGTGCCCTAAACTATATATGCCAGTTTTACTTGTTAACAACATTTCATTATTTAACTAAGTATTGCATAAGCTAAAAAAAATATGAGTGTGAACAAAAAGAAAATTAAGTTGAATGAGAATTGATTTTCTAAAACCACCCATCAAATTAGATATGGGCAAAGCAACTGTGAAACTTGCCAGTAAAATAGTTAACTACTTTCTACATCAGTAGAGAAAGCTCTACGCAGAATTCTACATTCGGATTACTTTGTGTTTTTAATTCTCACTCTATTATTTTTTAAAAAATCCTCCAAAGGGAACTGTAAATGCAAGAAAGATGATGTGAAATGTCAACCATGGGACTCTTAAAACAACAACAATAGCAACAAACAAAACTCTTGGTCCAACATTAAAAGACTGGAGAATAAATAATTTATATCTCGTATGGTATGTGTGTATATATGTATATAATCGTTAACAGTCCCATGCCTTCATTGAATTTTTTGACTAACAGCTATAGGTCCTGACCACATCAGATATAAAGGATTCTTTGTAGTTTCATAGAGAAGATTAAAAGGCAGTGCTCACAATTTCCTGTTCATTTTTACTCTGTTTTTATTATATTTAACTTATCAAGTACCTTCTCATATTTTCTTCTTAATTTTCACTACAGTCCTGTAAAGTAGGCATTACAACCTCCATTTTTTATAAGAGGAAACTGAAAACCAGAGAAGCTAGGTTCAAATTCAGAATCATTGTCCTAAACAGTATTTTCAAAGTAATGTGAAACATTTTTAGTAAGAAGTAGGGACTATCTTTTAGTGAAAGAACAGAATAGACATTAAAGCATTTTGTAAGGTTAGTGTTTGTTATAGGTTGAATTGTGTCCCCCCACAGAAGATACGGTGGCATCCTAATGGGGAGCGTCCCCCACTCCACTACCTGAGAATGTGACCTTACCTGGATATAGGGTCATTACAGATGTAGTCAAGTTAAAATGAAGTTATTAGGGTGAGCCCTGATCCAAGATGGCTGTCGTCCTAAGAAAAAAAAAGGAAATCTGACACAGGGACAGATGCGCACAGATGGAAAATGATGTGAAGACACACAGAGAGAAGGCCACATGACTGGAGGGATGCACCTACAAGCCAAGAAACACCAAACATGGTTGCAAAAACAGCAGAAGCTAGGAAGAGGCAAGGAAGGATTCTCCCTCAGAGTCATCATAAAGAGCAACACCCAAGCCAGCCTCGAGTTCAGACTTTTGGCCTCCAGAATTTAGAGACAACACATTTCTGTTGTTTTAAGCCCACCCAGCTTTGTTACACTGTTAACAGCATCCATAGGAAAGGAATGCAATATTGTTTTGTGAAAGCTTGGGGGGGAGGGGACGTGTCATCTGGGTCACAATGTAAATTTAATTCCTACTGTGGATTGTGGTGCAAAGAAGTTTGTAAAACAGTGTTCCATACACAGCCAAATATACTGTCACTGGAATCTATCTGGGCAATCCCCTTAAGACGGGAGGCTGGCAAAAAAAAAAAAAAATTCTCAGAAAAGAGAAGAGGTGGAGCATTTTTGCAGGGTGGAGGATGGAAGGTCGTTTCTGAACAAAATGAGCTTTTCTGGGAAGATGGGTAGAAAGAGCAGCGCAATTAAAAAGAGTAGCTGGTGATCGGGTAATCTACTGTGTGAGACTGGCCATGTGTCACTTGCAAGAAAAAACAAAAATAGCTGCTTTTGGCAAGTATTCGGGGAAAAGGTTTCAGCCAATCCACTTTGCATAAGTAAAAATGATTTAACCCAGCCAAAGCTTCAAAAGAAACTATGTGAGGCGTGTTAATGATACTGGGAGCTCCATCCAGACAGGCAGAAAATCAGAGTAATGGAAAAGCAGACCTTAAGGGACCCATGTGCTGTTGACAGCAGACGGAAGAAGACTGCTTAATATTCTTACACAATTAAACTAATTCCCTTTAAGCTTCCTTCACATACCACAAACAAGATCTCCCCATCCCTTAGAAATTAACTTTTAACATCTGGGCAAATGTATTGCTTAATGCCCAAATCCCAAAAATCCCAGTTAATTTTTCTTTTCTCTTCTTCTTTTTTTTTTTTTTTTTTACCAAAAAGCACTTTGTAAACAGTTGTAGCCTTGCTATGTGATGCACATTGTGATGCAAGTTAAGTGACACAAAATTCCTATAATATAGGATCATAGTATCATTAATTGAGAAAAACTGTGTTATTTCCAAACCTCGTTTATTTATAAATGTGTGTAGCCAGCCAATAAAGGTGTCAAAGGGATAACAAAATGAAACCCAATGACTTGTTCCTTTACTAAAACCAGGATGATGAGATGGGGACAGACAGCATGATTTTGTCACAGGCTGCAGATGCTACCAAATATAAACTGGGGGATCTCCCACTGCCAGGCTGGATGAGAGCAAGCAGGTGGACTTCTCAAGACTGCCCCTCTTACCCCTATAAAATACCTGTATATGATATAGCCAGGCAGCAGAGGAAGTAGGGGGCAAATGCTTAGATAAGTGAACGAGTCACTCACAACTTAACACTCTACTCAGTAGCTCCACATCTCTGGTTCCTCAGGAATAAGGTGGATTTATGATCATATTCATCTCACAAAGTTTTTGAGAATTAAATGAGATGGTAACTGTAAAATGCCTGGCTCATGGATGTGCTCCATTCCCCTGAGATTTATCATATGCAACTCACACGTAACCTTAGCCTCGCCTGTGGGGGAAGTTATCACCCACTCCCTCCACAAACAATTACAGTGTCTTGAATTTACCAGCGTAGGTTTCAGGGTGGAATGGCTGTCAGGAAAGGGAGACAGGGAAGGATACAAGGGTGAAAAGGCTAGTTTCCCTGGGCTGTACAGGCTCAACACCTAGAGTGAGAGACACCCAGATGAGTGTAGACTACAGTACAGTTGGTTAAATATCACCAAAGAAGGAGAAACAAGGAGTCAAGGATACCCAAGATCAGAGAAGGGGCACTGAATCCAGGTCATAAGGATGCAAAGTAGGGAGGCGAAAGAAGACATGAGAAAAAAAGAGCATCTTTGTAGAACAGCAGGAAATGTGGTGAAGCTGGAATGTGGGACCCTTAGTAAACAGTGGGAAGAGATAAAGCTGGTATGAAAGACCATGGCTTAATTGCATATAGTCCCATTTTACAAATGGTATGAGCAAAAAGGTGCCCATTTGTAGAAGGGAACTGACAGGGCTGCAATGTTTCAGCAAATATCTCTTGAGCACCCACTATGTGACAAGTGCAACTCTAGGTGCTGATAAATGTCAACACCATCAAATAATTCAAGTTTCTATTTAAACCCTAAGTCTTTTAGTTTCACAGAAAGACAAAATAGAAATCAGTAAAGGACGAAAAGCAGATATATTTAGGGAAATAGCAGTGAAAAAGTATTTAGTACTACCAAAAATATTTTAATTAATAGTATTAAACTGAAAAATGGTTATATATACCATTCCCAACTGGTTTAGAAAGGATTTGGGGTCCAGTCATTCATCAGCAAATATCAATACCTACTATGTGCCAAGCACTCTTCTAGCCAATGGGTGTGGCAGAAAAATAAAATAAACATCCCCGCCTTTATGTGAGCAGAATTCTAGGGATATATTTAACGTGTTTTTATTTAAAAAGTTAGGGAGAAGTAGAAAAATATTAAAAACTTTAACCCCTTTTAAAGATTCCAATAGCCTTCATCTGTACAAATACTCTATGGCATATATATTAAGAAGAAAATTTTTTTCCTATTAATTGTGGACTGTCCAAAAAATCTAGAAATATTGCAAATCTAATTTGCAATAAAAGTTTTCTGCTTCAATTCTTGTTATATGTGGATCATTCAATAAAAGTTTAAATTTTTATAATCTGTTGGTGACCTGGCCATACTGTAACGCCTCCTAAATAAATCTTCTGTCAAGGTCAATGTCATTCTTTCCATTGAGCGATTGATTGAGCACCTCCTTGATGCCCTATGCTGTAGTGGGTTCCCAGGAGTGGAAAGGAATAAAATATGCAGTCCCTACCCTTAACAGGCTTGTCACTTCTTCAGGAGGAAGAAGGGATGGAAAATAAAACACATACTGAAACAACTACAAAGTCATCAAGAGCAATTCCTTGCAAGAGATATTGCAAGAGAACAAGTCAGCAGCATATAAAATTCACGCGTTAGTGCCAATGGAAAGTGGAATCTTCCCCAACCAGAAGTTAAGAAACTCTCTTCTGCCACTTAGGAGAACAAACGCCTCCAAGTGAAGCCCTTCATGCTATTCTGTTCAATGATGCTTCGCACTAACAACGAGCCAGTAGATTAGGCCTTGGAAAAATACTGCACTCTTGGTAATTAATTAATCCATTAATTACACTGTCAATTATTGTGGATTGGAAGTAAATTTAACATTATTTTAATATCTATTGTTTCTGAAATCAAAATTGCAAAGCATCCTATCCCCGCCCCTCAGTTGCCAAAGCCAAACTACAAGCTGCACTTATCCCGACTGAGATGTCGATCATTGATCTATGATGCCTCACCCCTAAAAGACTGGGGGATGCGGGTATTACTGCTGATGAGAACATATGGTTTGGGTGGTTTGGCAGCGAAATCCTGGCAGAAGCGTCTCAAAGCATCAGCAGATGCTGCCATAGCACAGACATCCAAATGGTGGCATAATTGCCGCTGATGCTTTGGTGCCACATGTTTCACTGTGATGACAGCAATGCCTTTCCCCAAGAGGCTGGAGGCAAAACAGAACCCCTCCTCAATCCCCACAGACAGACACACATGCCCATGAACATACATATATACATACACACGTGTGCCCGCACAAGCAAATGTGCACACAGATCAGGTGAAGCCTGCCTTCTCTAGGTCTTGTTCATCTGTCTCTAATGGTGTAAAGCCAGCTGGAAAGGGAATAGCAACTGGAGAACTATTTTGTTCTTCACTTACATAACTCCAACATTTAGGTTTCACTCAGAAAACAGGAAGTCACCACCAGCCTTCCACTGAACTCAATCAAAGAAAAGATGGCATGTTAGCAACTCCGAGATGGGCTCAGAGTCCCCTGGTCTTGCTGGCAGCCTGAGGCACTGCCAGCTCCCAAAAGCTCCTGTCACAAATTACTCAGATTCATCTTCATCAGACCCATTTAGTTGGTCAACAAACATTTATCGATCACCTGTTATGGGTTAGGAGGGGAGAGGGCTTCAAGAATCACAGCCCCAAAATAGCTGAGGGGTGCTGGGAAACATTCTATTTCCATTCCTACCAAGTCACTCTTATTCCACCTTTACTGGGCAGTGACAGTCAGGCACATTGTCTGAACACACAATACCAAACTAGACAGAGGTGGTAGTCCCTGACTCTAGTAAAGGAGTTAGCCAGATAAACCAGCCAACAAAGTGCAGAGCGCATGGTGCTACATAAGATATAGGCTGGCGCAGAGACACTGTAATGGGGCAGCACACTGAGTCCCAAAGATAAATCGTAGTTAGGCAGGTGGCTAGGGAGGAGCACAGCACAGGAAGATGGAGCAGCTTTAGAGTCAGATAGAAGTTTGTTCTGGTTCATCAAATGCTCCAAGCCTTAGCTCTTCATCTCTTAAATGGAAAAACAGCAATACTAAATGAGAAAACTTGAGTAGAGAACTTAGGATTCAATAATTGATACCCATCATTGTCATTACTATTGTTGTCATTATTATTGCTAATAACAATATCAGCAACATCTGCAGATGCTTGGAGGCAAGAAAATGTATGGAATGTTCTGGAAAATTAATATGGTTCAATTTTGCTGGAATAGAATGTACATTTGTGTATGTGTGTTTGTGTGTGTGTGAGAGAGAGAGGACAGAGAGAGAGAGAAGAGGGGGATTATCTGCTGGTAGAAGTCTGAGTTACTTCCAACTCGATCATGATGCTGAATGCCAATGGAATAGACACAACTGAGTGTTCCACACAACCATCACCACTCCGCAGGGCAGCGACGTAACATCTGTGCATTGTGGATTCCCTCATCTATGAAAAGAGCAGGAGGACTCTTGTCCCGTCTATCTCAAAGAACTGTTGATGTTAATAGATCCCATTCCCAACTCTGAGGTGCCAAGTAAAACTCCAGAAAGGGCAGGTACGAATATGAGCAAGCACGGCCACTGTCATGCTAATTTAGATAAATCTCCAAGTTGGAGTGAGTAAATGATCTAAAAGCACAAAACCGCCCAGCCGTCTGTTTTGAACGTCAAACATCTGCATAGTCTACATTTGTCATGAACTGAATGAAAGGTAGACAAAATGAGCTGACAGAATACAGATCTAAACCACATATAAAAAATAAGAACTCACAGTAAAGCATACAAATTGTCCTCCCTCAACACAGGAACTAAGTTACTCTGAAGAAGGGAGAAGAAAAAATTATACATATGGATCTTTTACAAAGCACAGATCCAGGAACTAAGATTTCGAGACAAAGAACTGTTTGCCTACAGCCTTGGGGCCACAGCCTATGGGTGATTGACACTGATTTCACTTTTCAGTTGAGACAGAAATTAGGAGAATGAGGGGCTACGCAATCTGGGAATAACTAGGCTAGAAAAACTTGAGGGCTGGGAATGTTGGGGATTTACACTCAGTCGCAAGGCTTCAACAGTCTGTCGCCTGGATACAGCTACAGTCTGACTCCTCCTGAGTCAAGCATTACTAAGGGTAAAGGAGGGGCTGAGGGGTAGCTTGGTGGAGTTGGAAGAGCTCAAGATTTTGTTTTACACAGACCCAAGTTCAAATCTGCTGCATTCTACCTCTTCTCAGTTATGTAGCCTTAGGCTAATTAGCCTCTCTGGAGTTGTTTTTGCATATTATTTGCATATATATCTGAGTGAAATGCTTAGTAGAGGATTTCATCAAGCCATCATAAAAATCAACAAACAAAAGATAGCTTCAGTGGCTCCCCAGTGCCAACCAGCTGAAGTCTAAACTCTAATCTTGCATTCAAGACCACCTATTTTAGATTCTAGCCCCAACCTGTAACTACAGGATTTAAGTACCTCCACAACACTAAGTATGCTTATCCATGGCCATGATTTTGCTCACTCTGCTCCCCTCCTTGAAGGTTTCTCTTTCCCCTCAGACTTCCTGGCCCCTACTTGTGCTCAAGGTCCTGCTTTGATCCCACTTGCTCCTGGAAACCATCTTAGAATACTGTTCACTTCTCCTTCTGAAATATAGGCAGTTTTACCCAGGTAAGCACTGGGATGTCTTTGCAAGGCTTTGAGTATCCTGGGTCATAAAAAGGGGAATGCCCGAACTCAGTGGTTTACATAAGGGCTCAGCGGTTTACATTAGGGCTCAGTGGCATTTCAGGGTGCAGGGAGGAAATATCGGTTCTAGTGGATGGTCCATAAGCAGCATGCAGACAACCATCAGTGAAGGCCTGATAAGCGGCTCCTTGACACAGGTGAAGTATGGTACCCATTCCACAGGTGAAGGAGAGTAGTTTTTGGCTGGGGTCCAGAGATGGCCATGGCTGGCACTTGGCACACTCTCCACACTTGGCTTTGACTCTCCTTTGGAGGGTTAGCCCATGTCTGGCCCCATCACTGCAGGCCCACGATCCCTCCTTCCTGCTCAAGTCCTAACTAACTCTCCCTCTTCCCGACCAGCCCAAGGATCCTCAGCTAGTCTTGGGAGGACTGGGTGGGAGAAGGGAAGCTTCTAAATCTTCCCCTAATCTCTTTCCAATCTATTATTATGACATAAACTCTATGGCCAGACTTTTCGGAAACCTTCATTTTTTATTCTCAGGAGGCTTTTCTTCTCCCAACAAAATTTAGCTCTTAAGATCAAAAACTTTGCTTTTAAAACTGTCATTTTTGATGTGGACTTCAAAAGTCTATTTTGGAAGTAAAAAAAAAAAAAAATAGCTGTTTTTTCTTTGCTTTCTTTGCTTTTCTATGGACATGCCTCCTGCTTACTCTGCTCCCTGCCTAGAACGCCCCTAAGTCTCCACAAGGCAATGTGAAGACCACCAGCTGATTAGAAGCCCACACATAAGACAGCGTGAAAAAGAAAAACTCAAAAGTTTGAAATCTCAGGGTGTTACACTACGGTTACACTACCGTAATTCCATAGCATTTAAGAGACTAGCACCAGAAACAAACCTGACATTTACTCTAACATTTACTAATACGTGATCATTGGCAATTAACTTCTCTGTGCTTATTTCATCATCAGTAAAAGAGCAAAGTAGTAGTACTCACTTCTAACTACTACTGTGAAGATTCAATTATTATGAAGTGCTTCACCAAGATTGTCACATCCATACCACTCAATAAATGGTAGCTTTTATTATGTACCATGCATTTGACAATTGAGTATGTTCTGCCTTAAGGTATATCTAAGATCATCAGTCTTTATTACTTAAATCTATTTTAAAAAATGTTTTTATTGAGGTACCATTGGTTTATAATGTAATATAAATTTCAGGTGTACATCATTATATTTCAATTTCTATGTAGATTACATCATGTTCACCACCCAAAGACTAATTACCATCCATCACCTTACACATGTGCCCTGTCACCCCTTTCACCCTCTGGTAACCACCAATCTAATCTCTGTATCTATGTGTTTGCTTGGTGTTGTGGTTGTTTTTATCTTCTAGTTATGAGTGAGATCATACGGTATTTTACTTTCTCCATCTGACTTATTTCACTTAGCATATCACTTTTGTTGCATGTAAGCCTTCTCTTCCCAGCTAGAATTTGTTTGTTCACTATTTTCTCATCTGCAAAACAAGAATAACTTGCCTTGTGAAGTTGTAAGCATTAATAAAGGTGGTTATGAGTACTTAGTCTGACTCCAGAACAGAGAACTGTAGCCATTACTGTTATATCCCTTATGGATAAAAACCAAGTGCCCAAGAAACTCATCTGCAAACTTGGTTCCATGCAAGGAAGGCGGTAGCTGTAGGAGATACTGTCAGTGCCCCCACTGATATCTAGGGACTTTGCCATTTGAGGGCACTCTGGACGACTTCTTGCTTCATCTCTGGGTCTGAGGTTTTTTCCTGGAACTAATTAAGGCCACTCTGCTCAACTCACAGCAGGCTGAATGTGCCAGGGAATTGAGTCTCTCTCACCCGCCAGTGGCTCCCAACCAATGACTGGAGGAACATGTGGCTCGATATCTCAGCTCCCTCACCGCTTGAGCAGAATAATTCTGAACTGTGTTTTATACCATTTCCCAGAGTTTCTCCTCAGAATCAGCCCAAGTTATTCACTGTGGCAAATGGCTAATAATATGTCCTTTATTGGCTGCCTTCCTTTCTTGAATGTCTTCTACTCTCCCCTCATCAGCACTCTTTGCCTCCCAACAATAACCTCCCTAAATTCAAATTCTAGAAAACTCAAGCTAAGGTAGTAGGCGCTCCTGCATATATAAGTCCGTTATTTAAACTCTTCCACAGGAATGCAGTCCCACATCTCCCTCCAAGTATGGTGAGGCTAATGAATGAGGCAGCTTTGTGAAAACAGCCTAAGACTTCCTAGTCAGAAGATCTGGATTTAGTTTTGGCTTTTACTCAACTAGCTGTATGACCTTGTGCTATGGATTGAATGTTTGTGTCCCTCCAAAGTTCGTATGTTGACACTGTAGTGCCCAATGTGATAGTATACGGAGATGGAGCCTTTGGGAGGTAATTAATCAGCTCATGAGGGTGGAGCCTCCTGATGGGATTAGGTGCTCTTATAAGAAACAGGAGAAAGCTTGATCCCTCTCTCTCTCCCTCTCACCATGTGAGGACACAGAGGGAAGACAGCTGTCTACCAAGCAGGAAGAGAAAGGATTCTCACCAAAACCTGACCTTGCTGGCACCCTGATCTCTGACTTCCAGCTCCCAGAACTGTGAGAAACTAAATTTCTGTTGTTTAAGCCAATGGTACTTTGCTAACGTCTATGATATGTTGTTTTTTTGTTAAAGCAGCCCGAACTGTCTAAGACACCTTGAGAAAAGTTTTCAACACAGAATTTTAGTTTTCTGGTCTGTAAAAATGGGACAAATAATAACGTCTGTGCCACAGTGCTATACTGAGAATAAAATGAGAAATTTCATGTGTTACTATTGCACTTGCTGAGCATGGCAAGGAACAGAAAGTTGAACAGACAGGGGTCTTGCCCTGAAGATGCTCCAGGACAGTGTAAGGGAAAAGAGTCATACCTAAGAAAATTGCAGTACACAGCCGAAGCAGCAAATGCATTTGAAGAAGCACAGATAAAATATAAACAAAGTCCAGTTCAGGGAAGGGGCCAAGACCTTCAGCAAGTGTGCCATCTAGTTCAATAAGGTAAACAAGTGGGTAGACGGCACAACTAGCACTCCTTCTAAAGCATTTCTTAACGTTCTCCAGGCAGTTATACTCTGAACCCCAATACTATTTTGGATACACTTCTATTACAGTACTTTTCTCATTGCTTTGCATCTATTTGTTTGGAAACCCATCTTCCCCAGGAAGTTAATAAACTTCTTCGATTGGGTCTTCTCAGTTCTATGGTTCTATATATGCAATCCCCTCATCCCTCCACCAGGAAATTTATCACAATATCTGGCACACAATATTAAGTCCTAAATAAATGCTGTGGAAACATGAACTTGATTCTCTATCCTGCCATGTCCGAAATATGTAACTTTAAAACAATTAAGAAATAAATTATAGGGGCTGGTCCAGTGAAACAGCAGTTAAGTTCGCACATTTTGCTTTGGTGGCCCGGGGTTCGCCAGTGTGGATCCTGGGTGCAGACCTACGCACTGCTTGTCAAGCCATGCTGTGGCAGGCATCCCACATATAAAGTAGAGGAAGATGGGCACGGCTGCTAGCTCAGTGCCAGTCTTCCTCAGCAAAAAAAGAGGAGGATTGGCAGCAGATGTTAGCTCAGGGCTAATCTTCATCAAAAAAAAAAAAGAAAAAGAAAAAGAGGAAAAAATTATAGCCACATCTTCATTTTTCTGAATATTTCTTGCCAATCATTTCTCTTCTAGAAAATATCTGAACCTGAGGCACTGAGCACTGTAAAACAAATGGGTGATAAGGATTACCCTCCACGCCCTCGGCGATCGTCAGGAGAGCAGGAGGCATCTCCCCTGAAGAGTGTACTAAAATGACCTGACCAAGTGTTGAGGGGAAAAGGGCTGCACAAGATCCAGACTCAGCCACAAGGTAGGGCACAGTTCCCCCAAGAACTGGTATTTCCTTCACTTTCAAAAAGCAGATAAATAATTGTGACACATCCACAAGACCATGCTAAAATCATAAAAATTTCATTACTTTATCAGCTTGGAGCTAAAGCATCAAAACTACAGTCAGTGCTAATCTCCTTCTCTCTGCTTTTAAGTGCTGTCTCGAATAGCCTGGCACAACGCCCAAAAATGGAAATTAGTTGTTCAGATTAATTTCCTTCACCAGAAAAGATCCCTCTACTGTATTTAAAAGAAGGACAGTGTACCACGGTTCTTTATTGACAGGACAATTACTCTAAGAAGACAGAACTTAATGTAAGCCAGTAACTCCTGAAGCTCCTTAATGAGGAAAAATCAAGAGATATGTATTGATCCAAATAGAAGAAGACAATGTGCATGAAGAAATGCACGCTTTCCAGAATCGCCTCCACAGTAGCTCCTCCTCTGTGCCACTCCTATTCGGATGCTCCATCGGATGCGTCAGAGCCTCACCAAAATCCGCCAGTATGTTATCTTCCCACTTTAACCTTGACCTTTCTCCTATATTTTTAATCTAGATAAAAGGTCTCACCACTCCACGCACACTATGACAAGCCAGAAACTTGAGAACCATCATTCCTTCTCAGTCACCCCATTACCCTCCTTCCCCCCAGGTCAGACACATCCATTGGTTGCCGAATTCTGTGAATTCTCCCTCCTAATGTCTTCTTGCAAATCAGCTCCTTCGCTTCATCCCTGCTGCCCTATCCTTACTCCAGCCCCTTATTTCTGGATTTCCTACAACTAGTCTTCCTGGCTCCAGTCCATCCCCCAACACCATTCACACATGGCTTTTGGCTAACTTTCCAAAATGCAGCTCTGATCATATCACTCCCTGTTTAAAAAATCATTCAATCAACCCCATTCAGCATTAAACTTACAGACTCATAGCCCTCACCCTACACCTCTAGCCATGCTGAACTAAGGATGATAACTCACCCTCCTGGCTTTCTCACAGTCCTCAATCTTTGCAAATGCTTCTCTTCTGTCCTTTTTGTTTTGTTTCTTTGTTTGTTTGTAATGAACCCCACCCATCACATGAAGCTAATACTACATCTTTATCGGGACTTGGTTCCAACTGGACCTCCTTGGGGAGAGAATGCTTTGATACCTCTCCAACACACAGATGTGTGTGTGTGACCACACACACACACACACACACACACACACACCAGCTCCCGCAGCCCCTGGGCATCGTTGGCTCACAGCATATATCACAGTACATTCTAATTACCCTCTGAGTCATAGGTCTCCGGAATAAGACCATGCCTTCTGCAAATGTCTTTGGATCTCCAGAATCTGACGTAGTTCCTGCATCTCAGTAAGCACTCAGGAAATGCTTGTTGAAAAAGAAAATGAACAAGATGAAGGAATGGAGCCATGTTCCTGCATCTCAGTAAGCACTCAGGAAATGCTTGTGGAAAAAGAAAATGAACAAGATGAAGGAATGGAGCCATAGCATATTTCCCATTCTGTGATGGGAGGATTTGGTCCCAGATCTATTACTCAGAAACAATCAGGCTGTAATCGGAGGATAAACTGAACACATCAAGTAAACTTCTTGAATAAAACAGTCCCCAGGGAGCTCTCCCCTCAAAGTGGGTACCAAAGGGCTCACAACTTATTGTTTCATGAATCTTCTTGTCTTTGCTCTCACGTTTAAAATACCCAAGGGCAGCAACTGACACCCATTCATTCAATAAATATCTAACTAATATCAATAATCTGCCAGGCAATAGTAATAACTAACACTTATACAGTACTTACTGTGCACGCACTGAGTTAAGCTAGCTCCATTATGCTTTTAGTGTTGCTGTAGGCAATGGACTAGGGATCAGATACGTAAACAACTTTACACCACATGGGAAACATTCCACCTGAGCATTCATTCAATGTCTTTTCCAACAAACATTTATTGAAAGTTCACTACGTTTGAAATCTTTTAAGTGTATCAAGGCATTTTCTTGAGGTAAGTATCTTTATTTTATCAAAGAAGAAACTGAGACACAGAGAGGTCAATTAATTTTCCCAAATCCCACAACTGAGAAGTGACAGAGCTGAGATTTCAATCCAGGTAGCTGTCTCTAGAGTCCCTTTTTTTAACCACTAAACAAAACCACCTATCACTTATTGCCTAAAAATAATAACAATGGTTATCTCTGAGTGGCAGCAAGAAGAGTGAGTTTTCTTTTTCCACTTCCTAATTTTCCTTTCATCTTTTTTTTTTTTTTGCTTATTCATGTTTTCTTGTTTTTCTCTATTAAGCCATGTAATCTTTTTTCTTTTTTCAAAGGTATGCTTTTTTTTTGTTGAGGAAGATTGGCCCTGAGCTAACATCAGTTGCCAATCTTCCTTTCTTTTTTTTTTCTCCCCAAAGCCCCAATATACAGTTGTATATCCTAGTTGTAGGCCATTCTAGCTCTTCTATGTGGGATGTCACCAGAGCATGGCTTGATGAGCTGTGTGTAGGTCCACGCCCAGGATCCAAACCAGTGAACCCAACTACTTGGCCATGGGGCCAGCCCCTGAGCCGTGTCATCTTGAACATAATTTATAACAGAAAAAAAACTGGCTGACCATGAAGTAAAAACAGTTGTTACATTATAGAGAAAATGTGCAGAGATAATAAAATGCTAATGCAATAAGCTGTCTAAAATCAGCATGAGTCCATTTCCAGACTCTCCAGTGATGGACACTGGGAGATACCAGCCCACTTCCTGTGCTGCCAGCTATCCCAGCCATAGCCACAGCCAATAAAGATGCTACTGTAATTTAAATGCTTAAAAGATCTCTTCATGAATTTAGAAAGAGGTGTGATCAATAATAAGCAGGAAGGCCTGGTGGTTGGTGTTGTTTTCTTAGGAGGAAACGACACAATGATTTCCAAGTGGAAACATTAACGTTCCAGCTTGGCTGTCAGCATGACGAGTAAGCGCTAGGTGCCCCATGCTGTGCTGTGTAGCCTGAAGTTGGCAGATCCTCTCTCTGCTCTGTCTTCTGGGTGTCTGCAGAAATCTGGGTCACTCAATCACATGGCTGACCCACATTTACAGAAACCCAGCCTTCCCATCCTATTAGAAAAACAGCAGCTCTGTGGAAGCAGGCTTTATGAATAACTAAATTTACAGATAAGCCTGTTTTAATTAGCTAGGGAAGAGGAACTCCATTCCTTTTTCAAGACAAAGCCAATACTGATTTTTCTACGTCGGCACATCTGTAAACAGCTCCCGGTCTCTTCCACTGCACTGATTAGTCTGCTTTAAATTCCTTTGGAATATCATTAATTTGCTTCCCCCACTTTTTTAATCTGTACATCAGAAGGGCAGTGCCTTTGAACCATCAGTTTTCGAAGGATGAAGGCAGCGCGTGATCTCCCAGATGCCTGGTACTCCAGCTTCTGTATGTGCTTAAATTCAGTTTGCTTCAGATTTCACAATGAATCACCACTTCATGGGCTGGGGGGCTGGGGGGCTGGAGGACTGGGGGAGGAATTAGCTTAAATGAGTTCTGAGTTGAAGTTCTTCTCTGGGGTTGTATGGTCAGAATTCCAAGACACATATATTCTTACTACTCTCTTTCCTTTTTCTAGGAATAAATTCCCTAAGAAATACAGTTTTGCCATTCAAATGTGCCACAGGAATTTCCCTTCTCTTTCAGGCAGCAACCCTCTACCTGTTTCTCGCTGATACACAAGAGAAACAGATAAAGGTACCAGGGCCATTTAGCAATACGGGAGGAGGGGGCATGCAGATGAGAAAGTGAGGGATGACCAGTTTGAAGCCTTCTGAGATTTTTACAAGGAAATGACCATCTCTGCACCCTTCCCCAAAATCACTGCTTTAAGGTTAAAAGGTGCCCCCCAGCCCTGCTTCCTATCATACAAAGAAGGAGGCTGGTATCAATGACTCATCATACTTAAGTCTGCACATGCTACTGTGGGGAGGGGAACCCTCTGTAAAATGCACGTAGATTTCTTTGTTAGGCAATAGTGACTCCTGGGAAGTATATCTTACCATCTGAGCATTCCAGATGAAAGAACCAAAGACATTTTTTGGTTCAAATTGCTATCTATGGATGAGCAGGAAAAGTGATAGCATGCCAAATTAATCTCATTTCCCTTCTCCTTTTTTAAATTTTATTTTCCCTTCTCCTTTCTTCTTTCCTTTTAAAAGATGTATTTGCTAAGCTGGTGGATCAGGGAAATTCTGTAGATCTAGCATAGCTGGATGTCAGCAAGGCATTTGACAAAATCTCTCATGAGATCCCAGAGGACAAGACAGGGAAAATGTGGGCCGACTGACAAGCCAGGGAAAGGGGTTTATAACTGATTGAATTTCAGTACAGACAAGGAAGTGTCAACCTGGAGAGATGTCTCCAGGGGCTTGCCTCGGGGCTCCGAATGCAGTCTTGAATCTGTCAACATTTTTCCTAATGACTGGGATTAGGTCATGAACATCTCACCAAATTTGCACATGACTCAAAACCCGGAGGAACAACAAATACGCTGGATGACAAAGCAAGGCCCAAAATCACTTCAACAGGCTAGGATGGTATTTCTCGAAGTGTGGTCTGCACATCACCGGCATCAGCATCATCTGGTTTAAAATGCAAATGCCTGGCCCATCCCACACCTGCGGACTCACGGCAGACCACTCCTTAAACACTGAACCAGGACACGGTCACTTGAAACAGTAGATCTTCTTGGTGTGTCTTTGAATATCCGTCCCAAAACATACACGGAAAAAAAGCCATCAAACTACAGCTATCTCACGATTAGTAAAACCTGAAGGAAGGAAAAACCTCCAGAAAGTTGTTTGTTGTTTTTGTTGTTGTTTATTTATTTTTGTTGTTTATTTATTTTAACTCAGAGAAAAACCAAGGAATATCTCTTGAAACGAATTCAAGCTGCAGGCTGATAGGCATTCAGGTGGTGGCAGAAGGATCAAAGCCAAATGGCACTCAGGTAGACAGAGGGCTGTTCCATTCTACCCCTAGGGGTCCCTCTT
This sequence comes from Equus quagga, assembly GCF_021613505.1. Lineage (NCBI taxonomy): Eukaryota > Metazoa > Chordata > Mammalia > Perissodactyla > Equidae > Equus > Equus quagga. Next base: position 44,002,169 of record NC_060280.1, on the reverse strand, counting down.
GTGAGGCAGGACCTCATAATGATCTCCCCTCAGTAAATGGAAGGTTCTGTCAAAGGGGCCTTGCTGGGAGAGAGCACCTCAGCAAGTACTTCCATTAGCTTCGTCACTTTAATAACAACCAGATCCACGAAATGAAAACTGAAGAAAATACTGAACAAAGGACAATGTAAACACTGCATGTTCCTGAAAAGGACACTCCAGCTGACCCCCTCCAAAGAGTTTGTGTGATTTTTATATTTTAAATACCAACACTGAAATCCACTTCTAAGGGCCAGTTTAAGACTCATGCAACTTTCAAACTTGAGGAAATTAAAAATACACGTGAGGGCATGTCTTTTTACTATTAAACACGGGGAGTCGATATAAAATCAAAGGAAAACCCAACTCCTGCCCCTTAAAATGAGGCATTTTCATGAAGTCCGCTGTCTCCTAACATAATATGAATTGATTTGAGCCAAAGAGTTCAATTTTCCTCTTTATATTCTGGCATTTTATGAGATCTGGCCCTCTGAAAGTAACTAGAACTGCAATGGAGAAGCAACAAAAACTCATGAAGCAAAAATCTGCTGAAGGGACACAAACTCCCCTCCAACGATTGAAAACAAGACAACATCTCATGCTTCCTTCATTCTCTTCTTAATGCCTGGTACGCTTGTCTTCCCATAATGAATATTCACTATTTCAAAAATATTTCCCTTTAAGGAAAAAGAAATGCACGGTGTACTTAAAATGGGAGATTAATCTACAAATTTCCCGAATTGTTACTAGGATTCACCCCAAAAAAAAAATTCAATTTTAAAATGAAAAAGAAAATTTCATCAATTAATTATCTTTCAGCTAGCTGTCTATCTACTTAAACAAAAATATGTGGGTTCACTTCTCAAAAGTCAGATCAAAGGTGCTTTCGAAAATTAACAGCTTTCTTTTATTACTAAAGAGAAGATCAAGCAAGATGCGGTTTTATTCTTGTAACTCATCTCCTGGATTTATGATAACATAAAAGAAATCCTGTCCCTAAGATCCGTTCTCTTTAACATTGGGGTAAGTGAATCGTGTTGCATCTCACTCTTTAATATGGCTATACTCTATGCTTATGAAAAACAAAAACAGGAGATAGAAAACAGATTGGTGGCTGCCAGGTGCTGGGGAGAGAGGGGAACGGGGAGTTACTGCTTACTGGGTACAGGGTTTGCACCTAGATAGAGGTCGTAGTTGTACAACATTGTGAATGTAGTAAACGCCGCTGAATTAAACATTTTAACATACGTAAACTTATATTATGTAAATTTCACCTCAATAACACACCAAAAAGACAAAACCAGGAAAATTCCAAGGTTTCCCTAATGACAGCATCCCAAGAGCAGCTTCCTATGAAGGCAAGGACTGAGAGTCTATAATCCAGCACCCACTCATGGAAATGTGACCCTACATCTTTCCCAACCTACCAAAGAATTTTAGCTGCTAAACCAAAGAGCTAAGCGTCTATGAGAGGTTATCTCTGGAAAGAGAGTTGGCCTAAGGGTGAAGGAATCTGGGTGTGGCCTCAGCTCTGTGAAAAGAGCTAAATCATGCTATCCGTGTACCCCTATCTCTGAAATGTGGATAACTATGCCTCACAGGGTAGCTGTGAAGGTCACGTGGACGCCATCTCACATAATGGAGCACAGTCAACAGGGTTTATTTCAGAGTGCTCAAAAAAGAAGAAACGCAAAGCTGTATAAACTACAGTTGACAGATCAAGCAAACAGCCAAGTCTGGATGGTAGAGGATGACGGGGGCCTGCAGAATCAATTAAGGACCACAAAATGCGGAGGGCCATGGAACAAGTGGAATGTTCATGTCCCAGGTACAAATTGTTCACTCTAGGCATTAGCAAGAGGCACAGGAAGTGTCAAAGGTCAACCACAAATGGGAATTTTGAAGATGAGACACTCTATGTGACAGATACCTTCACATTTGTTTACAAATTTAACCTTCCCCTCACATCACCCCTATATTCTATTCTACAGAATTTAACACCAATTATCTTGAGAACAGAACCTCACCTGTAACATTTTGTTCCTAGCTTCCGTGAACACACACACAAGAAAATCTGACTAAATGATGGCATTCTAACCCAACAATGTCACCAAGCAATAGCACTATCCATCTTGTCTCTCATGGTCACTTCCTTCAAATGTTCTTCCAGTTAATGATCTAAGCAGCCCCTTTAAGCTGGCCTTCGACCTCACCTAACCTCACAGCCCGATTCTGGAACATCAATCTTCCAAAAACCTGGCCTGATTCTTTGTTGAGCTCCTTCCTTCCTCACATGGATAGAACTAAGAATCCTACATACTTCTACTCCAAAGACACTACGCTAGTTATTTTAGCAACTCTGAAACAGTGATAAACACAAAGTGAAAACAGTTTGATTTCTTTTCTAGTACCTAGGATGTTTTCAATCACATCTGTGAAGATTCTGGCCCTGAATATGAACAGATGGGGAAGCCAAAGTCAAGAGGTGACCTGCAAACCTTTCTCTCTCGTGTTCACAAGTCTCCCAGCTATCAGAAAATGAACTGTGCCAGTCCAACGTTTCAGGCTTGTTTCTCAACTATAGTCCAGCAAAGTGATTTTTGGCGAGGGCAAAAACAGAATAATCTGCCTTGGTCTGGGTTACCATCAAATAGCCTAGTACCGCCTGGTGTGTACAAAATAGATGATTTCCTGCTCAGAGACTATTTTCCTGGCCCCATCAAACAGGGTAACTCCATCAAAGAAGCATATGCTACCTGCCAGAAGAATAACAAAGCCATGGCTTGGTAAATGCAGAAATGTTTGATAATTGAATGCTGCTGTGTTTCAAATTTATGAATGTCAGATGGTTTGGGGCAGGTGCTACTGAGCATCAGGAATGGCCATTACGTTACTTCTGGAATGAGGAAGGCTGAAAGAAATATATAAGGAATCCAGACATTGTGCTCTGTGCTGTATATAAAATAACTCATTTAGGATATAGTACAAGATCAGCTGTGGTGCAAGCTGAAATCTATGATTGCCCAAGGAGAAAGATAGACTATTTCGTACTAAAGAAGAAGACGGAATGAAGGAGAAGACAGAATATTTTTAAAAAGTCAAGAGAACGGTTGCCTACAGAAAGCACAAGGACGGGAGGGCTCTAAGAGGGTGACAAAGCCAAAGATCTAACTTGGAAACACACTAACATACTTTTACAAAGAAATACCAAAAGAGGTCAAAGCATACATATAAAATAGAATTAAGGGACTTGAGGATGAAGATATTCAAAAAATCTTTAAGAGATGGGTGAAATTTGAGTTGAAATACTACAGAACATCTTCTACGAAAAAAATGCCTGAAGGGGCCAGCCCTGTGGCATAGTGGCTGAGTTCAGTGCACTCCACTTCAGTGGTCCAGGTTCACGGGTTCAGATCCTGGGTATGGACCAACACCATTTGTCAGCCATGCTGTGGCAGCGACATACATATAAAGTGGAGGAAGACTGGTACAGATGTTAGCTCGGGGCTAATCTTCCTCAGGGGGAAAAAAAAATGGTCTGAAATGAATCCAAAGTTCCAACTAGGGTGGGAGAGGCAGCACCTGAAGGGGTACAGAAGGGTTTGGTGAGCTGGACTTACCAAGAATAGGTTTGTGGGGACTTATTAAAAGATAGAGAGGAGGGAAGAAAGATAATAAAAGAACTATCTTGAGAATAAAGTCCTCCAGATAATAGAAATACAAAAAGTCAGCCTAAGAACTGTCCAAGAGACCAATAAATACATTATAAGAGAAGAACAAGCCAGGTAACAAGAAAGCACTAGAAATCGGAGATGACTGCATTTATAAGAAAGTGATGCGCAGGTCTGTGGACATTTTGTTGGCTCTGTTAGCATAGGGAGAAAGACGCCATAAATATAAGCTGAAAACCCTGCTGAGGTCAATGAGATGTAGCAAAAATTATTGAAAAGTCAAATATTTTTTTAAATGTAAGCTATTATCATTATTTTTGTCACTACCTTAAATGGCTGGGAAAAATTAAGCCACAAACTCCAATATTTACGGTGAAGCTCGTCCGTGTCTCAATTGTCTTCATCTATATATACATTATTCAAAGCTTTACACCACAGAAGAACAAAGAAGGTCCTGGAACAAATCCCCACATGCTCAGAGATGAACCTGATGGCCAGAAAACATCTCTCCTTCATCTAATACAACCTTTGGAAAGGAATGAGACATAAACACAGAGCTGCCATTGAATGTACACAGCCAGCCCTTCCTTATCTTCCTTTCCTTCCAAAAATACCTACTCAGCAGTGATCATATGCCAGGCTCCAAGTGGGCAAAGTGTAGGACACAGTGATACACTAGGAATAAATTCTACCTTCAAAGAGCTTACAATCAAGCAGAAGGAATGAGACAAATACACAACTGACGCTGGGCCAAGATTAAAGTATTGACAATGGGTGTATGTTCAAGCTGGGCCTGTACACCCGCATCTCGGGCACGCTCAGCAATTCTAATGAAACCAGCTGATCTCACAGAGCTAGTTGGAAACAGACAGATACTTTGGTAGTATAAATATCAGCTGGAAAAGTTTTATCACTTGCTCTCTGGGCAGCTGAACAGAATCTTAACACAGGCAGAATACAAAGCACACAGTCTAAATATGATTTAAAATAACTGGACAACAGTTTTTATTTCCTAGGTATATGTGGAGCACAGTTGAATTTTTAAAAAATTATCTTTTTATAAACAATTAAGTTTAACCACCAGCAATAACTCCTGTTCCTGGCTGAGTGTTCCTGGAAGAAAAATATAATCATATTTTGCAGATAGATTGTTCAAATTGTTAGTCCTCAAAATTATACATTCATAAACAGAAAAAGAGGCAGGATAGTACGCTGGAAAGAGGAAGTATTTGGGAAAGTCAACAAATCTCCCTGTTTTTCTCATTTTTCTCATTTGTAAAGTGGGGAGACAGTAGACGCCTCACAGAGTACCTGTAACAATTAGATAAGAAGATGCATGCAAGAAGACTTAAAATTCTTTGCCATTATACTGTTCTATGTTTTCCTTCAAGTTGCCGTATGCAACTTCAGATGATGGTCATAAACATCTGTTCATACACAGGAGCTCTTGTTGGTTTTCAGTAATTTCTCGACATTCATACATGTACAGAATGCACAGGTTTGAAAATCTGTACCTCAATATTCTCAAGCCTTTAAAGCTGCTTCCAATTGAAAGTCATCTTTTTAATGTCCACTGAAGGGAATTTACACTGTATTTATGGCCTGGACATAATCATTACCTTCCAATAAAAATGACTCATTAAATAAAAAGCAATTTTCACCCATGAGCTCTTAGGATATATTTGCTTACTTATGGAAATCCTATAGCCTCTTGCTCAGTATTTTCCCCATTTCTCAGTACAATTATTCGGGGTTCATATGTCTCTTCAAGATTTGCCAAATCAGAATGACTCAGAAACACCAAAAGACACAGAAACAATAAGAACAAACACCCAGGCAAACAAAAACACATTCATTATCCAAAGTGAGAGATTCTAGGATCCATTTGAGAGGGACAGAGAACTTCTGATCTTTATTCGGCTTCTGATTAGAAGCCAAAACACAGCAGGGCTGCTGTTTCCAACATCTTTATTAAGAATCACATGCACTGACTAGGAAATATTCCCCTGCAAGAGAGAGAAATCTTCTTGAGAGTGACAGGCCATCTACTCAAACCTGGGTACCAAGCTCTGCATGTTAAGTGAGCATGCGAGGTCCCCAGAATGATTAACTATTTGCCCGAGAGCCAAGCGCACATGTGTGATTCCCACACGGGTTGCTTTCCCACTGTAGCTTCGTCTGCCTGAAACCAAAACTGGCATTAGACAAAGCAGACAATTTAATTTTACTAAAGGGCTGGAAATTCGACCTCACAGCTGGAAAAACGGCATGGGTTTGATCAGAACAAAAGAACGCCAAAGCCTCTCTTTCGCATCCACCCCCAGCTAAGTGGCCTGGCCAGTCCCAGCAGACAATCTTCACATCCCAGTGTTCACCCAGGGAAGCTGGAGCACAGAGGGGCGTCACTTTTGCACAACATGCACTGCCAGGAGCCACAAGGGGATGGTCTGTGTTTGTTTGTGTTTTTCACAGCTCTCAAATATTTTATAACAACAATGCTACTGTTTCTCATTTTAATGTCTAGTGTTTTAATGTTGGGCTTATTTATCTTACCCAAAACAACATAATAATTGCAGAGTAGAAAACCACTTTGGGAAAAGGAGTGTTTGCATATGCTAATGATTCAATTTAAAGAGTTCTGTGACTAAAAACCAAGCATGTGATTAAAAAGATGTGCTTTCATCTTTGCTTCAAATGTTAGGTATGATGCTTTTAGGTCAGTGAACAAGAGAATGTGAAATACTAAGTTCTAAATACTTTAAAGGATGATCCCCCCTAAAAACTCACAAGTATAAAGTGCACATTTAGTCAACCCTGGTATCAGCCATTCTAGTAAAAGGTGATCTCTGCTTATAGCCAAGTCAGTAACTCCACATCTCAGTAAGAAATACGGTTAACGATGACAACCTAAGACATCAAAAGCATCTTCTGACCATCAAGACAGCTCTGACCAATACAAGTCCTGGGTTCAAGGCTCAGTTTTACCACTGACCAGCTGTGGGGCCATGGAAAAGTTTCTTCATCTCAATGTCTCATGTACCTCAAAGGTCAGTGCAGGGCACCAGGCTAAAAGTGCTCCAAAAAGTCCACAAAGTGTTTTTAAAACTCTAGTTCAATTACAATTTTAGCAGAAAGCATATTAAATTACTCCAATTCTTTGAAAATTAATAATTTAGTTATCGGAGGTGTGTGTGTGTGTTTATTCTCTCAAACAGGACAACACACTTCCACTTTTTCTGCATGCACGCCTTATCCTCCCGACTAGAATGGAAGTCCTCTTCGTAGGGGACCAAGCTCCACACCCAGCAGTGAGGACATCACATTTCATACAGCAGCTGCTCAATCTGAGGGGTTTAAAGACAATACCTTTGAGAATAATAAAAGTACAATTGCTACAAATTAGTATTCAGAAAAACAGAGTCCAGAAGAAAGATGGAAAACATGTATATAATTAACTAGGGAGGGGTACTGAAAAAGTTTTTTCTCTTATGCTGTAGATGCATTAGAGTTAAAAGAAGTTTGAGATAGGGTACATTTACATTAAGACTTTCGATTCACTAGAAAAAAATACTTTTAAACAGGCTACTTCTGTGTTTAACAAATCTGCACTTACAAATGTGTCCTTTAAATTATATTCTTCCCACACTTCATAATGGTTTTGTTAATCATAAAGAGTAGTTACCTGAGTTTGTCTGTGATAATCAACCAAGTTTGCTCCCCATCTTTCTTGCCTTCCTCTAAGTCGAAATAACCAGTTTACAAATCCAAAATTCCTTCATGACTTTATCCAGAAGCTGTCTTCTTAGTGAGGCCTTCTTTGGAACCCACTAAACCCGCTACATCCTGTACACTTTCTTTCTTCCCTATTTGCGTTATTTTTCTGCTTAGCACTTAAACCCATCTAACACATTACATCTAACATATTACATATTATACTTATCCTGATTATTGCGTACTTCCCCATTAGATTGTTCTGAGGATAAGGACTTTTGTCCATTTGGTTCACTGGTCCAACTCAGTGCCTAAAACAATGCCTGGCACATAGCAGGTACTCAGTATGTATTATATGATATATAATAACATATAATAAAATATATATGATAATATCAAATATATACATTATAACATGTATAACATATATAACACTATATGATGTCTACTACGTTATTTTATATTTATATATTATTGTTATATAATACATTATACATTTATTATATTTAATACATATTATAATTAGCCTATATTATCTGTTCATTATATTATATATTACATGCTATAATGTATAATGCATATTATAATCAATGATTGAATATAGCAGATACTGCCTTTAAGCTCCTAGCAACAAAGGCACATGAGAAAATGGGATGCACAGTGTGGGGTGGGCATGGCATTTTTCTAAGAGGACCCAAACATGCGGGCCCCAGGAGCAGTATGTGATCACAACAGGAGCAAGGGCTGTGGAGTTGGAAGACGTGAGTTGAAGCCTTGGCTCTGTTACTCACTGGCTTTGTGGAACTGGACAAGTTATTCAACCTCTCTAAACTTCAGCTCCCACACACATCAATCTGGGGTAATAAGAGCACCTGCCTCATGGGCTCAATGTGAGCATTGAATGAGCTTAAGTATGTGAAACACCCTGCAGAGTATCTAGCAGATAGCAAGCTCTCTGTAAGTGCTGGATGATGGTGGTGACAGTGCTGGCAAGGAGGAGAATGAAGATGATTATTATATTGTGCCTTGGAATGGAGATGGGAAAGTAAGTTTAGCAGATAAAACTCTCACAAAATCCTCAATCTCTAGTCCCTCTTCTACCTCCCTCTGCATTTTTAGCCCATGAATTCACGCATATACATTTGATAAAATAGAGCTCAGATGTTGGATGTTCGCAATAACGAAGACATATTGAATAGATGTTTTGCTCACAACAATCAAAGAATATGAAGCGCTGGCACTTTTTTCCCTTGTAGTTCTAATCACTCCAAGGTCCAGAGAAACAGGTATCAAAATACTTTGACAAATGAGAGCCTTTGGGAAATGTGTCATTTTGTGTAGTTGAGTTTTCTAGGTAGTTGAGCATCTTCCCAGGTAGGCATCACAATTTTATAGGTTGTGTTTTGCTTTGCTTAGGTTTTGTTTGTTTTGATGAAAAATCTTTCCCAAATACATTGCAATTCTCTGCCCAGAGCCACGTTGCAGGCCACCAAACTCCACCCAGACCAGCCTGCTCCACTACCCCCCAGGCCTCACTGTTCACCAGCTTCCTGACAGGAACTCCCAACGCTACAGCAGAAAAAGGGGCGCCCCACAGCACTGACTGATAAGAAAGACATAACACATGAACATGGACCAGACTGTACCCACAAAGTACTGGCTTCCCCACCAGTTGCCTAGGCCCACTAAACACAATCCAGAAGAGCTGGGGAGTTAATGCCCCAAGTGGTAGATATGACTAAGACGAAGTCAAAAATGGGGAAGAACCAAGAGGAAAATTGCTTTCCCTTCCCCCCAACTCCAGGCTGAATGGCCCAAGATGCAGTAGCTCTATGTGGCCTTCCTGGAGCCATGCAACGTGACTGAGAAATGAGCTGGGTTTTGTTGAGAAGCTATGACCAATTTAATAATGTTCCAATTTATATTTGGTCTCTCTTCCTTCCGACCTGGCTTCCATTTTTCCCTCATTCTTCTTCCCCTGGGATTGTACCCTTAATAAAACATTAGTAAGTACTGTAACTTTACCCTCAGGCTCTGTTTTCTTGGGAACCTTGGCCTCTACAATGATTGGGACTCTTCATTATAATGATCAGCTATTACACTGTGTGCTAATGAAGTGATGGGCTCCCTTTGGGCTTCAGTCCTTAAGGAGATACTTAGGGCTGTTTATCCAGATAGTGTCTGAAGTATAGTGATTAAGAGCTCAGACTCTGGCGCTGGCCTCCGTCATTCAAATCCCAGCTCCAACACAAGCTGTCAAACCTTGGACAAGTAATTTAAAATCAAGCTTTTGTTTCCTCATCCATAAGATATAGATAATAAGACCACCTACCCCATAGAATCCTTGTGAAAAGTAAATGAGTTAATACTTTTGAATGCCTCACACACAATAAACACACAATGGGGGTCTGTTATTTATTTCCCTTGCTGCCTGATTAACAGGGTCATTTCTTTGTTGTTGGTATGCCTACCTATAGCAATATCTCTGCTTTGCAACTTCTAAAATACCATAGGATTATATACCAAGAAGTCTAGCTTACCAGAATTGTGTGCGAAGTAAAGCTAAATAAGGTCTAGGTAAAAACACAAAGGTTCCTGTTTATCAGGGCAAGTTCTTTTTAAAGGCTATTTAGAAGTGTCCCAACAGCAATTTTTGCTTACATCTGGTTCTTGAGCATAGGCTACAAAATTATCAAGTTCTAAATTAGCTGAAGTACTTTATACATTTTTGAGTTATGCTGAATGACTGTGGAATATAGAATTCTGACTTAGTATTAACACTTTTGAGTACCTACACTATAGTAGCTGTGAAACTCAAGAATTCAGTGACCATAAATTGAACTCTCATTCACTCCATTTTCGATTTCCCTCCTATGATAAAACTACCACACAGATGGAAGAAGGATTACACCTGTGCTTTTAGCAACTAAAACAATGTTTTATGAAATTGTTATCCAAAATTTAATCAATGTGTTTTCATTTCAAGGCTCATTCAGTTTAACCATGTGGTAAATATTCCTTTAGAAATATCATGGAGGTATGAGAAAGAAATACATAACTCTACCCAGGTTTGGGGAGAGACGTGTGATACACATGAGGGCAGAGGATGGACATGCATGGAAGCCGACTTTTGCCTTACTTTCCATTTCCACAAGCTCAATCAGGATCTCAGGGCCTCATACTGGCTTAAGCATGATATGATATCCCAAGTATAAAATTCCCTATCAAAGCTGACCTCAAGTCAATATTTATTTTTAATAATCACAGGGCTTTATCAAGGTTCCAGTCAATGAAATCAGAAACATCCTACCAATGCCAGTAGCCAATGGGGATGAAAATTACTGATTGTGAGATGTGCCACTAATGTGTACATTTTAATTCCAATAAATTAGATCATAATAAATGTATAATGAATTTTAAATCTATGACAAATTTTAATCATAAAGTGAAAATTACGGTTAAGTGAAACCCCTTATGATTTAGGGGAAGCCCCCAAGTCATGCTTTTAGGATACAGATCGTGAGTCTAACTGAAAGAACTTTGCGACAGTCATTAGGACAGTTCTCAAAAGCCCTTTTTCTTCGTTTCCAGATCCTAATGTATTCTTAGCAGTGAATTCCTGAACAGATGTTATAAGAGAGAAGGGACCCAAGGAACAATGCAATTCTCTCACCAGCCAACTGCTCTGAAAAGGCAGTGAGCTCAAGACTGTATTTCTTGAACTTGCCGATTTCTTACTCTTCAAGTTCTACTTTGATGACAGAACTTTCAAGCCACCTCCTTGAGATACCTGGAGATACCAGGGAGCCAGATCCACTTACATGCAACCTCTCTAAGTTCTTCGCACTGTTTGTCTACTGGTTCAATAATACACAAGAATGACAAAACCTTAAACCTGATCTAGGTGTCACCAATCTTCAAATCAGGACTAGCGTCTTGGGCCTGGCCCGGCTCAGTCACTCCCTCCAATGACCTCAAAGACTTAATTCTTTCAGAAAAACGTTCATCTACAAACACTGCCGGGCAGATACAGATTTAACACGAAGCTTTCAAAGCCGAAGGTTCTAATCCCCAGGGAGGATCCTTGTAACTGTTCACATGGTTATACATTTTTATAAATTTTGAAAAAGTAATATACTCTAACGACAATAATTTAAAACTCCTTTCTCCTTCAACTCCGAAATGTCCTCTCTTATATTTACATCACCAGGTAGAATGGCTGCAGGCACTTGAGGCATCTAAGGGAGAACCAAGTTGAGGGCACATTCGGTTTGCATCTAGTGGCATATATTTATGTGGTTCCCCATCAGTCCCATGTATAAACAAATTGTTGTTAGCTGTTCCAGTGTAGGAGTGACTTTCAAAGACACTCCTCCTACTCTTGCACAGAGACACCCAGCAGCGGAGCATGAAGTGCAGGACCAGAACTTGCATCATCACATGAACATATCCTGTGGTGGCCAGCACTAGAATTATGGCAGTGGGAGAGGAGAAACGAGGTTCAAAATGTATAGTCAGAAGCCAGTCAATGGAAAATTCCCCAATCAGTAGGCATGTCAACTTGTAATTGGCAGATTTGGTTCTTGCATACAGTCAAAATCAGAGTTTTCTCCAGGAATACAGCATACAAATTATAAACATACCAAGATTTTTTCTTTTGTTGATTAGATCCTGGAGAAATGGAAATTACTAGACTTCTTTTGTTTACAGAGCACAGACCTGTAGCAGTATTATTAACATCAAATATATCCATAACAACTCATATGAGAAAGAAACTTGATAGAGTTTTTTTCAAATATGACATCAATGTAGAAAATTTACATAGCGTTGCCAATAAGAAGGTGCGGCTCTACAGAAACGTTTCTAAACTCTCAATAATAAAAAACAAATTTCAATCAACCCCATTGGAGGAAAAGTACATCATCTTTCTGGACTTTCTATAGAAACAATTAAAAAATTGTTATCTTATGAAGAGGTAATCAAACCAAAAATGCAACCAAAACAGTGTAGGGAAAAACTATTAGAGAGTCATGTCACACACATAATCAACAAAAATATTAACTTATTTTTCTGAGTTTTGTGATATTTGTGGTGTTTGCTGACTTTCAAACTTATGAGTTCCTGTGATTTCTTTCCTCATTCCAAACAAATACAATAATTTTGCAGTCATGCCTTTTTATGCTTTTCCTCAAAGCAGGCACTCAAAATTATAAAAGTATGAGCTTCAAGCCTCACAAATCCTGGATCCATTTCTGGGGTTAGAAAGTCCTTGACAATTATGCCGTTGCTTATTTATCACCATCAACTCCCTTTAATGCTCTAGTTATCTCTCATACTGTCTTGTCTCCCATTGGAATTTGTAAAAATCATCCCAGAAAGCCAAAGGGTGATGCTAAGGCCACAATGAACATGATGAATGGCTGGCACAAGGCACTCACGTTGTGTCACTTATGCATCACATGGTTCGCAATTACATGCTTTTCTGTCTCTACCACTAGTCCTTGACTTAATCATCTAAGCATCCTTTTCAGTGCAAAACACTCTGCCTACAGGGAATTGGTGCACTATAAATATAGGAATGAGGGAAGGAAGAGGTGGAGGGCAAGAGAAAAGAAAGAAGGGAAGCAGAGAGGGAGAAGAGGCAGACTTTTAAGGAAGAAAGTGGAGAAAAAAACTATGAAAATGGTTTAAGCTGTACTTTATAGATCTTGAGAGTAAACCACAAAGCCTTTATGTTTTTACCATAATATCTTTTAGTGTGTGCATCTCAAATTTTTAGCTTCATTCCTTCAACTTTTATTCATTTTTTGACTCAAAACATTTCATATTCAATGTTATTTTAAGCAGCATACTGCTTTTTAAAAGTAACTGGAATATTAACTATGTTATGCAAATGAAAATCTGTGAATTTAATCACAAAGAGTGGCCCTAGAGGAACCAATAAATCCTCCAACATCCAATGGGAAAATTTGGAGAGTCCTATTATATTCAGCAATTCGTATCCCAGTGCCCAAAATTTAATATAAATTGAATTGAATCCTACACACAACTCTTTGTAGATTCTGTCTGTCGATAAGACATGCTTTCATAAAAACTGGCAAGCTAAAAATACAGACAACAGCCCATTTTCATTTTCATTTCATTTTCTTTTCAATGAAACATTGTGAATGTAGTGGCATTGCATAAATATTTATCAAACTCTATAATTCTTCCAAATGTAATGATAAATGAAAGTAACCTTCAACGTGCATACAGAACACCTGCAAAAGACATTTCTAGAAGACTGAAATGAGATGCATGCTATCCAAAGTCATAGAGGGCAATAAATTTATCCCACTATCTTCTAGAGAGTAACTAATATACGAAGTAATCATTTGATAGTTTTTGTAATCTCTGCTTACTAGACCTCTGAAATCTCACTGCTTGTCAATTAACAAGAAATAAAAACAATTCAGTATCACTTGGCACCGGGGAAATAATGACCCTGACAAGAAGGGCCTGGTAAGCCATTGAAAACTTCCATTATTGATATGAAAGAAAGACTGATTTCAGAGAAAAGACCCCAGAAATTGCCAGGTTGTTGGGTTGCCTCCCTTTTCGATTTCCTCTTTATGGTGGTCATTATTTTTATCATTTACTAGTTACACAGGGGCAATAGCAGCCCAAACTTGATGCACAATGCAGACATAATTAGAGATTTCAACAACACTCCTCTATTAAAACCTAAACTGCCTTCAGCCAACAGTTAAGCAAAGGTCAAGAAGAAAGTACCTGCTGAAAAGAGTAATAAAAACACGCTGTTTATTATTTTCGAGAAGCTTCTAATTCTCTCTCCTGTCTGGCTTACATGACAACTAGTAAGTTCATCTGAATGTTGTGAAGTGTTCAAGGCTCCTATGGGAAACATTAATTTTCTCTCAAATAATTATGACCAAAAAGTCTGGAGCTAAGGTTAAAAATCCAGAGCCAAGACAAGTTTCTGCCGTCATTTGAGCATAACTTTATTCCTCTCCTTTACTTGCTGTAGCCCCAAGGGGAAATTTTAAGGGCAAGCTTGAGCCAAAATTCAAGGAATCTCTTTTGACTTAGATGGGTAGAGGTAAAAAATATCATCTCGAAAGAAGAATGAGGATGTGGAACACCATTTAGTCTGGAACCGTCATGAATTACACGAAAGTCGCCAAATAACATCTGTCTTCCTCCTCAACTTGTCTAAGAGGAGTTAAGAGGCAAGTTTGGGCAAAAGAAGCCGGGAAGATTAAGAGCCATGAGTAAGATAAAATACGATTTCTGGTGCCTCTGAATATAAGTAAAAGGAAGTTTATATTTTATTACATTACACAAGAGACATGCTACAATGGAAGTTACCCACCCCTTTAAATATCTGGGCTGGGACGAACGGTTTCTACAATGACAAAAAGCTCCTCATATTTCACACAGCTTTTCCTTTTCTCGGTTTTCATTCACCCACTCTTGACTATCTGATGATTAGAGGCTGCAGATAAAGAGCACTCGATTCAGCACTGGCAGCTATTAAACAGATCTTCACTTGAACTAAATAAATAAAAGCTACTCAGTTGTCTTGATTCTTTCCTTGGCCACCAGTTGAAATGAATCCTTCTTCCTGTAGAATATCAAAGTATAGCATCACAACATTAGAGAGCCTGAAAGATCCTGGTACCACAGCATCCTGCCAAACCCCTCTTCTTCCTATGTCTGGTGGGACAGCATCTTTGGCAAAGCAAAAAATTGTCTTTTCATCATAGAAAAGTTGTGGGAAGCATAAATTAGATGGGGAGACAAATTTTCTGGTTTCATTTTTTTTCCTTGTAAAATTAAAGCACTGGATATTTATTATCTCTCTACTGTTTCTCCAGGCCTCCAAGGGAAAGCGCCAACACACACAGCAGCATGGCAGAGACTGGAGTTAATAGGAATTGATGGAAAACATCAGCCTTAGAAATATTCTTAAACTTAAAATCTCTTTTAGAAATATTTACGTAAGAAAAGTATTTTACCAGTCAGAGTCCTGCCAGAAAACAGATGGCACACTCAAACTGGATAACTGAGAAGCATTTAATAAACAGACTATTTACAAAGGTGTGGGCAGGGTTTAGGGAAAGTTAAAAAAAAAAATTGATGCAGTACTCCAGGGTCGGTAACAGCAGGGAGCTGTTTCCACCATCAACAGAGGGACGCAGCCAGCCCACAGAAACCAGTGTGGGAAGAGTCATAGGGACAAAAACTCTGACCTAATTCTCTTTCGTCCTCTCTACATTCTCACTGGCAGAACCAAGAGATGTCAGGGGGCAAAGGAGTCCACTGGCAAAGGAGTTCAGGTGCCTGGACCAAATTGGAAAGAAGAATGGAAAGCGGATCTGGAGAAGCAAATTGGAGAGAACTGGTACAAATACTGCACAGAATTATAAAGTTTTATTTATTTATTCTTGGAATAGTCAGCCCACAAAAACACAGTAATTAGTTTTATAGTGCTTAATGAGTGTGAGATACCTCTTTTTGGTGTCTCTTTGAATCCAAGTGTACCTTAGGTCTCCTAAGCCTCTGCTGATTCGATCAAAACATTTGGAATAAAAAGAGCGTTCTATGCTCACATAAGCTGGAGAAATGCTTGCTAGAGCCTCAATATAAAGAAAGGTAAAAATAAATTCATATATGTTACGTATGTGGGTTTTTCTTCTTAAAACACTAGATGTGTAAAAACAAGGAAACAAATGTGCCTAACTCATGGGATGACTGAATGAGACCATCTGCGTAAAGCATTTTGCACAGAACTTGGCACGTAGACAGTGCTCAGTAAATGTTAACCACTGCTGCCATTACCACCAGCATCAGCACCTGCAGGTGCATTCTGTCCTCTCAGACAGACTGGGAAATTTCCCAGTTTTTACACCTGTAGCTCTTTGTGTCCCTAGTGCCCGGCTCCGTGCCTTACACATAGGTAGCATTCAATTAACCTTAGACTATCAAGACATTAGTGAGAGTTGTCGTATGCTATGTCAGGCTGTATTATTATTCAGTAATTATTCATTCCTCTCCCTTCCTCCCTCTTTAAAAAGGGTATTCTTCTCTGCCCCCACATTGATGTTGAGCTTGGTCCCATGACTTGCTTGGGCCCCTGGAATGTGGGCCAGTTTTGTGCAGAGGCTTTAAGAGGCACTGCAAGCTTCCATCAGCCCTTCTGTGCTCCTGACTTCCACTTTGAGAATGTCACATCCCAGACAGTGGGTACTCCTTCAGCCCGAGTCCTGGAATGGGAAGACATGTGGAACAGATTGTAATTTCATCCACAGCCTGTAACAGTGCTGCTTCGACTGTTCCCTCAGACTCAAAATAAAAATGTCTGTTTCTATAAGCCACTGAAATTTTGTGATTGTTATGCAGCAATAATACAGAAAAGTCTGACTAATACATACGCTTAACAAGGTTATTATGGCATGCTGGAGTGGAAAAGAGGGGAACTAACATGCTACTTAGAGTCCATTTCTGGAGTTCCAATCCTAACTCTGACAACTCCCAGACACGTGACCCTAACTGGGCAAGCCTCATTAAGCCCGACCTTGCTGGATTACTGTGACAAATAGAAATAGTACCCACAAAACACCTAGCACAGTGCCTGGCACATAAGAAATCTTGATAAATGTAAGCAATAATATAATTAGCGATAAAGGATGGCAAAAATATCTTCCCCATTATCCATAACTAATGTGCTAAACTGGAAATTATTTATCACCATTAAATATTTCTTTAACCTCAGGTAAATAAACAATGAAATCATTGGTCAAGCTTGCAGCTTACAAAAGAATCTAATAGAAAATCACAGTTTAAAATATACAATGTGCTCTTTCTAAACCTTCTAAAACTTCTGAGTAGTCAAGAATATGAATTCCTGTTGTGTCAAAGAATAAGAATGCATTCTTTGTGAAGGAAAAAAAGATTAAATTGCATCTTCCAGACTAGTAATTTAAATTGTGATCAAATCCACTGTAAGTGGGGGCCCCCCAGTTAATCCATTTACTGTGAACATTATTAAACATTTATTAAATGCCTGTGCATGATAAAGAATTTCAAAGGTATGGTTTTGTTCACTGAGCTCCAAAAAAGTCAAGAACATAAAACTACTAAACGAATCAACTAATCCTAGAATATGCAGTTTCACAAAACAGGAGCACTGCAATTACTGAAGCACACAAATAGATTTTTGATCCATCTATCAGGAAGGCATTCAGAAAACTATCACCACTAATGAATAATAGAAGATTTATTTGGATTGTAAAACTTGACTAGAAAAGAAATTTAGCTAAAATATGAGCTCAATTCCCTGCCTTTCAAAAGAATAAGGGAAAGGACTTGTGGAAAAGATATAACCTGGTAGTCACTCTTTAAGGAGCTCAAATAAATTTAGGGAAGTGTTTCTAAACCATACGTAGAGGGAATGCTTGGAGTGCTTAAATGAAGATTCCTGAGCTCCCAGCCCAGACCTAGTGAATCAGAAGCTTTGAGAATTGGGCCTGGGAATCTGCATTGTTAACAAACTCTCCAGCTGATTCATGGGCATGCCTAAGTTCGAGAACCACTAAACAATGAAGCCATTAAATAACCTTCGGCAGCTGATTTAAAGGTTCTAGATAGACAAAAATCCAAATAAGTTTAGGCCATTCCATGCACAAGGGTCAAATGAAGAAGACACCAGAGTCTGGACTTGAGACTCAGTAACAGCTATAGGGCTAAATGGCCATTCATGTTGCCAGCAGCTCAAGCCATGATTTTTAGCACTTGGAGGCAAAGAGCTGATGGATCATTCAACAGGATGCAAACCCAACAGCACCACGGTGATGATTTCTCTTGTTGGATATACATTTGCCAAACTTCTCCTCAACCCTAGCATCCCCCTGGCACAAGTCCAGGTAATCATTCCTCACCAGCTTCTTGGTCTTAGATGTTAAAATCTACAAGAGGTGAGGGGAGAGGAAGTAAGATGGCTAAGAATATTATTATATGGAAATTTTAAGCTTCATAAAAAATTTCAACATCAAGTCTAAACCTTTTTTCCTCTAATATAGAGACAAATATAATTTTACTTTCTAAGAGAAGGGAACAAAATAAAATGAAAAGGGGGAAAGGAAATTGCTACTACAGTTTTAAAAATTAAAAATCCTCTGGGAAAGTAAATCAGAAACATAGAATGAATGCAAAGAAAAGAACACTGAGTTAGGACTGAGGGGAGATGTGCGTTCTACATCCATCTATATCCTTTAATGAACATGTGATCCTACACAACTCACTTAGCTACTCCTTAACCCAAAAGAGTTAACGTTTATAAGAAATAGCTTTTTAAATCACAAAGTAATGTCAAAATGTAAGTGGCATTATTATCAGCGACAGCAAAATTTATTTTATACAATCCAGAATCTAATGGAACACATGCAAAGCAGTGAGTTGTTTGTTCAACAGAGGCAAAGGATATCAAACTCTTGGAGTCAAGAATTACAAGGGCAGCTATATCATCAGATGAAATTATACACACATTTTCTGAAATAACACCCAAGATGAGAACAAAATAACATGGCACAAATGGGGAAAATCTAGGCCCCTCTCGCCAAATTGGTCCTGCTCTTCCCTACATCAAGCTACACCAAGAGGAAACTCCACACACAATAAAAACAACACAATGTGGCTTAACATAGTCATCTAGGTAGCAGTGGTTACTGATTCAGTCCAACACCCTCCTGTTGACCCACCTACCCACATCCACCTGAGTCCCAAAGATAAGCTTCTTTCACTGGAGAGCCACACAAACAATGGGACTGTGAGGAAAAAGGAAGGGTGATTAATGGCCAGTGCTGTCAGTCAATGAGACCAGGGTCCTAAGGACTTTGCAATCTGTTTAACGCTTTATTGCCTTCCAGATTCTAGATCAACACCAAATTCAAATGTATCTAGGAACATGCCAGGAAGCCCACACTTGTCTTTAGATGGGAGATAGCATTGGATAGTGCAGTTACTCGAGCTAAGTTTGAAACTAGGCTCCAAGTTATAGATCATCTCTGAACGTCAGTTCATGAGTTGATGACTATTAGTTCTACCTCACAGGGCTGTTGAAGAATTAAATAAAACCTGACTATAAAACCCTTCATACAGTGTGTTGCCCATTGTAAGTACTCAGAGAAGTCATCAGTCCTACTAGTCAAGCATTAGCACAGAGTAAAAGTTATTTCCCTTGCTTTCTCATTTTGTACTTCAAAGATGAAAATATATTCCAATCAAATGGCGAGTTATATACAATAAAACAGAGTATGTGGCTAAGTCAGAACCCAGTTTTCTTGACCTTTACCTTTTCCTTCATTATGGCCCTGGAAACCAATTTTACAATTTACACTAGCCATAAGTAGAGCCCATGTATACAAAAATTACAGTTTAAATTTGTGATGGTACATACAGTTTTGTAACTCCTATCCAATACTGAATACAGTTTCTCAAATCTTTTTTCTAGTATTACTGACATACAGTTAGTCCCCCTATAATGACACCATCCCACTACTTATTTTAATCATCATCATCATTACGGGGAACAAAAAGCACCCTGTGAGTGTTATAGAAAATGATTTAATATACATAAATGTGTCTCCAAAACTGTAAAGTGATAATAATACCATTTACACAAGAATGGTGAAGACACAGCCCCTGTCTTGAGATATCTACAATCTAAAGAAGACTAGAAAAATGTACAATGCTAATCAAAGAACACACATACATATGCCTGTGTCTGGGAACATGTACTCCTAAAGACAAATAATGAAAATAACAAGAATAGAAATAGATATATACATACACACACAGACATATATATACCTGTATCTATGATGGAGAGTGAATAAATAGGTAGAGAAAAATGAAACTATTGGTACAATTTTGCCCCATATTTTAAAATGTTTCTATAAAAAATCAGTTCTTACAAATAAAATCTTAAAATGAATTTTTTGTAAAGAATGTCCACAACATGCCTTCTCTAGTCTGTCATGTAGACATTTGTAGAGGCACACCTCCATAGAGTAATGGAGCATACATGGTGCAAATGCCCGTCAGTTAGGGGCAAGACATGCCTGTGAAACACGAAAGAGCAAGCAACTAATGTAATATCACTTCAGCAAAGCATTACTATAAAGGGAAAGATTGGCACATAAGATCCATTTGAAAATCCATTTCACACTTCTAATTTAAAGCCCATTCAAATGTAATTTACTTTATCAGTGCCCTTAATTTAATGAAGGTCAGAAGTGTAATCAACAGAGGTGACAATTACTTATGCTTACCAAAAGATAACCTGGTAATAGTAAGGCTGAACAAGAATGACAAAACACAGGGACTCTCACTGAAAAACATGGCTATTACTGTATAACCAGGTCTTCCTACAAATCAACGCATTCTAAGGAAAAGCTTTTACTTGCATCATCTCTGCACCAACGCAACTTCATTTTCCATTCTATTTTAGTGTGAGAATCTCTCTTTACTATTCCACTGGTGACCGTTCATGAGAGGTTGTGGCACTTCTGTCACAAAATATTAAACTTACCACTCTCATCATCTATATTGAACCTTCCAAGACCACTGCCATCCCTGATGGAGTACTGGATCTCTCCATCCCTCCCGGAGTCCTCATCTTGGGCAGTCACCTGTAGCACACTTGTTCCAATACGTGAGTTTTCTTTTACAGATCCAACAACAGCAAAGTCTGGGAAATAGGGAGTATGGAGGTTTTCATTGACATCCACCACTTCTACCTCAACGAAGGAAACAGATGACAGAGAGACAGGTCGCCCTTTGTCTTTGGCCCGAACTGTGAGATTATAGAACTGCTGCTTTTCATAGTCGAGCTCTTTGCTCAAGCGGATGGCACCGCTTGCTTTATCAATTTCAAATCTCCCATTATAGTCATTGACCAAAGAATAGCGCACTTGACCCCCCAGTCCAAGATCTGGATCGTGGGTCTCTAGCCAAGCAATGACAGTGCCAACGGGGAGATCTTCAAGAACCTTCACACTATAGCTACTAGGAATGAAAGCTGGGGAGCAGTCATTGACATCATCCAAAAAAACCTTAAGAGTGACAACCGAAAACAGCTGCTGGCCACTTTCTGCCCCGTCTCTGGCTTCTATTTTTAAAGAGTAGTTTGCTTTGGATTCCCTGTCCAATTGGTCAGCTACATAAACGATTCCAGTTGAGCTATTGATGGCAAACTGCTGCGTATCTGTCAAGACTGAATAAGTCACCTCACCATTAGAACCCAAGTCTTTGTCTCTGGCTTCCACTTGAATAATCTCAGTACCAATACTTGAACTTTCAAGAATGTTAACTGAGTAACTGTCTTGAAGAAAAATCGGGCTATTGTCATTCGCATCCTCCACATTGATGGTGAGCAACCTCCATGAAGATTTTTGTGGGTTACCTAAGTCGTAGATGGTGATATTAAGGAGATAGAGGTCTGTGTGTTCTCGATCCATAGGCATAAGGACTTTAAGTTGCCCAGTCTCCATATCAATATTAAAGCAACTATCTGTATTTCCATCAGATATTGTAAATAGCACCTTTCCATTGAAGCCAGAGTCGGCATCATAGGCTTTAATCCTCAGGATGTTAGCACCAACTGGCAGATTCTCCTTCACAGCCACATCAGAAGGAAATGACTTGTCAAAATGTGGTCCCTGCCTATTAATTGAATAAAAGTCAAGAAATCCATCTTCCAGATTCAGCTTACCGTTTGCTTTTGCCTTAATGAGTAGTTTCTCTGCCAGCTTTTGAGCCACACGAGTTTCTCTACAACTGAAGCTCTTTGAAGACACCTTCCCATGGAGGACTGAAATGTTAACAGACATGGGATCTGCAAAATTCTCTCCATCGGTTGCTGTAATCCTGAGGGCAAAATTACCATTTTTAACGCCAGAATTCATCAGTGACTTTTTAAGCTGTAAAACGCCAGAGTCTGGGTTTAAATAAAAGAAACCAAGTTCATTTCCAGAGATGATTTTGTACTTAACAAGTTCAAGTTCATCAATATCGATTGCTGAGACAGCTGTGATGTGACCCCCAACTGGAAAGTCATAGGAAATAACTCCCTGGCAAGCCACTTTTTCAAAGAGAGGGCTGTTGTCATTGACATTTCCTATTCGAATAGTGACGTTGACCTCACTTTCATGGCGGTATGGAGAACCCCAGTCAGAGGCTCTTACGATGAACCTGTAAATTTCTGGAGAGGATTCAAAATCCAGTTCTTCCGTTGTGCTAATAACACCTGTAAACTGGTTAATGGCAAATGGTAACAAATTGAGGCTGGCAATACTATAAGTGATGTACCCATTTTCTCCTTTATCTTTATCAGAAGCTGAAACCACGAGAACGGTCGTGCCCACCGGAACGCTTTCATTCACAAAAGCATCATACAGGGGCTGCTGAAATTCTGGGGTGTGGTCGTTGGCGTCTTCTATGCTGATAGTGACTTGTGCTTTTAAATCTCCTTCCTTGTTTGTCACCCCCAGTTTATAAACCTCCTTCTTAACAGTATTCAGTGGCTGTGCTGTGACAATCAGACCTGACCGAGGATTAATTTTGAAGTACTGGGCATCCTCACCGGGAGATAATTTGTATTCCACATCTAGCGGTTCAGGACTTAATTTTACTATAGCAACCACGACACCAGGAGGGGAAAATTCACTAATGCTCACGTCATACATTTCTTTTTCAAATCTAACTGGGACAGTGTCTCTTTTGGGGTTGGTGATGTGGACTATCATTACTGTGGAAAATTTCTGAGGTGACCCCTTGTCTTTTGCTTGAAGAGTGAGATTGTAGCCATAGGGAAAGCTCTCCCAGTCTACCTGCTTTCTCTCCTTAATCTTGTACTCGTTCATCCACTTTCCTTCCTTAGCCAGGAAGAACTGATCTAAAGGATCCCCAGCCACAATGGAAACAGACTCAATCTCTCCATTGGCCCCCTCATCTAGGTCATCGACTGTCACCACAGCATATGTCGGCTCCTTGTCCAGTGAGAAAGGAATATGAGTGACAACGTGGATAGTTGGGGCATGTTCATTTACACGTTCAATGTGAACATAAAGCTTTGCAGTACTGCTCACTCCGTTGTTTCCATAGAGTTTCATTCCCCGGTCCACAGCCAAAATTTCCAGATCATACCTATTCTTTTCATCATAATTTAATCGTCCACTTAAAGAGATGACACCACTTGTGGGGTGAACTGAAAAGAGATCAACTTTGTTTTTAAAGTAGTAGTAGAATTCTCCATTGGAACCGATATCGGCATCTGTTGCTGTCACCTGGGCGACACTAGTCCTTAAAGGTGTGCTTTCTGCTATTGTAACAGAGTATGTTGTGGGTGAAAATAACGGTCTTAGATCATTCATATCTAAAACCTGTATATTCACTTTGGTCCATGCTTCCAAATCCCCTCCTCTGACAGAACCTTTCACTATCAATAAATAATTGTCCTGAATTTCCCTATTCAATATGGCAGAATTGCCACCTTTAGTTCTTATTCTGAGAAAACAGAAATCTGCAATGATGACTTCCTCTGCTTTGAAAAAGCCTTCCTCGTCTCCAGATACTATTCTGTATTTGATATCCCAGGATAGATCTATCAAGGTGATGCCCATTCTACTCTGGCTGTTGATGTAGGTCCTTGCTGCTGAGTTCTCGTACACTGTAGCATTATAAATGGAATGTGTGAAGTGGAAGCCCAGGGGCCCAGTCCCTGGAAGTCCCTGGGAGACAGTGGCCAAAAGCTTGAGAAGCAGGAGGATGAGGCAAGAAGGAGGAGGCCGTGTACCCACACAGTATCCCATAGTTATATCCATCACATCATACTTCCATCCTGGAGGGGGAAAAAGAGAGAGAGAAAAAATAAATTAACCTAGAGGAAAGTGGGAGAAGGAATAGGAAATAACTGTTACGAAACAGTGCTTTTCAAAAACTTTATTATAGGGGCTGGCCAGGTGGCGTAGTGGTTAAGTTCACGCACTCTGCTTCTGCAGCCCGAGGTTCATAGGTTCGGATCCAGGCTGCAGACCTAGCAGCAATTGTCAAGATATGCTGTGGAGGCGTCCCACATAAGGTAGAGGAAGACTGGCAACAGATGTTTGCTCAGGGCCAAACTTCCTCACAAAAAAACCCCAATAAATTTATTATAAAATCTTGTTACTAAAACATCAATACAAGAAAAAAATTAGAAAACCCACCACACTAGATGACAAAGAATTCAAGATCACTAAGCTTTAACCTTACTTTGTCTGATTTTTTTTAAAATAACACTTTCACACTGCTGATGGCATTGTTCATTGGCACGAGATCCATTGCATTCTGAAGTTCAATTTAGAAATATGTCCTGGAAACCTTAAAAAGTACATTTACCTTTGACTTAGAATTACCTTCTAGGCAATTATCCTATGGAAATAATTAGACAAGTGTACATTTATAGCACAGTTTACAATACAAAAAAACCTGAAAAGATACTAACAGCCCACTGATAGAGAATCAGATAATTTGTGCCACATTCATAAAATGAAATACTATACAGCCATTAAAAATGTGTATTTTCAGATGCATAAAAGATCATAAAACAATAAATGTGGTATGATTATACTATTTTATTTAAACATCTATATGCACAACTGCATTTTTACATTTAAGAAAGATTAACGGTGTTGTGGGATTTGGGGGCATATTTGCATTTTCTACTATTTCCTCAATTAACATTGTTCACCAATGGTTACATAATCACTTTTCAACCTAAGGTCTTTTAAAGAAATACTTCTAAGGTATTACCGTCTTTTGTCATGCTTTTAAACTGATCAAGATTTCTGTATAATCCACTCCCATGAGGAGGAACAAACCATCATATAAGGAACAAAGCAGAGAGGACAATCCCTAAACCGTTGCATGATGTAAGTGATGTCCATGAATGGCCTGTGCTACTCAGAACAAGGGTGTTGAGAAAAATTTCGTGCAAGAAAACTTTAAAGAATTACAAAGGATTTGTTTTCTTAAGAGTAATTTAAGGAATCACTTCCAATTATTTTGATCAGCTACTATTAAATTTCCACAGTCACCACAGCCCTATAAGTAGGTAGATTAAAAGATAAAAACAGTTTCCTATTTTAACCAGTAAAATCTGTCAAGTATTTAAAATAGACGGGGGATGAAAGGGTTATTTAACAAAGAACCGCTAAGTCTATTTACACGCTGATGGCTCAGATTTTGAGAATCCCCCAACTTATGAGTTCTTCCACCAAGACACACTCTGCAGGACCCTCACCTTCTGCTTCTCTTTCTCCTCTACGGGGAATGCGGAGATAAGGGGATGGGAAATAAATCCTCTTGCACACTATGCCTTACACATTGTGTCAGGCATTTCCCACTTTGTTGTATTGAATCCTTACAACAACCCTAAGAAATAGGTACTATTTTACCCAACTACATGTTAGAAACCTGAAAGTTAGAAAAGTTAACCTATTTGGTTGGGACATTGGCCCAACCAATGTAAGCAGCAGAGCAGGATCTCAAACCCCGGCCCGTCTTATTCTAAAGTCCATGCCTTTTCCCATTACACCATCATTATCTCTAAATTACTTGTTACAAGAATGAAATAATTAAGGCCTCCTAGAAGCACATATGGCATAATTTATTTCTATTGAACTAGTCACCATTTATCTTTGATACAAGAGCATAAAACCCACCCAGCACTTCTGTTTGGTTCTTTCCTTTCTGGTTTTTAACTAGTTCCAATTACTGGCTGAAAGCTGAAAAATATCCTATAGAAGTTTAACATTTTAAAATATTACAAATTATTTTTGTAGTTTATAAAACACTTTCATACCCAACGTTGGCAAGGCAAATACTATATATGCCCCTTTTTGTATATGAGACCATCAAACCTCATTTTCCTGGTAACAGAGTCTGGATTAGAACTCATGCTCTCCACACCCCATAGGCTTTCTCATTTTTTTTTCCAACTCAGCCTTGCAGGAGATTCTCATAAAATGAAATTCTGGGCACACATTTACTTGGTTCCCACTGGGGATGATATATGCCTCCCTGCTGTCATCTGCTGAGTGTCTAGAAAATACTGAGTAGGCAAGTAGAAGGGTACAGTTTAATATTGGGATTTCATAAGCAGAAAAGATAGTAAACATGAAAAGCAGAAAGACAGGATAACTTTTTATAAAAGAAGTTAATTTCACATGCAATTCCTCTGGCTGGCTGTCCTTAGGAAATGCCTCATGTGCTAAGTGTGCAAAGCAGTAGCCTGGATGCAGCAAGTTCAAATACCCTACCCAGGAGAGTGGAGAACCCCAAGGGATGAGTGTGACTGGAGGTACCTCTTTGTGGAACACACTCAGCTGAAACACGGAAGCAACAGGGCCCTCTTTAGGGATCACAGATGTAAACCAGGAGAAGCTGTAACAATACCCTCATATGCATCAATAGACTCTTATTTCATCATCTGAGAATGCTCCAAAGGAGAATATGTATTTTTAGGTTCATTAAGAACATACCGGAATGAGACAATGCTCTTAATACGGGAATGACCAAAGGCCGTGTTACACTCTCTCCAAGTAGAAAACTGAGGTTATTCCCAGCATCTGCGGGGAAATACAAATTCAGTTTCTGCCTCATTTCCCACTCGCTGTTCTACATCCAGGGCACTATCTGTGTGAGAGTAGTTTTGCTGATACTTTGCCCAAAGAGTGTGGACACCATGGTCATCAGAGAAGAAAATCACCCCCAATGGTAAATTCAGTTCAACTGAACTTTTCTCATTCTGATTCCCCCCATTTGCATCCTGAATCTTGACTGAAGGAAACCTGATGAGAAGAAACGAGACGCCTTTGTGCATCATTCAATTCCCACTCCCAGTATAGCACATCCCACACAGGAGGCACAGAATACTGGTTTGCTGAACAGAACATTAAGTCACAGATGTAAACCGGAGGACCAGGGGTCTTTAATACGCTGCTTCCAAATCCCCCAGAAGAAGTACATCTTATCTCAGGTAACAGAATCAAGAAATTATACAGACTCAAATGAGCCTTAAAGATCGTCTTGTCCAGTCTCCTGAGTTTACAGATGAGGAAACTGAGGCTCGCAAAGACGAAGAGATTCCCGTATTACGAGGTCTCAGGTCTCCCAGGTTCAGAGCTGATACTAAATGGAAATACGTGTCAACTGAGTTAGTCTTTCTTCAAGTTATATAACAATTTTAGCACTGCAGTTTGTCATCATTTTGCCGTGATCTTTGTTTTCTGACCCCTTCTGACTCTCCCTGGCGCTACTTCCTCCTCTAAGTAGTTAACTGTTTACAAGTAAACATTTAAGTGCCCTGAGGGACAGTTACTTTTACAAATCCTTCTATAACTCCTTCAAAGCACAGAATGCTGTCACAATATGAAAAAACATCATTCACTTTACTCGAAAACTAGTACTTTTGCATCCTGAGTTTTTCTTTCAGCAAGATCCACTGCTAGAATTTTTTTCTCATACACCAGAATCAATGATCTTATGCAAATACACAATACTTCAAACGGAAATGGAACAGTATTATTGTGTACTGAAATTTGAATTTAACACCAAAAAACTGAGCAGAACTAAGACGGTCAGCTTCAGTTGTTGAAACCAAAATATCTCATAAGGTTTTTGTATCTTTATTTTTGCAAAAAGAAAAAGAAAAAAGCCCTATCTGGTGCAAACTAATTTAAAAGCCTTGCAGTTTCTTCCACTGATTTAGAAAATAAATGAGTGCTAGAAGTTAGGAATTCTATAAAATTCTGCAAAGTAAACATTAGAATAAGAGTTTGGCTTCCTTTTTTTAGCATGCCAAGATGACTGTTAAGATGTTTTTTAAAAAAATAGTATTGCTTTCGGGGGCTGGCCCCGTGGCCGAGTGGTTAAGTTCGCGCGCTCCGCTGCAGGCGGCCCAGTGTTTCCTCCGTTCGAATCCTGGGCGCGGACATGGCACTGCTCGTCAGACCACGCTGAGGCAGCGTCCCACATGCCACAACTAGAGGAACCCACAACGAAGAATACACAACTATGTACCGGGGGGGGCTTTGGGGAGAAAAAGGAAAAAATAAAATCTTTAAAAAAAAAAAAAATTAAAAAAAAAAAAAAAAATAGTATTGCTTTTTCCACATTGAAGCCAAGCTATTTGTGAAGCCAATATGACAGTTACAGTGTTTCAGATGCTCTACACATTGATTTCTTCTACTCCTTCTGGATTATTTTAAAGAAAGCACTTAGTTCCCAACCTCAGAGCCTATTTTCTACGACTTAGTCCCATAATCAATAATTTTTGACATGATCTCCAAAGAGATCATCAAGCCATCAGTCTTGGAGACATTTATTTTTCAGAGGCCGTCCGGCGTGCCTCCCCATCTTGCCCTGCCCACTCACACAGAGTGGATCTTAGCGTGGGACTCAGAAGGGCACACAGATTTTTCTTTCCGGGGATGAATAAATAGCAGAGACCTCCAGGGCAGTGAAAGGCTCTCACAAAGGCCACCTCTCTGGGAGCGCCTGGACTCAGCAGGGTGCCCATGCTTGCTTTGGTGAAGCTGTTTTCTGACATCATTAAAACAGCCTCATTAAATAGCCGAGATTTCTGATCAGTAGAAAAGGCATCTTAGAAAAACATTCTCTTTTCACTCCATCTCTTCCTATCTTATATATTTTGAAAAGGTTTTGTTAGCCAGAGAGGGTGCTCAGGAAGTATGCTATGATGGGCTGTGAGACAAAGTACAAAGTTGATACGGGAAGGGCCTCCCGTTTACAAGCATCCTTGGTGAGGATGACTCGTGCGAGAACTGCAAATGGAAAGGCAGTCTTATGGCTCAGGTGCATGCTGTGACTGAGTCCTCCATTTCCACCAAGGCTGTAGGTGCAGTGGTTCCAGCACACACGCTTTGGTGTCTGACTACCTGGGTTTGAATTTACTAGCTGTGTAACCTTGGGCAAGTTATTTAACCTCTCTGTGTCTAAGTTTCTACTTCTATAAAATGGGAATAATAATGCCTACCAACCAGGATTTGAGTTAATAACTATAAAGCCCTTAAAACAGTTCATGGCATGTGGTAAGCATACAGTTGCTACTTCTTAATCATTAACTAAGGCAGTTTTTAGAGAAGATAAAATCTGTGAGACACAAGATAGGGGAGGAAATTTACAACCTACTCTGACATTTTCTTTTCCAACAGGAAAAGCCACATCAAAGGTAAAGGAAAGGATCTCTTTTCTTTACTAAAAAGCAAAGGATTACTGTATTAGACCCAAAGGTCAGAGAACCCTCACTTGAATCCAGGCTTTGTCACTTATTGGGTGGGTGACTTTGGGGTAATACTCAAAGCTTTTTAAGTTTCGGTTTCCTTATCTTTAAAACAGGGATTGTAAGAGTCCCCACTGTCACGTAACAGGCTTACAATCCTGTCGGGCACACAGTAAATGTTCCATAAATATTAACTGACATTATAATTATTAAGGTGTTCAGAAGAAGGGATACAAAATGGGAAACAAGTGAAAACTGGGTTAAGCAGATCAAGAAGGAGACTGTCCCTGGGGTAGCTCAGCTCTAATAGGAAAGTCACCCTGCCACAGACCCCAGACTCCTGCCATGGGTCGGGGTCCGTGCCAGAGAGGGGTCTATGTGTGGTGACATGGGCCAAGGGCTATTGCTGCAGCTCTGTAACCAATTCCAACTGCCACGTGTACACTTCCAAACTTAGAAAACCATAGCTGCCTTAGAGAACTACTCCTCACAAACCTGGCATTTAATTCCTGAGGGGTTCTAGCAGGATTTCTCCTTGCGCTGATGAATCCCAGAACAGCCAGATATTGCTAAGCCCTATCTTCCAGAGCAGCCTATTCTGATACCGCTCGAATTACCATCCTCATGGCACTACTTTATGTTCTGGGTCTCTGCTCCTGAAATCAGTTACAGACTGTCTGTATGACACACTTGGGAATCAAGTTTTACTCTCTGGCAAATGCTTATGTCTGCCTGAAAAGAAGAAAAATGTTTATTGTGCAGTTTTCTTAATACAAACCATGGTAGCTAGAGAATGTACAGGATAATATACTGGGCCTCTGGGTCACAAATAATTCATGTCATGCCATTACTCAGATTATAGCATGATATACTGAGCCAGAGCCATGTAAACTCACTGAGTTTTACCATCAAAAAGATCGTAAAATTGTCTAGTGCAACACCCTAGTTTTAAAGCTGAGGAAACACACCGAGAGAGGTTAAGTGATTTGGACAAAGTCACGCAGCTTGCCAGTAAAAAAGATAAAATTGGACCTCAGATCTCTACTGTAAATTTACCTCGTATTGCTATTGCCCCCTTTAAGAATATAGGTCTCTACTTGTCTGTGTCTGCAAGTGTTACTCATCTTCCTACATTTAGCTGAAATGCCACCTCCTCTATGAAGCGATCTCGGAGATTCCCCATCCAAGAGTGAGCTCTACGTCTAAAGCTCTGATTCCTAAACCTCAGTGAGCGCAGAATCATGGGAGGGCTTGTTGAAGCTCACAGTGCTGGGATCCACCCCAGAGTTTCTGGATCGCTTGGTCTATGGTGGAGCCAAGAATTTTACAATTCTAGCAAGTTCCCAGGAGATGCTGGTCCTGGGTCTACCATCCTCTGAGAATCACTCCTCTAAACTTTGTATTTTACTATATGTACTTCTCTGATAACACTTTCTTCCTTGTATTAAAGTTACTTATGTGTGTTTTTAAATTACATACTGGATGGTAAGCTCCCTTAGTTCTTCTTCTTAGAGTATGTAACACAGTGGCTTGAAAAGGCAAAAAGTCAATCAATTTCTGCTGAGTCAAACTTGTCTAGTCAGTGTACACCGTTAACTACACAACATGCTCCAGGGAGAAGATGAAAATGAGCATTGGACAAATCAGGAATTATAATCACAAAACTTAGAGACCCTGGGGATATAACTAGGCCACCATTTCCCAAACTGTGTCCCATGACCCATTATTCTACGATATTTGAATAGATATGCAACTACAGAAACTTTTTAGGAAATGCCGTTTGAACAAGCATAAACAGATTTCCTAATTTGGAACTTCTTGGAGCCTTTACTATGCTTCAAAATAAACTTTTACCATCTCCCATCCTTATTCAGCTCTAATAATTTACCCTGCTTTGTTATCTCCTTATGAAAGCACAGTCCAGATTTATCATCTATTTCCACTAGTAGTAGCAAAGTCCCCTGGTATATAGTCGGGATTCAGTAAATACTTGTTGCATGCACAAACTATGTAAAGTGAATTCCAAGGGATCTAATATATACAATTCCTAAACTCTATTTGATCATGAATTCCAGCACTCCCTCAAACACACACAGATGCCTGCAGTAGAAGAAAGAGTGTTTTGTGGAATACAGTTGGAGACACACTGACCGAGTGCAAGTTGGATACTGTGGCTCAGACAGGTCAAACAGCTGCCTGGAAAGCTTTGGAGGTGGGGTGTAATCCCAGGATTCTTCAGACTGGTTCATTACTCTTCCTACATCATATCACAGGGTATGAATTCTCATTTCAACTAAGCTGAGATTATCCCTGAAGAAATTGCTTCAATACTTGTCATATAAACACATCTCCATGTTCCAACAGAAGAATGAAACGACTGTTCCATAGTTTGCTGTGGGATTTTCTTTTCTGATTAAAAAAAAATGTAAATAGAGAATTTTCACAAGAAAAAAGACAGGGGGCCAGCCCCATGGCTGAGTGGTTAAAGATCCCCATCCTCCACTTCGGTGGTCCAGGTTCGAGGGTTTGGATCCCAGGTGGAGACCTACTCCACTCATCAGCCATGCTGTGGTGGTGACCCACATTCAAAGTAGAGGAAGACTGGCACAGATGTTAGCTCAGGGCTAATCTTCCTCAAACCAAAAAAAGAGGAAGATTGCCAATGGATGTTAGCTCAGGGTGAATCTTCCTCAGGAAAAAAAAAAGACTGGTGTGATGGAAGAACCTTATTAACATTAAATAATCATCCATATATTTTCATAGCTTTGTTATCTATTTTAACTTAGTCAATGGTCAAAGCAGTTTGCCAAATCAAAAATACTCTAAGATGCAAAACCTAAAGCCAAGTTCATATTTCACTCCTCTCTGGAAAATTCTGCTGTCTACTTGAACCCCAAGTCTAAGCAGGGCTTTATAAGCAAGAAGAGTGCATATTTCATTTACAAGGATATGATATCACCTTCTGTCATTCTGAACAAGGAAAAAATCCCAAACCAAAACCTCCAGTTGGTTCTGACAACCAGCCAAGCAGACCATTACCCAAACCCAATCTTTTTTATTATAATAATACTGTAAATTCTAACTTTTTCCAGTAGTGCAAATCTTTCTGTTGTCTAAAAGTGGTCTCCCAGGAGAAAAGTCAGTCAGCATGAAGCAACTGTAATTCACGTTGGTTCCGAGAAAAATGGAAGATTCAGCCACACAGCAGCGGCAGTGTTATGAATACCCTCCTTTATTCTCTCCCCAGGTGCTAGAAATATTTCCATACAACATTGGTTAATGTCAAGTATCATTTCATCAGTAAATGCTTCAAATTCAGGGGTAATTCAACCAGGGGCTATCAGAAGGAAAGATTAGTATGTTGTTCAAGCCTTTTAAAAATCACTTCTCCCTCTAGAGAAAGAAATTCATCATGGGGTAAGAGAAAAAAAAATTATGGAGAGGATATAATTTGCTCCCGTGCTCCTATGCTGTCTGAGAAAACGTTCCAGAAAAATGCATGATTTCAATTTTTCTCAGGTGGGCCTTACTGAAAGAAACCAAAGGGTAAATACATTAGTATTTACATATGCTCAAGATTAAAAAGAAAAGAAAAGAAAAAAAAATCCTTTTCACCCAAGTAACAGCACTGACTCTGGAATAACTGCCTGAAAGAGAAAAGAGCCCAAATAGTTTCAGATGGAACAATATCTTCAAATAGTGTTCATTCTAATCGTTAGGATGCAACATGCAGTCGGGGGGAAAAGTTGCTCTCCAAGCCTTCTGCTTGCTCCATTCTGATACGATCCATACTTAGTGCGATGGTAAGTTCCTGCGGTCCACCCTATTTCCAAAAGCAAACAGACTTTAGACATCCCAGTTGCCATTCTCCTCTAAAAGTGAGTGTCCTTCAAGAAGAAAAAATTCTACATAGCAAAATCAGAAAAATTGGAAATCAGAAAAGCAGAATATGAATATGGGGCAGCTTGCCTCAGTACATCCCTTTCCTGCTGCGGTAAGTGATGGGAATGTTAGAGAAGAGGGAAGCAAGCGTACGCATGGGAGGCCTCAGGGAACACAGAGCTCCAGGACCTAAAGAGAGAAAAGGGGATACCAGGTTTCCCTTTTCCCAAAGATCTGAAATGACAAAGGAAGATGTGATAAATGAGAAAACATCCCAAAGACTTTGGAGGACTTCTGGGAGAATACAACTCAGGTCTAAATTTGTCCAAGGTTACACATGGGACCAGGTCTTACTCTAGACGAAGCACATCACAGGCTCCAGACAGCAGCTCTGGAAATGTCTGCCTTTTTGGCTAAATGTCCCCCCAGAACGTAAGGCAGCAGCACTGAGCCCTATTTATTGTGCACAATATGGAATGTCTAAGTGATCCAATAAGAAAAGAGAGACACTAAACTCTCGACAACAGGGTAATATCGTATTTGTCACCTCACAAAGGCTGAGGAACAGGCAGATGAGGATGGAGAAAAAGAGTACTTGTGCAAGAAATTAAAAAATATATATCAGGAGATTGGTGAGACTCTAAAAAGGCATCTCAGGCTTCAATCCTGACAAACTCAAAAAGAACTCGAGATGACCAAACAGCTTAACGCAGGGAAGATGCACACACTATGGAAAGAGGTAGAAATTATATATGTGAGGAGGCACAGAAGATTATTTGGGAACAGGCAATG
Organism: Equus quagga; assembly: GCF_021613505.1. Taxonomy (NCBI): domain Eukaryota; kingdom Metazoa; phylum Chordata; class Mammalia; order Perissodactyla; family Equidae; genus Equus; species Equus quagga. The sequence goes on along the minus strand of NC_060280.1, from coordinate 43,967,753 downwards.
ATAAGAGTTGCCAGGATTTAAAACAGCTTGTGTGTGGGTCAAGAAATGCAGTCTAGAAGGTTGCTGACAATCTGGAAATCTTGTCAGTCACCATCTCCTCACATTGCCATCACTGACAACTGCATCTTAGCAAACAAGGCAAAAATGCAAATTTGGTCCCTTCAGCTCTCCCACACTCCCCATTAAGGTTATTTATTATTGATTGACGGGTTTATGCCGACGTTGCTTGGATTAGCACTCAATGCTAATGAGACGAGGGTCACAGGTTCAGTCCCCACATGGACTACCAAATATAGTCTTCCTAAGAACAGGTCAACAAAGACAATGGAGCATCAACCACCCTCCATCTCAACTAAAATGCCCAAGCCTGCAGAATCATGTCAGTGGGGTCCTCCTGTTCAGTTAAGAAAACGTATTTCCTTAGAGGGGCAAGACATTAGTAGGCATTTCTGTAGACGCAGGTTGAAGGACTTGTCAAAGAACTTCTGAGTCCCTGGTTAGTAAATTTTAGCATAAGCAACCTTAGCCTAACATATTAGGTCCAGGACAGGCTTACTATCCCAAAGGAGCCATGAATGAACTAGGTGTGAGAACACTCAGCACCTCAGAGCTGGCCTGATGAGAACTCTGACCCCTAGAGGCGCCGCCACATAGCAGAGGCAAAAGGCCAAGAGCAGATCCTCTCTTTGGTGAGTAACTACTAAGCAAACATGGACAAGGCTGGTGAATTGAGCTGACCCTAAGAGAACTGCTTTCTGGATCTCTGAGAATCTTGCCGCAACTTTGGAAGAATTAGGACCCAGAGTGGAGGTGGTGGTTAATGAAGTGAGGCTTCCTCACCCCTGTTCTTGGGACCCTGGTATCATTTTTGAAACTGAAAGCCAGAAGTAAGAAAGCAGTCAAATATAGTAGGTTCAAAAAGAAAAGGAATGTATAATAATTCAGTGAGTTCAAATCCAGGGTTTTGGAGATGGAGCAGATCGAAGTTCATACCTAGTGAGGAGAATGAGGATACCACGAAGGGCGAGTCCCCCACCATCTGTGTAACAGCTGACAGTAACTCTACAGCCTCAACATCCTGACCAGCCTGGCACATCACTCTCAGCTCCTCCATGCACTCCTGCTACAACCAGCCAGCCACAGGCCTAAAACCTGAGCATACTGCACTCCCGCTGAAACACTTCAATACCTGCCCTATGCTTTCAGGATAATAAAGGCCAAAATTATCAATATGGCTGAGAAGGTTCTGCCGAATTTGGCCCTGACTACTTTTCTGGACTCATCTCTAACCACTCTGCATCCTAGTCACACACTCCTGCCTTAGGCGCTTTGCACATGTTTCCCCTAAATTCAACTCTCTTCCCATCCCCTACTCCCCACAGAAATACATGCACACAGTGACCTTAGTTTCTGTATCCCTCTGGGAACATGTCTCTGATAGCCAAGACTAGCTATGGCCTCTTGTTATGTGTCCACCCAGAATATTTCCTTTGTAACACTTATTATCATTTTAATTATAGTTTAGTAAGACTATTTGATTCATATCTGTTATCCCGACTTGACTATAAACTACATGAAGAAAGGGCCTGTCTCTTATGGTCATCACTGTTGCCTCACACCAAACGTACCAGTTGGCACCCAGTAGGTGCCCAATAAATTGCTGTTGGATGAACTAGAAATGTCTTATGAAACCCCAAGAAAATATAGGATTAGAGCAGTGGTTCTCAACTAGGGATGATTTTATCCCCAGAGGACTTTGGCAATGTCTGCAGGCATTTTTCATTGTCACAATAAGGAGAGAGGTGCTACTGGTATCTAGTGGGTACAGGTCAGAGATGCTGCTAAATGTCCTACAAGGCACAAGGCAGCCTCCCAAACAATGAATTATCTGGTCTAAAGTGTCAATAACACTGAGGTTGCAACCGAATTATAGGAAATAGGGCAATTTTATTGAGAAGGATAAAGTCTAGCATATAGAAAGAAACAATTCCCAAGAAGAATGGTTCATAACGGAGATATTGCATAGAGTTCTTCTGGTATCATTGAGATGTCCCCCAGTTAATGCCCCAAGGAGGTCAGCTCCTCCTATCTGGTGCTAAAAATTGGGCTCCCCTCTGCTGGAGCGGATGACTTCCGTCCCCAGTATATGAACCCAGCTGGGTTCTGAGCTCCCTGCCCCCAAAAGAGAAGGAAGGAACCTTCACTTCTCAGTGTTAGAACCATTTGACCTGATTTCTCCAGGAAGTATTCACGTGTGGCAAGGCCATCAGTCACTCTGACAGCTAGAATCCCCATTTGCTCCCAAGGACTAATTTTCTCCAATTTTGTACCACCCTCCTTGGATCTCACTCTTTGCAGAAGCATTTATTCCGCCGACAAAATCAAGACTTTGGAAGACTGATCTTTCCAGGTCAATAGAGGGCCACCTCTCTGGAGGTTTACATAATTTTCTCTACATGACTACTAAGACCACAGCCTCCCAAGCAAGTGAGCAGCCTTACTTTTCCATGGCTTTGGGAGAATCATCTTACCTCAGCATGGTGTGCAAGGCAGGGCTATCAAATCCTTTACTGGAGTGAGGGACGAAGCACAGCTCCCACAATTCTACTCCAAGCTACAAGAACCTAAACAGATTTTTAAACACCCCTTAATATCAAACAGCTGCTGGAAAGTAAATGGGATTGTTACTCCAACAAGCCTTAAACCAAGTACACTCATTCCATGTAGTTAGAGTTTTCTTCTAGTCCACCCCTGAGTATAAGTCGTTAAAAACCAAGTATACACTTTGCCACTAATTATGTATTACAAATAAATAGTTTATACAAGCATATGTAAACTGTGAAGGGAGGGAAGTAGCAATTGTGAGCATCTACAGCAGATGTTTAGGGACAGCTGTAGAGGGAAACTGACAAGAATTTAGATGAAATTTACATTAAAGTCCCAAAAGAGCGAGAGAAGGTTTGTTTAACCTTTACCAAACCATTCCACCTAAGGGATTCAGATCTGAATTTTCCTTTAGAACAGATTTCTATTGCTGTATTTAATATGACTTTCCCAGTTTCCTTTTTTTTTTTTAACTAAAGAAAGAAGCCCTAGTGATTTGATCATTATGAGCAAATTCCATTCAACCATTACAAATGTAAACCCAGAAGCTTGATTTTCAATGTCCATGTGTTATTAGTAAATATGATTAATAAAGAATTTAGCAACAGAATAGTCTGTATACCAAGCACTTCATGTTCTGAGATTCAAGAATTCATGAGGCTACACTCTTGGTTTCAAGAACTTCTATTTTCCACATTAAAAAGAAAGATGTCAGCTCTCAGCCTCATGTGGGTAACAATACCATCTTTCCATTACTTATGTGTTTTTAGGAGAAAGAACAAATGATATGATTAGTGAAAAATGACTTAGATCAAATATCCCTAACCAGAATTTTAGGCATCAACTACCCTTTGCTTCACATATATTCTGCAAGATCAAATACCAGTCATTCAATAAAGGTTCTTGAATTGGAAAATAATAATAATAGCTAACACAGAATGAGCGCTTTCCCCATTATCAGACCTTGTGCATTGCTATCTCATCTAAGCTAACTTTGAGGCCAGTGTTTCCAGCATTAGGGGGGTTAAGAGGAAGGAACTTCAGAGGTAGTTTAGTGCACCAGCCTGGCTATGGAGGTGGAATGATGGTGCTCACAGCTCAGTACACATCACACAGGCTAGCTGATGGCAGGATGACAGCCCAAGCTCTAGATCAAAGCTAAACAGCTACAATACTATTATATTTTAAAATGACTTTCTAGGGGCTGGCCGGTGGAGCAGCGGTTAAGCACACACGTTCCGCTTCGGCCGCCCAGGGTTCGCAGGTTCGGATCCCAGGTGCGGACATGGTACCGCTTGGTACACCATGCTGTGGTAGGCGTCCCACATATAAAGCAGAGGAAGATGGGCACGGATGTTGGCTCAGGGCCAGTCTTCCTCAGCAAAAAGAGGAGGATTGGCCGCAGATGTTAGCTCAGGGCTAATCTTCCTCAAAAAAAAAAAAAAAGACTTTCTAGAAGTACAAAGAGAATGCTTATTTACCATACTCAGATAGAATCTCAGATAAAAGCCATATAGTTTATGACCTTACCTCTCCCACTCAAGAGTTTACTTGGATTCAACATGTCAGTAAGAAACAGTCAAGAAATATTATTTGGTAGTTTACAATTATTTGCTTTTGCCATCAAATAGTCAAGTTATTTGATTTTATAAAAAATGGCAAAAAAATCAGTGCTGTTCTAAATGATCATAATGTTGATCTCTCCACTAAATAAAAGTGAAGCAGGCAAAAAAATAATTTGTATAATTTTGCCCTTCACAGTTCATGAAGAGATTATATAGAATAAATATCCATATAATTCAGCACATATCAATTTGCTTTTGAAACTTTGAGCTTTACTGCGTCTGTCTGATTTGGGGGCAATTTTGGAATGATCTTCTTGCTCTCACTTCTTCCTTCTCCACTGATTCAATTTTAATTTCAATTCCAAAATCGTTTTTTTTTTACAACATGTTCATAATTTATATGACACATTGTTTCCACTTGATTCTGCACTAGGACCACCCCGAAACCATTAGCCTACAGTTGGAAAACAATGTGAATATACTTAACACTACTGAACTGTGTACCCTTAGAAATGAATAAGATGGCAAATTTTGTTAGATGCTTTTGTATCACAATTTAGAATAAAAAATTTAAAAACACATTAGCCTTCTTTAAGGCCAGTGCTTTTATGTTTTTTACATTAGCTTTATATGTTGACATACAATGCAGAACATCTGAGATTTTTGGTAAAACCACAGATTTTTTTGGAAGGGGGTGTGGGAGGGAGGAGTTATTGTAGACTATGTAACTGCAAACAACTACCTCACTCAAACCCAAGGAAGTACACAATAACTCTAACACATCACCTTCTGTCCATCCTCTGATCGACTGCAAAACTCCCCCGCCTGTCAAGGAAACCATCATCAACCATTTAACCCAAACAAAATGTCAGGAGTGAAACCTTCGATTTCAAGTCATTTGGGAATTTTGCATACATTCAGTGTCTGAGTCAAAGGGGAAAGACATTTGGGGAATTTTTGCCTTTTTCATAAGAAAACAAGTATTTAGGTTCCCCATGTAGATCAACAGAGGATGGATCCAACACACAGGATGGGAGGAAATGGGCTAAAGGTAGCTCCCGGGGATATTCAAAGGAAGCAGATGACAGAGATGGCTTTGTGTCTAATGTTCCCGCTGTGGCATCATCAGACATTAACGCGGTAAGCGCTTTCTAATATATGCAGAGTTCATCAAGATCCTGGCACACAGTCCCTTCAGGATAAGAATTTCCACAGTTCTAATCAATGGTGAACAGACAGGGCAGTCCCTCCAGCTTGACATTCCCTCACAGAAGCCTAATTTGTGACCAATTCTTATCTGAGTCAGCTCTTCACTGACAGAAGAGAGGAGCTCAGAACAGGGTTCACAAATGCTGGCCTGGGGCTGTTTCAAAGTCTTTCCATAAGTGAAGCAGCTATCTTTCCTCCTCAAGGTGGTGTTTTCATATTCTACCAGGGAAAGAATTATAAGCTAGATAGGAGCGGCATTATTCGCACATTGGATGTGCCCCCCTAACTCATAGGCAGAATCACTCCTTTATCAATGGCACTCTCTGGAATCCCTCTATAGCTGATTGAAAGAAAAAATAGAGAAAGAAAGAAAATCAGAGGCAACAGATTAGCCTCTTAGGTTGGGATATAAAATGGATCCTGATAAAAGTGGATCCTGACAAAAGTCATAAGGCATTAGTAAGATATTTTTCGAAGTCTATCAAATGTAATGGTGTTACTCCCTTTGAGTTATTACTCTCCTTTCTTCATGATGTCACTCTAAATGAGAAGAAAAGGTTACATGTAAATACTGGGATGTTGGTTAACTTCTTTGCTTAGCAATTCAATTTTCACCCTCAATGTCTTACCATTTGTTGTCTTCTTAACTGGGGGCACAATGAAAAAGCTTTTCTCTTCTTTCACTTTTTTGCTGGTAGAAGGCATCAGACGAGGGTCATGATTAAAGAGATACTTTAGGAAGAGTATTAATGCTTTATAGCTCAAGTGTGTGTGGGATAACTGGGGAGAGCCCCCAACATCTTGTCCTTTCTTCAAAAGTGTCTTGCTGCTGCCTTAATGGAGAAAAAAATCCTTTTAAATTAAGACATATTTCTGAGGCAGACGTAGGGAGGATGATAATGTGAATATGATTAAAGGTTGAAAGAAACTTTCACGGGTTTTGTTGTCTTTGAAAGTTCAAGATGAGAATCTGGAGAATTTTGATTAAGTTCCAGGACTCCTGCCTCCCAATTCCTCACCAGATAAGAGGATTCTGAGAGAAAACAGGTATGAACAGAGAAGAGGAGGAGGAGAGGTGCCATGTGACAGCCACACCCTGAGCACTCACTGCGCCTCCCTCCTGGTCACCGGCCACAATGCCAGCCACTGCTTTACCTGACTGCTTGACTCTCCGACCAGAATTTCAGTGATTCAGGTAGGGCAGTTGTTATGATTGATTAACAGAAAGTTAACATTGCTAACATGATTTAATGAGAATCTAAAACAGAAATCACTTTTACAATAAACACTTGCAACTTTAGGAAGGATGCAGCTGAAACAAGTGGTGCCAATCCAAATACCCCAGATATTTCCATGTTGAATGACTATCTGAGGTCTTCAATCCCCCCCAGCTATTTGGAGAACTAATAATTTAAGTGTCTTTCAATTCTGTTTATTTTCCATTCGATTTCCAGTTATTATACTATATAAATATGATGCCATTAATTATCTAAAATTCCCATTTCTTTTATGGTGAAATCATTTAAACACCAGTTATTAAACACACTGGTTCAGCAACTCAACTTAATTCAACCAACATTTGTGAAACACCTAGCAGATATAAACCTCAAGGAGCTGAAGGCAAGGAAAATGAGAACAGAATACGGCAAATACTACAGAGTAAGGATACAAAGGGCAATGAGAACACAGGGGAGAGGCTAATTGCTGTGTGGGACAGGAAAGCAGATAAATTTCATGGAGGAGGAAGCAATTAATAACGTTTTACTAAGCACCTATGAAATGCTAGGTATTGTGATCATATATGCCTTACGCATATTATTTTACTTAATTCTCACAATAAATTCATGAGGTATCATTATGTGCATTTTACAGATGATGAAACTGAGGCTTGGAGAGTTTAAGGTTCCTGCCTAGGTTCTCACTCACATATGATAGAGCTACAACACCAACTTGAGTGTGTCTGACTTCAGTGCCCAGGCTCTCCCCCACCACGGTATTATGCTCTCATTGTAGATGGGTCACAGACAGCAGAAAGAATTCTAAAGATTGTTTGGAATCTTTTTAGTCCCAATTCCAGAGGAAGCAAAGGAGGTAAAAACACAGATGGGGAAGAGTGCAGGGCGACTGCCGGAACCAGCGACCAGTTTAGCTAGACTGGAGGAAGCATGAAGACAAGATGAGAAAAGAGGTGCATAAAGCTCGAGAGGTTGGCCTCCCAGCCTTAACTATCAAGCTGAAGACAATGAACTTTAACTCAGGCAATTCTGGGACCCTCTCCCTACCCATTTTTGTTGATCAAGGAAGAATCATGATGGACGAGCTGCTTCAGGAAAATTATAGCTCTGCAGCTAATCTGTGTGGGATATAATTGAGGGAATAGATAAAGAAGAGGCAGGAAGCTCTGATAAGGAACACCGAGCTGGCAAAAGGCTTTCTTAAGAAATCATAATGGCCCTTAGTCAAGTTAATTCATCCCAGCGTTAGTATTTTGAATATGCATTATTGTTTAATGTATTATTTTGCCACCAATCCCGTTAATACTATTTTATTCAACAAATTAAAAAATTACTGAGTCTCAAGAATAGGGACAGAAAATTCCTTTTTTTTTTTAAAGCACAGTTCAAATTCAGTTTTTCATTCACATGAGGTTTCATAGTACTATGATTTTCACATAGTCAAACACGAGAAAGTTAGCATCTCCCTACTGGGGTATCTTAGTCCGTGATCGAGGCAAAAAGTAAGGACGTGGTTTTACAGCCACTTTGGTTCAAAAGAACGTCAGCTGCTTCTGAAGCCCCGTGACAGAGACTTTAATAAGGAGGGGTTTACTGCTAAAATAACACTCTGCACCTGTCCCAGGGCTGTGTCCAGTGCTATTTTACTATTTTCTGCATTTCATATGTCCCTGCCACAAGCCTTTATTTTGTTAAACAAACTAGAATATATGACCTGCCTGAAGAGAAAATATTTATTCAGATCACAGAAGGACTTTTAATATCTCAGAGAGGTTTCGATGGAACTCCCATTTAGGGAAAAAAAGAAGAAAGAAAACATACCTTATGTGCACTGCATTTTATTATCCATTCAACCACAGATAATGTTTAACCGTGTGACAGGAGTGCTAAACAATGTTAAATTACACTTGATCCACTACTTCTAGAGATAGGCTGAAAACTTATCTCAAATAGCACTCCTAAGTGTACATTTTTCTGAAATGCTACAGTATTTTATTACAGGTTTTATTTTCTTAACACTTATTTACACGACTGCATATAGCATTCCATAAAAACGTGAAAAGCTAAAGATGTAGCTGTAGCTGTTTGACACACATACACTGTACTCCCATCAGTTTTGCTAACAAGAAATCTCTTCCTTTACTCGATTACCATAATTTGCAAACTAAAGTCAATGGAAACTCATTAAAATACTTCACATTATTCAATATTTGCTATGTTTATCAGATATTTTAAGCCTTTCCTCCCAGAGTGCTAATGTTCTCAATAATAAAACAATTACACATCTTGGAGACATAATAGCAACAGTCAAATGACTATTTACTAAAATAAATAACAATGAAGCAATAAAGCACTCCATTTATTTGCATACTTTTGTCCATTACCCAATGTCATGTTCCCACAATTTATAATAAACTCCAGCTACGCAGTGGAGCTGAAGAATCTGGATTAGGAAAGCGAACTCGAGTTGCACTCCTGATTGCCTTGCGACCCTGGTCGAAACTTTCAACTCTCTGACCTGTTCCTCCTCACTTATCTCATGGACCTATTATGAAGTCATGTATTTGAAAACACCTTGAAATTGAATGCATCAACTGTTTCTCATCGTAGTGCTGAGGAAGCCAGGAAAAGAGAGAGGAAATGTTGCCCAGAGTCAAAATCCAGAAGGCAACAGAGCCAAGATGGCTGTGCTAGAGTCCCCTAGAGGCCGACTCACAACTGTTAGGATTTAGGAAAGCAGAGAGGGGGAGAGAGGGCAGCTTCCACGAATTCGCGCCAAGTTCTGCAATCATAAAATCTAGAAATACATTCTTTTAATTTCAACATACATGGAGTCTTGTGACATTTCCAAAAAATAGCATTCTATTTTGATTTACTTATGGGAAGTACACCATAATCTTTCCATGTTTGGGGCAACTGAAGGTCTTAAATGGTCTCTAGGAAAATAATTCAGGTCTTCTACTTTTCGTTCAGTTCTCTTTCCACTACACTGCAACTGCTCTTGGGTTTGTCTGTTAGTTTTCTTCTCACGCTAAGGATTTGCAATCTTTGCTTTAAAACATTAAAAGTACAAAGTCACTGTAATGTTTCACTTTAAGAAGATGCCCTATTTCTAGTGACTATGAAAAATACATTCAAATGAGGCTGAAGTTTATTAAGCACAGGTAAGAACTTCCTACAATAGCACCAAACGTGCACGTTTCAATCCAACCCGACAGTTTTTTAGTGCGGAAACTGTCAAGGTTCTGACTCACTGATAGGTGAGGCTCACAATGGCATGGAGAAAGCTAACAAGCTAGAAAGGGAGAGGTTTTCGTTTTTTGTGTGTGTGTTTTTGACATTCAGCAATAGCCGTCTCTTTGCAACCTGTTCAGAACTCCTTGCATGAAGCTCCCAGGCTATCACAAAAGAACTGGATGCTTGTGCAACCATTACCCTCTGTTTACTGTCTGAGACAAGAAACAAAGAAAGATAGGTGCCTGGCAACGGAAGCACAGCAGGAAGAATTTCAGTTGGCCCCCAACTTTCAGAAGCTGAAGTTAAAACAAGTTAGCAACCAGAGGCCATTTTCTCTCAGCAACTCCTTGAATCTTCAGGGCTCAGCTGGCTTGAGGTTTTAACTGTCAAGATTGCGTTAGGTGCAAACAACTCTTAAAGATGTATGAAAGCAGAAAGCAGAAAGACTAGTGTCTCTTCAGAAATTGCCTGCCAAGATCCATTTCCCATAGAGCTCTCCAAGGTCTAGTTTTTGGAAATATGAGCTCTGGAGCAAATAAGGAGTCACAGGTCTTTATGGCAGGTAGGCGAGAATGAGCCAAAGGCTGGTTGGGTGCTCTAGTGCCTGTCTCTAAACAGCCCTTCATCTCCCCAAAACGAGAGGTGCAGAGACATTTTGACAATCCATCCACAATTCCAGCCTTTTAATTTGAGCTGGTATAGAAGCAATGTAGAAGCACTATGAGACTCTAACAGGGACACTGATACCCCAACTCTCCACAACGCAGGTAAATTTAGAGCAGAGTTCAGTGATGATCTGTGATCATCACCAAACCTCTATTTAGCGTCTTCTAGGCGCACCGCACTATGCTAGCTGGACACTGGGGGATAAACAAAATTAAACAAGGTGATCTTCGCCCTAGAAAGCTTAACTCACCACACCCTCCTTTACACTGCGGAAATTACAATTCAAATTTCCCTTCTGATATCATATTTCTTAAAGTGTAATTATAACACCAAATGCTTCAAAGCACAATGAGTCAAGATAAAAATTTGGGTGGCATCTGAAGAAACTTGACCTATGTCAGAAAGAAGTCCAAAAAAGGTTCACAATCATTGATGCACTAGCACATTTTATAATCTCTCCCTGTGCACACTGTTTTCCAAATTATTCAGGTAATTTTTAAGGGTGTTTTTTTTTTTTGAGGAAGTTTAGCCCAGAGCTAACATCTGCCACCAATCCTCCCCTTTTTGCCAAGGAAGACTGGCCCTGAGCTAACATTGGTGCCCATCTTCCTCTATTTTACATGTGGGACGCCTGCCACAGCATGGCTTGGTAAGCAGTGTATAGGTCCACACCCAGGACCCAAACCAGCCAACCCTGGGCAGCCGGAACCTTCCGGAAACACAAGCAACGCTGGGCGTCAGAAACAAATGCCTTTAAAAAAAAAAAACAAAAAAACAAAACGAAAAAAAAACTCCGCGCCTGAGAACACAGACAGGCTCGGCGGAGCACCGGGTGGAAACCTTGAGTTAGCACGCAGGCCTTGTCAGGACTTTGGAAGGCCCTGAAGGCCGAGAAACAAGAAACCGGGAGAAAACAAGACACAGGAGGCGGAACCAGGGGATCCAACCAGCGGAGGCGGGAAATTTAAGCCACTGGCCGCCCTCCGTGGGGTTTTTGGGGCGCGTCCTGAGGCCCGAACCAGCCGCCCCTACGGCATCCCGACGTTGGGGAGACTGAGGCCACCACGTGCGCCCTGGGGGGGGAGTTTTTTTCAGGAGGCGCCAGGCGGGGTTGAAAGAAACTCAATCTGCATCTGAGCTGATGGAGCTAATACCCTCCCCTATTGCCTCCTGCAGTGGTCCCAGCACCCCCTCCGTTGCAGGTCCCGGGATGGCCCCCCCACCCTGTCCCGGGGCTGGTGGTGTGTCTGGGGCTCAGAGACAACCAGCCGGGTCCCGTGACATCCAGCTGCAACCCTGGCCTCCGCCCCACGGCCCCCCCGGACCCACCGTTTCTGAGAAAAACTTAACCACTGAGCCACCAGGCCAGCCCTTATTTAGGTAATTTTTATATACACTAACTAGCATTTTCTTCACAGCAACTATTTGAAGCAGGCATTATTTCTCATTTTACAGGTGGGGAAGCTGAGGCTTAGAAAGATTAAATGACTTGGGAAAATCAATCAGCTCATAAGGCCCAGAGCAAGGAATAACACCCCAGGGTCTTGGTTCACAGCGGCCTGGACTATTATAGACATGAAACAAAGCAACCTCAGCTATGCTTCACGACAGAGAAAACAAGCATTAACTCATGATGAGGGTTTGTTTCTCTTCGGTAGATTTTAGTTTCAGTTATAATTGGTTTAGTGAAAATTTAATCTTGGGAAATCGCTCAAGAAAAATTTTGAACATCCTTTTGCTATGTGCCACACATCTGTGTGTAGCTGTTCCACTCTGACAGAGGCACGGCAAATCTCAGGGTCTGGGCCAAGCTCCAGTTCCTCACTGCTCTCACCTCTGACCTTTGGGATGATCACATCCTTCACATTCCGATATCTTTTTCTTCTCCCTTTCATGGATCTAAAGTTATCTTCAGAGAGAAGGGAACTCAAAGTAGATCAAAATATCACAAGTGATCTTCAACTGTCTTGCAGCCCACCATCCTCGTAAAACCTAAGATCTGGTTTCTGTTTTTCTAAGAAAGATTTGCTGAAGATAAATTCCTTTAGCATGCATTTCTTTTCCTGACTTCATTACCTCCACAAGCAATCCTCTAAGCCAATTATCTATGTATGTTCCCTAAACCATTTGGGCACTTGTATTATTTGAACACATTTTCTATGAAGTCTGCTGGCTTCCCACTCTGCATCACCAATAATGCATCTCCTTCTCTTCCAGAGGAAATGAAATATAAATTCGGCAATCCAGTATAAATGTGGATCTTTGCTGCACTCTACTAAAATCTAGTAAAATCTCTTCATCTCAAGATGCTTCCTCCAGCAAGTAGCTTCCTGGTCCTCAAGCCTGTCATGTGCACTATCTACTAAGGAACCAGTTAAATGACAGACTCATTATCTCCCATTAGTCACTAAGCCCTGGTAGACTGGTCCTGAAACATGCCTTGATGGATTTAAAATAGGGGTATGCAAGTTTATGGCTTCTAAGATCTTGATGGGGAAATTGCTTCAAGGGACCAACCCCAGCACCACGTGGGTGATCTGAATCACCAACGCCACCCTGAATGGTTCTCCAGATCCTAGACTACTCGGAGTTCATTTTGTTTTCTGGGTGCAATTTTATATCTTATTTTCTTTCTTAAAATAATTGTCAATTTTGAAGACTTCATTATAAAATTAGAGGTCTACCAAGCATCATACATAAATCAGTCATCTATACACTAAAACTAACAAATAAAAGCAATAAAAAAAAAAGCAATTTTTAAAGTACTAGAAGAAATATTTTATGATATTTCCAAAATCTTGGTGGGGAGAAATCTTCTTCAAAGATGACATGATGCTTAAAAACCATAAAGAAAAAGGCTAACAGATTTGAGCACATATAAAAGAAAAACCTTTGAGCAGCAAAAGACTCTGGAACAAAATTAAAAGTCTGATAACAGACCAGAAAGAGCTCTTACTTACCACTAAGGGGATAGCAAATGCCTCAAAAGAAATCTGGAACAAGGATATGAACTAGCCCTTCACAGCAGAAGACATACAAATAGCAGAAAACCTATATAAAAGATGTGCAACCTTCACACGACCAAGGAAACACAAACTCAAATGACAGCCTATTTTTGTTTATCAAACTTGAAAAACCAAAGAGACTTAGATTGGCCACTGTTGGTGACTATGTGGGGAATGAGACACACTCAACACTGCTGGTAGAAGAGTAATTTGGGATGGTAGATTTGGAGGACATTGGATGGCCCTTATGAAAGTTCTAATGGGGTATTTTCTTTGACTCTGCAATGTCACTTTTTTGAACCTATCTATAGAAATACTGTCATAATAGTGTTTGCAAGATTGTTTATCATAGTGCTGAACTTATAAAGACATCCTAAATGACCTTCGGTGATGAAACGGTAATACCTCTGGTGATTCCATCCAGTAGACCATCAGGCATCCATTAAGAAGAATCAAGTAAGTCTCTCTTTACTAACAGTGAAAAAGAAACTTTTTTTAAAAGCAATTATAATTGATTTTTTAAAAAAATATATCCATACTTACATACATCTGTCTGGTACAGAAAAAGGTCTGGAAGATTGTGCACTCAAAAGTAACCCAAAAGAGGAATCAGAACAGGGTAGGAGAGAGATTTACATTTTATTTTATGTTCTTCTTCATTATTTGAAGAATGAAGAATTGTTTGAAGATTATTATTAGAAGAATGAAAAATTGTGATTTATTATTTGGTGATCTAAACCCAATCTTCTAAAGCATCAAAGCAGATGGTGGCCCTGTACCACCCCACTGAACTGTCTTTACTGTGTCACATTAAGTACTGTCACCAGGTGAACAACTGTCCAGGTCATGGTATAAAATATCCCCAGTTCTCTATGTCACACAATCCAACACCTGTCTTTACTGAGTCCACTTTTAAAAGATGGGGAAAGCCAAAAAGCAGGTGGTAATAGATGTTTTACGGCTGCAAAGCTGAGCCTATATACAGTTGAGCTCCATCTAACTTAGTAGTCATCTTCTAAAGTTAGCATGGCCCTTAAACACGTGGGCAGTATACTTGATTCAACAGGGAAAAGGAGGTAAGCAACAGGAAGCGGAACTTGTGAAGCGGTAGCTATTAGAGAAGCCAGAGCGCTGGATGGGAAGACTTAGGTGCACGTTCTTGGTTGCACCTAAGATGCATTGAGCAATATCTGCTCAACCTTTCTGCAACTCAGCTGTTAAAATGAAATAAATAAAATCCCAGGAGGATACCACAATTTAGTTCATTTGCTCAGCACGAAGATTATGGGAAAGCCTTTTTTTGTTGTTGTTTTTTGAGGAAGATTAGCCCTGAGCTAACTGCTGCCAATCCTCCTCTTTTTTCTGAGGAAGACTGGCCCTGAGCTAACATCGTGCCCATCTGCCTCTACTTTATATGTGGACAGCATGGCATGCCAAGCGGTGCCTTTTGCAGTGGATAAAGCACTATATAAGGTGTTATTCTTATCTCCTCCACATATTCCACCAACTGGAGATCCTTTTCGGGGGGATATGATGTTCTTTAAAATGCAAATACCTCTGCTGAAGTTCAGCATCATTTGACAACATAACATCCATAACTTTAATCAAATAACCTTGGCAACTAGCTGAGTTTACTTTTGGGTTCAAAGAGTAGAGAAGTTGACACGGTTGGGGAGTGGCATTTTGAAGCAGGAGGGCAAGTCCGGGTGGGGTATGAGAGTCCAAGCACTTAATCTCTGGGCAGAACTGAGAAGAAAGAGAGAGGGGCAATGTCGTTAAATCCCAGATGAAGGGGCAGCAAGAACAACTCAGGAACTAGAGCCCACACAACACCCAAAGCTCATCTAGAAGATGGAAAATCACGGCCTTCCCAGGTACTGCTCTGTCCTCTTGCAGGACAGAGGAAAAGAAAGGTAGAGATGGGCCCATGGAAGCTTCCACTTCTTCTCTCTCCATTTTTAATATCACTTTAGGTTCAGAGCAATAATCTAAGAATTCCCAGATTACCTTAAAATTGCACACCCCAAAGTGAGAGCAACACCCTGATTTTAGAATCTGAAGAGGCCAAATAGCTCCAATGTTCTATTGTTGAGAACTCTCGCAGGTTAGGTAACTTCCTCAAAGTCACTGCCAAATGGCTAGTTACTGGCAAAACTGGTGGCTAGGACCCACTGTTCTCAGCTAAGGGGACGGCTGCTATCTCTATTACCTAGACATGTGGGGAACTGGCGATGTCTGTAAATCACTCAAGGGCTACATGTAACAGGACAGACACATTTAACCACCTTCTAACAATCTTGAGAAAAGCCATTTGTCTTTTCTTGACAAATGATTAAAGAAAATTCCCAAATAATTTCCTTTTGCTAGGAAAAAACATGCCAAACGATAAATGTTTTTTAAATGTTTTACAGGCTGCCATACACTATAAATCATGGTTTCTGACTTTGGTGAAATATTCTGCCCCAAAACAAGAATCCGTCAGAGTCTGAGCCCTCCAAGAAACTCCTCATTGTCCTGGTCTTTCAAACACAACGTGACCTATTTCTGTCCATTCACTGCTTCACTCTGCTTGAACTATAAAGAAACTTGAATTCTCTGATTCCATGGTTCTGACTCTTGGCTTTGCAAGCAGAAAAAGTAACAGGAAATCTTCCATTCAACCTAGGTATCTTTTAATAGGAAGTCTACAGAAGTCTTTTTTTTTCTTTTTATGCAGAAAAGAAAAAGTCAGTAATAAGTTGAATGATGAGCAAAAGCAACTCCATATCTTTTCATAAATATTATTGAAAACCTATCTACACAGCATAAGGAATATCTTCAAGTTCTGATTATGGCTATTTCACCCTGAAAAAAATGACTAAGTAAAGGAAGGGGAACTTCAAGTTTGCTTTTCAAATGCAATACTAGGTTATGAAAGCAGCTACTGTGTACTGGGCCAGTGAATGCTGATTCTAAAAAAGCTTTAGCCCCTAGAATTATTACAGAATTATTCAACTTTGACTCCCTAATCTAGACAATAATTGAGTTAATATAGGTCCCTATTTCTAAGTGAGTTGGGAGTAAATAAGCCAATAGAAACAAGCCTCCAGTTTCTGATGAAGTAGGGGGCAGGAGTAAGGAGGGGTGGGGTCCCACCTTGATGAATGCAGTCTACACAGGGAGAACACACCAGGGGGCTGTGCTTTGTCCCAAGAGGGTGGGTCAGGAGCAACAGGCTTCAGGCTTGTTGGTGTGGATGACTTTTGCTGGACACTCAGCTATGGTCAAACATGTCCAATATCACATCCATTATATCTACCATAAACTACAACCATCCTGAAGGATGTAATGAAGGGAAGAGAAGCTGTCCAGAAGCAAAGGATAGAGACTGGGGCAGGCAACTGGCTGATTCAAATGCTTCCTTCTTTGTCCACTGCATCTAAAAAAGAATATGGATATTAAGCATATTCAATTCACATGGAGGAGGGTTGGAAGGATTAGGATCAACTGTTTCTTCCTGGAGTTGAAATCCTCTAATTCGGAAGGCAGCTTGCACAGAAAACTAACATGGAGTCTGCAATATTGTGGGAGACTCTTTTTGTCTACCCAATATTCATCATCTTGTTATTGCTTAAATAGCATCATGTTTATTTAGAGAGCAAATATGTCCTACTCCAGGTGATGATCACAGTTGATCTCCTTTGCAGCTAGACTGTGGTTCAGTGTAGGCCAATGAGAGTAGCAGAAATAATGGATGATATTAGGTGACAGGCAGCACAGCCCTTCCTTTTTATTTCCTTCTTCCTGCCTGAATGAACATGTGATGTCTGGAATTTGGTAGCCATTTTGCAGCCACACAGAAAAAAAATGAGAGAAATCTACAAGAATCACAGAAACATTGGCCCTCATACTGCTGAGGCCCTGAACCAAAGCAAGCAACCACCCATCTCTGGACTACTTGTTAAATTAGAAAGATAAACCTCTATTTGTTTAAGCTGTGTAGTTGGGTTCCTATTACTTGCTGCCCAAGGCATTTCTAAACAATACAAACATTTCCCATCTTCCTACAAAATGAGGCATTAGATGAATTATATTTATACATAACCAAGGGGGAAAAAACTCTAAAAATAGCCCAAGTACAAAAGAGAAGCTAAGGAACACTAAAGACTTAAGAATATCAGCCCTCCGATAATCTAAAGCCTGCCGGTGCGACGTGTCAATCTCTACTGTTTCCAGTCATAGCCACCAATATAAGATAATTTCCTGAGAGCAGAGATGCATCAATCCAGAAATTCTATTCCACATTCATATCCATATCATTTATCACTTAAACTGTCAAGGAAAGACCTCTGTTCTCCAAGAAGACAAAAAATACATATATTTTATGCTAGTGCCGTTGACTCCAAGAAATAACTATAGTACCGTTTATAAAGTACCTACTATGTACCTGACAATTGTAAGTGTTTTAAATGCACTGTCCCATTTCACCCTTAGACAACTCTATGAGGTGGGTTTAATTAGCCACTTTTCGCAGATGGGCAGATAGGGAAACTGAGGCTTAGAAACTAAGTCACTTGTTCTAAATCACATAGCTAGTATACAATGGACCATGTACAACCCCAGTGGTCAGTCAGTGTTCTTAGTCGGAAACGTTATGTTGACAACTCAAGAGGCACTGCCTGTTTTAAATTCTTTTGCCAACATGGATATGGCTTGGGAGCCAGACCCTAAGTTACAAGGGCTTAGACATGCCTAAAAGAAATGCACACATCTCTACAAATGAAGAATGACCCTTAATCTATGTCACTCAAGCTGCTGCAGACATGCCACAGTCTTGCATTCCAAAAGCAGACACCATTTTAGCCACATGTCAAATGAGGGCTAAGGTAAGAATTACCTGTCAAAATGAAAAAATGTCTGCCTTCAATTAAAGCACAACTAGAAACAGAGACGAAAAAAAAAAAAGAGGAATTACACCCACTGTGTACACCTAGGGAGTCAACGATAACAGGGCCAAGGTTTCTAACTTCATAGCAACCGTCAAAGTGAGAGCCTTCTACCTTTTCTCAGCAAAAATGTCTTTCATGCAGCTCCAGCAACAGGGAGCAGAATATTTTCACTGTTTGTGCTACAAGGAACCAGAAAAGAAGTGTCTTCAGGTCCCCACCAACTGTTTGGAGCTGTCAAGGCTGGCAGGCAAATCAAAAAGGATCCAGTCAAGCTTGTCATAATTGCATCTTAATGACTTCACAAGCTGTAGGACTCTCACCTGCTCCAAATGTCAAACTACAATCCCGAGAGAGCATTCAGATTCCAGAGGTCTCTCCCCAGAGCCTTGACATAATTTATCTAACATGCTTGAAATGGGTTTTAATAAATGGTATCCGATTAAAGGTCCTGGTTCCTAGAATATCTCTGTGAGAATCATCTTCAAATTCTTGGTGGCAGTCTTCAGTTAGAGGCTCTGTCTAACCTACAGAGAGTTCTAGCTTGCAAGAACATCGGCAATAATTCAGAGGATCCTTAGATCAATTAAAATTGTCATGAAATGGGATAGAGGCCACCATTCATGTAGTATTCTGGTACCTCGTTATCTTTCATTCACATGGTTTCCTTGGACTTTAAGACAAAGCCTACATTTAACCTGAGTCTGAACTTCAGCAATTAAGGTTTTTGAAGATGACTGTACAAAAATTTTCAAAGCCCTTTCATCCACCTATAATCTCAAAGGTCCAGTCCCTTGAACAAAAGTTGTGATCTGGTTTACACTGTCCTGGAACGGAGTAAGTGAGCAGAAGCTCAAACACCAGTCTACAAAAGATAGTTTCGCACATGGAAGAATACGCAAAATGGAAAGAAGCTGTATTTAGATTCAGTCTGAGGCTAACAGCTGTAACGGGGCAACCATTAGGTTACAATCCCCACTCAGGATGCAGCTGCAGCTCCGCGCTGTCGTGGCTGTCCACGCAGAACCTCGAAGTCTGCAGTGAACTGACTCAGGTCCACGTCTTGGCTCTGAAAGGCAGCATTAGTGTGTGTATGAAGACAAAGTCGAACCTCTTTGGAGGGGTCTTCCCAATTTTTTTTTTCCTCAGAAAAATCATCTTTTCAGGACCAATATTTTTTATCTTATATTTATCTTATTATATTATTCTGCTTATGCCACTGTAACCCCCCTCAGCATAATAAATTAATAATCTAGAATTCAATACCAAAGACAATTAAGAATTATTTTTTTTAATAAGATCCTTCTCTCTCTTCTCTCTTTGAAGACTTATCTATTTCATGCCAAGACCTTATCAAATTCACTTTAATTACAAAATTTCCTATCTCTGGGCATTTGGGTTTTATAACTCAAACAACTTTAAGCATTATTCTCTAGCAAAGTGAGAGAACAAAACAAAGTTCACTACATCTTACATTCAACTTCTATGGAAATGTCTGCTACAAAAAAGAAAAAAAACGAAATAAGTGCCACTTTAAAAACTAATAAATAACACGGCAAAGTGGGCTCAAAAAATGGGTTTGATCTTTAATGCTATCTGAACAACCATCACACACCAAATACACAACTCTAAGGAAAGTCCCAAACCAATAAAATTGCTAATGACCATTTTTTTAAGCCTTTAGTAAGAGAACGCTTGAGCCAGCATTTTCTAAAGTGTTAGTTGCATAAATGTCAACGTGTATTTCTTGGATAAAAGGAGTTCTGCTGTTTATGAAGCTGAGGGGGCTGTGTTCTGCATGGCAATGGTGCCTTGCACCACTGCTGGAATACAGACTCAACTCGCCACCTCAAGGTAGCCTTCCAAATGTGTTGTAAATGAAAATCGCCATTTCCCATCTCCCAAAATTTTGGATTCAATGAGTCTATGGAGCCCAGGAATTTGTGATTATGACGCCCAATGTGGAGACTACTGCTATAACCCATGTTGGAGATTCATAATGCACATCAGCAAATTAAAGTTTACGGAAAAGCACTCATAAGAAAAACCTGCTTACTTCTTTTAGCCCAATGCTTATGAAACTCATGTGACCATGGTAATGCCTTCTGTCCTCCCCATTCCTCCTGCTCCCCCATAACCATTAACATTTTTCCATTGAATAAAGTTCAGAAAACACTAATATCAGCAAATCCAGTGTTTTCATATTCTCAAAATCTCACTTTTATGTATACTTGATTAGAAATGGTAAGTGACACTAGCAGACATTTTTATAGTAGAACTTTATTATAAAAGGACTCCCTGGATATTTATTGGATGCTACATATTCAGAGCTCAGTTTCCCTATCTCTTACACATACATCTACAGAAGTATGCAAGAAAAAATGACTTTCAGAAGCAGATTTCCATAACACTTCCAAATCCTCAATTTTGTAAGCCTTTAAAAGTGGGGATCATTTCTTATTCATTTTGGTATCAGAAACACGTTGCACAGGGTATTAAATGCATCAGTGTTTGTTGCTGGAGCTTTTGGAATGAAGATTCACACTATTACATTTACTGAACCCCTCTTTGTAGATTAAAGCAGTTTATAAAAATTTTTTTAACCAACATGAATTCAGCAAAAGGGGTTTGTCATTGCCTAAAATTTCAGGCAACCAAAAAACATTTGAAGTCCACCACTGTGCATTTTTCCAATCATTTGGTGTCACCTGATGAATATGTATTGTTAACTAATTGCCTTCTTAACTCATTCCAGACTATCAGCCAATGACAACCCAACCAATCTGACCAAGGAAGGAAAACAATAACACACATTCAGAGAAAGGTTCTCGTTGTGGGGGATCAGAATTTGCCACCCCAAAATGTGTCTCTTTGGCTTATCATTTTTAAGAACAAGACTCTGAGAGAAACTTTGACCTTCCCTCTAACTGCCTAAAAGAATTTAAGATAGAAGGGCCTGTTCCAGGAAGAAGCTATCACCAGAGATAACTCTAAGTGTGGTAGACAGGAAGGCATCTAGCAAGGCCATTTTATCAAAAGATCTCTTCAGGCCCCATTGTCTATAGATGGCCCAGCAAACACTTGTTTGTCAAACATCTGGTTTCCCATCTCCAAGTAAATTGGAAGTCCCAAATCACTACCTTCAACATTCTCCTTCGTCTTTAGCTGAAGATGGTATTTAAGGTGGAGGCTTTGGCCATTCTGGCAAGTTGCTCAGTTTCCCTGTGTTTCTCGTATGTACACATGTTATTAAACTTTGTTTGATTTTCTCCTGTTATTCTGTCTCATGTCAATTTAATTCTTAGACCAGCCAGAAGGACCTAGAGGGCAGAGGGCCAGTTCTTCCTCCCCTACCTTGTGATATTCCACCTCTTATTTATGAAACACACTGACTACATGGGGACAGAGATCCTGCTTTCCTTGCCCAATGCCTTTCATGCAGATGTCCAATACTCATTTGGACTGTATCTTTTTTCAGACTGTGTGTACATGTGCATATAAACAAGTGAACAGAGTCTAATGAGAGGAGGAGGTTTGTTTTGTTCACTAACATCACCCCAGTTCTAGGACAGTGCCAGGCATGTTGCTCCAGAAACAGTTGTAAGGGATGAGTGAATTAATAAATTCCACAGTAAGCACATACACTTCCTGGTGATGTAGCTGCAGAAGGCAGCATCCCCCTTGCATGTCCTGCTTTCACCACAACCTTCTGTTCCTGGCCAATGTTGTTAATCAGGATCTGAAGCTACCAGTTTCCCCCATAGATTCCCCAAATATTGAACCTCAACTGAGATCTCCCAGAGCTTGCATTAATTCAGGAAAGACCTCTGGATTGGTCAGCAGTGCTGAATATACTTAAGAAAAAGAATACTTCACTCTGGATATTTCATTTCCAAGAAACTACAGTGCCTGCATCCTCTGATCAAAGGAATCTCTCTCCAAAAGCTGGAGATTTTCTTAAAGAGGTTGTCTCTCAGGAGTCTACAGAACAAAGAGGAAATAAGTAATTAGGAATAAATAAACAACCTGGAAAGGAGGAGGAATCTTCTCTTAGAACCATATACACTCTAAAATACAAATCTCGCTGAATTAAAACTCTCTCCATTTTTTTCCTCTCTCCATATATCGTTTATTTTCAAAACACACCACCATCGCTAAGCCCCAGGACAATATTCATAATGTTAGAGCTGCAAAAATGAGAAGATGCTTTGAAATGACTAACTGGAAAAAAAAAAAAAAATGAAGCTGGAGGCACAGAAGCCCACATCTTCATTGCTAGGCAAATAGTAACTTTTCCTCTACTGCAAACTCAGAGAGGTGACTGCTTCCTCCTACACCACTAGGTCACTACTGAATGGGGTATCAAGGCTACCACACCACCCATCTGTATCTCAGTTTGCCCATTTCTAGAAATCCATGCCCACTGTGGTGTTTCCTCTATACCATGCGATGTTACGTGAGTTGGAGTTTGCAAAGTACTTTACAATGTATTTTCAAGGTAAAGGTGGATAATTTCTGTTAAAGAAAAAGCACTCCAGCTGTGCCAGATGATTTAGAATAATTCTTTCCCTCCAGTCACTTTGGACCAACCTCCATCAAAAGTAAGAGCTTATGTACTGAATAAATTCAAACAGAAGAATAAGGTCTATTAGCATCAAGGCCCCAGACTTTAAAGCTTGACAAGGCTGAGGCCACTTAGGGGAAGGTAATTGCTGAAGAGCAATCAGTTAAGAGTAGTGATTGCACCCAAAGGCCAGCCTCCTTTTGCCAGAACTCTTTCTTTCACCGTGTCCCCTGTAATTCTAGGAATATGAAGACATGAAAAGTTTTTGAAAAAGTTGTGAGCACTAAAAATGTATAAAGCATCACCAGTTAGTCTCAAGCATACAGTTACTGACAACCATGAAGAAACCACAGACACTTGCAACAGACTTCACACCCACCCAGCAAAGAGAACTTGATATTCAGCAATACCTGAGAGCATGGCTTTATTTCTTTCTTGCTCAACAAAGGCTCTCTAGCTCTTTCTGAATTCCAAAGAACAGTTTTTCCCCCACCCGCAGCCCTGCCTCTCTCTGCAAAGCTACCTTAGCCAGCACACCAGGGGACCTTCCTTTCTGATGCTAATACAGTTCAAACAACCAAATCCTTTGGTTTTCAAGCAAAATTGTCCATCTGAGGTCACTCAGCTGTAGAAGGCAAAACTGGAAGAATAAACATTAAAAAAAAACTTAACCTTCATATTTCTCAGAACAAAAGAATATACCTAAAGAAGAGAAAGAGTTTACATGAATCTCCATGTCCACATGTTTGGTGGGAGAGGAAACATTTTAAAGGTACACGCTCCTGGTTTTCTCAATCCCTCCCTCCCTTCCTCTTTTCCTCCCTTCCTTCCTCGCTCCCTCCCTCCCTTCAGAATCATCATTCCTGAGGTCCAAGTTACACCGCCTTGGTGGCACAGCCAATATGTTCCATATGTTTTAGGATTACTTGGGAGGGTGACTAGTTAATGCCTTCTAGGTTCAAATTAAACCATGGGTCTCCAGTTTTCCAAGGGGCCCAGCTCCAGAGTGGAGAAAGACTGGAATGTGGGAAATCATTGCCTGAAAGCCACAAGGAGGCTACTACATAGTTTACTGAGCTCAGAACACAGCAGCATAGAGCTCCCGCAGTCCTTCCTTAACCTAGACCTCAGATCAAAGAGTTAGTTGAAACAGAATGATTCCCAAGTGTGATTTAATCACTTTTCCCCCTCAATACAAAGAGAAGGTGGACACCATGCGATTTCAGCCACAATTTACTTTGCATGCATTTTTCAGCTTAATTGTGCAGAGACATTTAAAAAACAGATCAACAATTTGGTTGTGTAATTCGCGGAGACTAACCGAGGCAGTTAATTGTGAGGTACTCAAGAGGTAAACCGTCTCCAATTCAACTTGTTAAGCATGGGTAGCCGGGGGCATATTTTTGGCATGATATTAAGAAGACCACTGTGAATAGCAAAAGAGACACTTAAATTAGATTTTTTTTTAATCAAAGCAACTAATAAATATGTATTTTGTATATATTTCTTCGACAACCAACGGTTGCACTTCTGCCAACAAGCATGTTATCTTAGGGTGCAGGCTGTGTCTGAGAACTGAAACCTCACTCTTCTTCAGTGAAATGAGACCTTCTCTACTTACTGAGCTCCAAGTGGAGTGTCTTCTTTATACTTCCTAAGTAATCTCTTCTTCCTATCCATCTTTGTATTCCCAATTCTGCTTTGTTAGAGGCATATCAGAGAACTGTAGACTCTGCAGAGGCCTTTCGGGATCTTTCAGCCTGGCAACGTCTACTCATTTTTCACTTGGGAACCCTTTTTTTCACCATAATATATAATCACTGGAAACTCCTTAAGAAATCTTTTAATCATTTCATCCTTTTTGCATGGTATATGATAAGGGATTTAAAATAAAGCATTTCACTTGAGATCAATACATTATTAAAGATTTTACCATAAAGTTCATTTAATACAATTTTAATAGCATTCATTATGTTTGAAGACAAATTTCAACCTTTCCTAATTTATTAAGTAATATATGCTATTTACTTTAAATTTAGAAGAAAAATAATGATTTGTTTACAACTAAAATGTAAAATAACATTATATCAGGTTTTATTTTAGGATCAAGCACATATTAACATGTACATTGAGGTTTAACTATCAAATATTGTGTCAAAAATAAACAAACTTTGTGATCTGATAGCTAAAATGTTTGCATCATATGTTCAAACACCTTTTGGTGTGTGTGTAATTTTCATAGTTTCAGATCTTGATTTTCACGCACATTTCAACAAATAATCATAGAGTGGGTACAAATAATTTTTAATCTTAGGAAATGAAGAGCCAAAGTGGATTGAGTAGGCACTGTGTTTTATATTTTATATATGCTATATATTTTATATTTTATATATTTTAGCCCATGACATGATATATAAGAACACTGATCAACTCAGCTTGAGGATCTGTTCAGGACAATCTTGAAGTTATCGGCAGGATTATCATTTTTATGCTCCTTGTCAACTTACTTGTATTTAAAAACAATGTTTCTTATATTTCTTTTTCAGCCAGGAGTCCATTAAGGTTATAAATTAAACCATGTATGTGTATTAGTCTGTTTGCACTATAAGAACAAAATACCTCAGGCTGGGTGGCTTAAACCACAGAAATTTATTTCTCACAGTTCTGGAAGATGAGACATCCAAGATCAAAGTGCCAGTTGTTTCAATTCCTGGTGAAGGTTCTCTTCCTGGCTTGCAGACGGCAGTACCTTTTCACTGTGTCCTCACATGAGGGAGAGCGAGCTCTGGTGTCTCTTCCTTTTCTTACAAGGGTATCAGCCCTATTGTATTAGGGGCCCATCCTTATGACCTCAGTTAACCTCACAAGCCCTATCTCCAAAAAAGTCACATTGGGGGTTGGGGCTTCAATATATGAATTCTGGGGTGACACAAACGTCCAACCTATAACAGTATGTTTAAGAGTAAAAACGGGGTAAGCGTATATAATGCTCAAGGCACAAGTCCTCTGGCCAAGTGACTAAGCTCTGAGCATGGTCATTGCACCTTCCATAACTATCAGAGATTTGCTCAGGAAGCTTTCAAATGGCTGAAATTTAAAGGAAAATGTTCTAGTGAAGGAGTGGGAGAGGAGCTCCATTTTACACCTGAGGACAAAACAGCCTGGCCTTATGGCCTGTCATATAACACAGCTGGAAACCAGCAGAGGGCCTCTGGACAACTTAAGGGCCACAGGTGCAGCTGAAACTCCAGCCCAGTCATGTTCAATTCCCTAGAGAAATTCTGCAAAGTTCTGGAGGGCAAGTTCAGTGGTGAAACAAACATTAACCCAGCAGGAGGTGGCAAGAGGATACCCAGAGCAGCATCATGCTGTAACTGCTGTGGCCAAAAGTCAGAACCCTGAGGAGAATCAAAAACAAAAACCCAAACTCTAATTCTGAGGCCCGCCATAAGCAGAGACTAAAAACAAATGAACAAGCCTGCAGTATATACTTACCTCTCTACCACTTTTGAAGGTTAAAATCCCCTTTTCCTTCTACCAAACCAGACCAACATTCTTCCTTGTTTCATAAAATGAAGAGTTTAGCTATTTTTTGGTAAATGTAAAAATATTCAAATTTAGATTTATTTGATAAAATTTTATACCCAAATTATGATACCATATCCATGTTTTAATCTGAACCTTAGAATCTGTTAAAAATTATATGATCCAATGACCTTAATTATTAATTAGCCAAAATCACAAAATTCTTCTTATTCTTAAGATCGGACCAAGTATCTAATCTTCTTTTAGTGGTCTTCAGTTTTCTTTTTCTTTTGGGGAAGATAAGCCCTGAGCTAATATCTGCCGCCAATCCACCTCTTTTTGCTGAGGAAGACTGGCCCTGAGCTAACATCAGTGCCCATCCTCCTCTACTTTATATGTGGGATGCCTGCCACAGCATGGCTTGATGAGCAGTGGGTATGTGCACACCTGGGATCTGAACCAGCAAGCCCGGGCCGCCAAAGCAGAATGTACGAACTTAACCACTGTGCCAATAGCCGGCCCGTAGCGGTCTTCACTTTTGAGAACATCATACAACTTTCCCTGAGGTTTGGAGGCTTGAAAAATGATTATTCTGAGGCAATCCTTTAGAGTCACTGAAAAGAAAATGCAAAATAGGAAAAAGCATGCTAAGTTGACCACATTCACAGAAAACAATGCTAGGACATGCTAAATGGCCTCAGCACCTAGCCTCTAAGAATTTCATCACGCCAAAATCTATTACAGCTAGTTCTGCCATAACAAAAGATATACGTTCCTAAAATCTTTGTGCTATGAAAATTGTGCAATAAAAATGATAGGGCTTATGAGGAAAATAGAGTTAGGGGTGCAACACTCAGGATACCAATAACATGTTTAAAAAAAAGTAGGAGCCTAATTAAAATGGTAGTACAGTTTTCCACGTGTTAAATGATTAAGAAATATATAAATACTACAATAAATATGGCACTTTACCTCATAATAAAGCCTAGAGTTTGCCTAGAATGAGAGTTACTATGAAGAGTGAAACGAGGTTGAAATTGGACAGAAAGTCGTAAGACCACATATAGATAGGTGGGGCTCATAACACATGGGTAAACTGAGGCTGTAGATGACTGGGATGTGCACACATGCATGTTTGGGGCCACCCTAAGTGGCTTTCAGTGGGCTGCAGTTCTCCGCATTCACCTAGTGTTCCTATAGGAGGAAATGACACATAAGCAAATGCACCATTTGCTTTATGTCTGTTCTCTAATACATCAATTGCTTTGCAACACATTCACATTTTCAAAACAAGTGTTATAGCAGAACTCACTCTACTGAGAATTGATTAAACTTAGATAAGAAATAAAGACAAATTTGGAGATTCAAAAGCTGGGAATGACTTAAGGATCATCTACTCTAATTCAAGTTCTCATATTACAGATAACATTAAGATAATAACATGTTTCAACTTTCTTTTTTATAAGGGTCTTGCCCCAATAGCTTCAGGGATTGTCATAAGTTTTCACAACTGAGTTTAAAGTGGAGAAGATCCTGGAGGAGAGAAGCTCTCATGGGAAAAACAAATGCTTAGGTCACAGACCAATTCCAGGTCCATGGATATGGTACCTCATCTGATTTGTAATGTCTATCTAGGTGCTTTAAGATTTTTGGGGAAACATAATAATTATTATCCAAGAAGCACTTTCCTACTGGTTCCAGTGAGAAGATACATCTAACCCAAAAACATATATGTGAAAAGAGAATGTTTTCAATTTGCCGGCTTCTCCCCATTCTATCATTTCGAGGTTCATGAGAGAGTCCTGAGCCTGGGGTCCACGGTAATTTCTAAGAAGACTGTTCTTAGTATCATTGTTCCAGAAGTGACTACTTGTTTTGTGTGGTGGAAAATGATTGGAGGGCCCTATGAACCTTTTAAGGGTGATTCATCCAATTTCAGTGGTTTGCAAATGTCTACAAAAGAAGCCCATCCTTTCAAAAGAAGCCCTATTTTTCTCAATATACATGTAGAAAGCACAGAAGTCCAAATTCAACTAAAGAGTCAGAGGAAAAGATTTTGCAGTGAGTCTTATCCAACGTGGCCTGTCAAAATCTACTTTTAGAACATTTCAGTATTTCACACTCAGTGAATACGACTGAATACCAGGCACAGACGCAGACTTCCAGAACAAATCCCTTGACGTTGGTAGTGGAAGCCTGCATTATTCAAATACTTCACGTGACTCCTATGAAACCCCCACACTGAGAGTCACTGATTTAGTACATGAAAGGTACCACATGTTATGTAAGGGATAAATCCAGTGAAAATTTTAGAAAATAAAGTTTGTGGATTTGAAAGAGAAAATAATCTGCATATGGAAAAGTATCTGAGGTTTTGTTTTTTCTTGTTTATTTTCTCTTTGTATTAAGAAGGAGGTGCTTGGGATAAAACATGGGAGAGAAATCTTTTAAGGTCTTCATGAGTATGTGCTGCTCTGAGCCAACTCCTATTGATTTTGAAAGGAAGGTAAAGCATCCTGCTGACACAGCAAAGAAACCAGAGGGACTTAATGACAAAGACACTGCACAATGGGGTGTGGGGGTGAGAGACAGACTTGGGAGAGAAACAGGCTGCAAAATCTGGACCCTAGCCTACCTGTCTACCTACTTAACCTCCAGCAGTCCCAATAGGAACCACTGAGTCAGGGTCAAGGAAACAAAACTTTTCGCCTTTATAGATGACATCCTCCCTTCAGTATCCATGTTGTTTCTTGTCTCTTCTCAAAGTCTAATAACTAAAGAAATCCAATGTGTTTTGCTAATATCATAGGTTGTTTAAGTAGATGGATCAATATGTCCTTTTCGAGGAAATATTTCCCACATGCTTTTTGGCCCAAATTTTGTAAAGTCATAAATAAAATAAGTTGACTTAAATTGGGTATCCAAACATACACCTTTCCTTCATTGATGGCTCATGAGACAGATTGATGAATAGAGCTAGATTGCAACACACATCGCATGCCCTGAGCAGCAGCTATAAAAGAAATTATCATTAAAGGGATCTCCAGCTCCAATAAAATACATCCTACATTACTACCAAAGAGTCTTCATAAATCACCAGCGCTTAAGAAAATAAGGCGTAATCATCTTTTTCAATAAAGCTCAATTGGTTTCCAACTGGATAAATTCCATAGTGATGTGCAATCTGTTTTTGAAATTATGTTTCTTAACCAAGGGTAGCTTTTTCCCAGAGATAACAGGCAATTGATATTCTAGTGTCAATTACCTTAAGTAGGTAAGCTTAAAAATATAAGCTTAAGGTCTATATACTTTTATAATAGTTCTTATGACTAAGATTTTTTTGCCTGTAGTTCAATTCATATCTGAATCCCAAACAGACACAGAAAACTCCCTCTACACATACAGGGAAAAAAGAGGTATATTTGGTAATTTATACTCATCAACATGTATTTACCCATGGTAAAGGAATAGACCAGTCAGTATAAATGTTACTACTCATTTAAATAATCTCTACCTTTCCTCACTCTGGTTACTCAAATGTACTGTAAGTTTTAATTGGTTAAAATGCAATCTGCTGAATTAAAATATTCTTATCTGGGATAAGAGCACAACTCTTATTCCCAAAGTTTACAAAAATCATTGAAAATGTTAACTATACATAGCCACATCTCTTCATTGGTAAATGAAAAGTTTGAAATGAAAGAAACGTCATGGAATCACAAGTTTGTTTTTTTTCCTTGAAGACATGTAAATAGACATTCCACCAATAGCCATAAGATAACCAAGATTATTTTTCCTTCAGATATGCAAAAAATCAAAGAGATCTAACAGGATAAGCTACAGAAGTCAAGCAAAAACTCATTCCGGGCTTCCCCTCAAGAGCCAATTAGCTGAAGGCCTTAGAAAGAGAACAATGTACCAATTCTCTCCAGCAACAAATCACAGAAGCCCTTACCTTTTAGTCAGAATAAGTGACAGATAACCGGCATAATAAACTCGGCAGGCATGCCTGCAATGCACATTTCTCAGTGCACTCCTTCTGCAGTCCCCAAAGAACTACGCATAAAAACTCCAGCCTGCCTGCTCCATCCTTCACTGTCTGAGATACCCGCTACCACGGTAACAAGAAAGGGGCGAACTAAGCAGCAATCTTAGTTTCTTAAAAACCTTTGTCCTGGAAAAAGGGGGAAAAGCGCAAGGGGTGGGAAGAGGCAAAAGAGAGAGGAACAGAAGAATTACTTTCAGGAAGGTGAAGTGGTGTTTGTCATAAACTAAATGCACAGCGACCAGCTTTTTTAAGTTTGAATGGCTCTGCTTCCAAGCTCCTAAAGAATCTGCCCTTACCCCCGCCTCTTGAGGGGAGAAAAGTGTGTGTGTGTGTGTGTGTGTGTGTGTGTGTGACAGAGACAGGAGGGAAGAGAGAGAGAGAGCCAGTGAGCCTGCCTGCCAATGCATGGACAGGGAAGGGGGAAGGGGAGAGGGGAGATGGCTGGAGGGATGGGAGAGGGGTGGGGGAGAGCGCTAGGATGTGACCCACATATGGAATGAGCATTAGAACAATGAGGATAGGACAGCCAAACCAGTGCACTCTGGGGCAGCAGTTTTCAAAACAAGCCTTCACAGCTTTGCAGGAAGGGGGGTTGTGGGGAAACAGAACACAAAACAAGCTAATTGAAATAAGCAACTGGATGCAAAATGAGCTGGCCAAATCACCAGCAACTGGGATGTCCTTCGCTCCCGGATTTCATTTTTATGCAGCCTCTGGGTCTTTCCCCCTCCTCACTAGAAAGCTTTCAGTCCCAGGGGCTTAGAATTCCAGAGGACCCAATTAACACCATACCTGGCTAGCTCCCTGGGTATAATCAATATAAAATAAGCTGCCTTTTAGCATCTCCATAAAATAAAACAGCCGGAAACCGGGTCTGCTGCTCTTTTATTTCCTCTGTAGAATGACAGCCAAATTGGGGGTGGCAAGGGGCGGCAGGAGTCACACTTGTGTCAGACATTAAGGGAGGACTGAAAGGGCATGATGACTTGGTTGAACATGTCTAAGAACCTTAAGTCTAACAGAATTCTGAAGTCAATGAAATCCTCTCTCCCATGTCCTCAGGTCTTTGAAGGCCAGCGGGCTGTTTTACATGTGAGGTTTTCTGAGCTTTAACTCACAAGAGACTCTGAGGATTGCTGAGCTCTTCATAACATAATTCTGCTGTTTTGGTGACTGATTCACTCATACACATTAGAGAACCTTCTCTGGTAAACCTGACATGGTTCCCCAATAACTTTAATAGCAAGTTTTCCTTAAAAATGGCATTCCCTCTGGTTCTGACTTCACTTTACTATGGAACAACTGATTTTTTTTCAAAGCCCAGAGATAAACAATATCAAAAACAACATTGCTAGATTTAAGTATTTCATTTAAAAAAAAAAAAGGAATCCTTCTCAAGTGGGGCTTCCATCCCTTCAGCTCTTCATTTAACAATATTTTATTTTGAGTGCAACTAGTTTATAATTCGTGATTTCAAACCATTTCTACATTCTGTTCTCTGCTTACTCTGGCAACACAGATATTCTACAAACTGGTGAAAGAGACGGCAGTAAAACTTTCCAAAAATACACACACCCTAATACACACACACACAAAAAAACTTGTAAAAGTCAGGAGAGCAGAGGGCAACTTCAAAATGAGTGCCATGCTTCTTGTGTCGTAATTCTAATCTGCTTTCAGACGTATGTGACCAGAAACATAAACCTCTGTGGTAAATTCAGGGCTAGAACAGGTAGGTTTACAGCTGGCAAAAAAATCGCCCTGATAAAATAACTAAAGATCAAATTTCCATAAGAATAAGCTCAATTTAACATGTTCCTAGAGAAAGGGATCCTTAATTCCCATGTTACAAAGGGTCTTAAAGAGTTAAATCACAGAATATGAAAACCCATGTTTAAATAATTTTTAGGCAATGACACAAGCTAAGGAGGGAAATAAAATTAATGTGACAGGAACGAGGGGCTGTC
Source organism: Equus quagga (assembly GCF_021613505.1). Classification (NCBI taxonomy): domain Eukaryota; kingdom Metazoa; phylum Chordata; class Mammalia; order Perissodactyla; family Equidae; genus Equus; species Equus quagga. The sequence continues at coordinate 43,935,203 of NC_060280.1, read as the reverse complement.
AACACCAGCTCCAAATTTCAAGCTCCTTGGCTTGATCCTGTATTTTATTTAACTCAGACTTCTCCATATGAATAATTTGCCTCTTCTTGTGAGGTCTGGTACTTTAAAATCTAAGGCTGAAGAACCTTCGGCTGTGAGCTTATCTGAGAGAGATATTGAAGTGGGATGAGCTGGTGGCCTGGCTGGGGATGGCAGTGACAAGTATTAGCTGCTGTTTACGGCTGCAACTTCAAGTCATAGCCACAGCAGTGTTGCTTCCAAGGAGGCAACGAGTGCTCCTCTGGGCAGTGACTCTTCGGACAGGGCAGAGCTGAGCTTCTGACCAAACGTACTCCATTTCAGACTGCTGACAAGGATGCTTCCCATTTGCATTTACTTCTGTTTTATTTGATTCTAATTTTGCCTAGCCAGACAGTGAACCAAATCAAACAAAGCAAAACTTTTGAAATATTCTATTCCAGCTTCTCCTTGATGTTGTTTTCTTCTCTGCTGTTTTGAAATATTAGCCAGGATGTCAATGTTGTCTTGCATGGGGCTGCCTCAGGCAAAATATTCCCATTAAGTAGGAGTATTCCAGGTACTGTGGGGCCTGAAGTTTATACCATTTGGAGGTCCTCTTTAAGAAAAAAGTATAAAATTATGAATTCACATTTAAGTAGAGGGCTTTAGAAGATGCCCATGAGAGTGAAGGGTTCTGAGGCTTAAGCTTCAATAATTTCACAGTAAATATGCTTCTACTATCAATGGCCCCTCCCTAAGAGCACCTCACCGATGGGAAGCCCCAGCTACTGGGAAAGCTGGAAATCTGAGGATCTTTTCTTATTGGTGGTGATGAGAGGAGAGACTGGAAAAGTTAAAAAATTTACTTTGAATATTCAAGTAAGACAATAATATAAAATAATAATATCAAAGGGAAGTCACCATATGCTTTTATTTTCTTAGAAGGGGGAGTAGGTGCGTGCAGAGACAGGATATGAGGGAGTTAATGAATCCATTAGCTCAGTGAAGCTTAACTTCTCCTAAAGAAAAGAGAGTTTTGCTTTTTTCTAACCTGAAATTTATAAAAAAGTTGAAAAACTAGTACAAAGAGTTCCCATATACCTGTCACTCAGCTTTCTTGGATGTTAACATCTTATATAATCATATACCAATTAAAGGAAATTAATATCGATGCTATACTATTAACTAACCAACAAACTACTCAATTTTTGCCAGTTGTCAAAGGAATGTCCTTCTCCTGGTCTCGAATCCAATTCAGGAACCCACACTGCATTTAGTTGTCCTGTCTCCTTAGTCTCCTCAAATCTGTAACTTTCTTCAATTTTTCTTTGTCTTTCAAGACCTTGATATTTCAAGAGTACTGGGTAGTTATTTTGTAGAATGTCTCTCAATTAGGGTCTATCCAATTTATCCTGATGATTAATTCAGGGTGTGTGAATTTTTGGAAAGAACATCATAAAAGGGATGTTCTCCTTTCTCCTGCATCATATCGAGAGGTACATATTGATATGTCTCATTACTGGTGATATTAACTTTGATCATTTGGTTAAGGTGGCATTTGCCATGTTTCTCCACTGTAAAATTACTATTTTCCCTTTTTAGCGTATAGATTTCTTGTGGGGTGATACTTTGGGACCATGCAAATACCCTGTTTCTCATCACACTTTCACCCATAATTTTAGCAACCATCAACGATTCTTGCTGGCAACAGGAATTGCTGTGGTGTTCATCAAATGATGATTTTCTATTTTCATTACTCCTTCTATATTTAACAATTAGAATTCTACTGTAAGAAGGAGGTATTCCTTCTAGAATAGGGACTTTTAAAAGAGAAAACTATAAAAATTGAATTATCTCAAAACCAACATAGTTGGTTTATCTATGAAATAACAGCTCTCTGTGCCACCCGGTTTTTTGATGATGTGAAAACTCTAAAGCTTTACCTTTCAACCTTCTGCGGGCATTTCAAGATTCTTCAGCAGCTCCACTGCAGTGAAGAAGAGGGCAGAAGCAAAGAGCAGACAAAGAAATGCCATCAGTTTTCCATTAGCAACTATGGTTTATCATGAGAGAACTTTGAAACAAATGCGTAACTTTTCTTACAAATGGCTATTAAGCAAATTTAGCTAATATGTCCCACTTATGACCTTTTTCTGGTCCAAAATTGAATTCAGCAACTCGCACTACGTTTAGTTGTCATGCCTGGGTTGGTTTGACCCATTTAAAGGATCACCCCTGCCCAGCCTGATGTACCTACCCTGCCAAAAGGACCCACAAGGTGGCCAACACAACCCACCTCACATCTGCTGACCACTAGCTCCCTGTCCACTCCTGATCTAAATGTCTGTGTTTCGTTTGGCCCCTGCCTACCTTACCCTCTCCAGGTCTATGAATGATCCAGTTTCTATAAGTCCCACACTGAACCTGATCCTCTTAACCTTCACTCTTCAAATAACCTCCTCCCAGTTAGAACAGGACAGACCTCATCTTTCCCATCCTAGTGTGTCCTGATCAAAGACAGGACCCAATACTAGCCATCTTTGCCCCTTCACATCTACGGACAACTGAAAGACAACTGCTGAGCTGGTTTAACGGACTAGCTATTAGACTGAAATCTCAGTCATGCAAACTACACAAATAAAAATAAACTCAGCCAAGACGAAATTCTGTGAGGGCAAGGGTGGATATTCATTCTAGAAAGAGATGGCCACACAATTACCAAGATTGGGGCACTCTCTCATCCAACGTTCAAATCTTTCCCAATTCTTTCCCCTGGCATCTATAGAGGTACAGGCCCTGAGGTTTGAGCCTATATCAGACTCTGCCAGAAAGAGCAAGGAGACAACTGAGAAGCAATACACTGGATCAATCACTTCCCAGAGAAATCACTGTGGAATTGACATCCAGAGCCAGGAGGAACCCTGACTTCTTATGCAGGAAGAAAGTTGGCAGCCAGCAAGGGAGCTACCGAGGCCCCTTCTGAGCACCCATGGAACAATGTGCTGAGGCTCACTCCTCAAGCCAGCATGCCTCAGAGGAGCAGAAAACCACCTGGACAGGATTAAGGAAGGAAAAAGTCTTATGAGGAAAACGTTTGAGAGTGGCTTGAAAACCACTTTACAGAGCTCCCTTACTTTCCAGGTGCATACTCTTTGAACACCCTTTAAAATCACTAAAACGCCAAACAGAATATGTCATCAAATCCCGTGGGCTTTCAATCAAAATCTTTACATAACCATAAGATTGCTAAAACAGGATTTTATATTTATTATTTATTATTGGAATCTAAAACCCTCTAAATGACATTTTAATAGGCTGTCAACACTTTCTCAAAGTTTGTAACACTAGGTGCTAAATTTTCACCCAAAATGAAATGATTACGTGATGAGGCGAATCCACCCCACCCCTTGTTAAGATACCATTGTTCCTCTGACTATCCATGCCAAGCTACAAAATTTCATAAAGGAAAAACTGAAAAAGCTAGTTCAGCACCTAAGCTCTGTTACTGAAACTCTGAGCTAAACAATAAAATCATCATTTTTTAAATTCATTTTTATGGCCAGAATTTCAAAGACCATCTAAACTCTATAAGCGCAAAATACTGAAGTAATGCCTACCACTTTGTTCAAAGAGTAGGACTCAATTCTTCAAATCCTAGGGTGATCAAGACTATGTTAGTCCCTTATAGTGTTAAATATCCAGATGGTACCTTTAAGAGTTAGAAAACTAGATACTCTCAGATGTGAATCTTTGAAAGATATTCACAAGACACAACCACAAGGGCTTGTGAGATGGAGATCTCCATTCTGACAAATGGGTAAATAATCCTCATCACCATGCAATAAAGAGATAGAAAATGGAAGAGAAAATAATGCAAGAGAATTTAAAAACTGGGGCCAGGCCAGTGGTGTAGTGGCTAAGTTTCTGAGCTGCGTTTTGGTGGCCCGGGGTTCACAGTTTCAGACCCTTGGTGAGGACCCACACACTGATCATCAAGCCATGCTGTGGCAGCGTCCCACATACAAAACAGAGGAAGATGGGCACGGATGTTAGTTCAGCAACAATCTTCCTCAAGCAAAAAGTGGAAGATTGGCAACAGATATTAGCTCAGGGCCAATCTTCCTCAGAAAAGTAAATAAATAAAAATAAAAACTAGCACCAACAGGCCAATCCTAATTTAAAAATAAATTTTTACCTCCAAATTAAAAAAATAAATTCCTTAGAAAATTGATTTCCCCTTAAGAGGTTTCCTCATCTATGCAGCAAGCATCAGCACAAATTGAAAATTATACAGGGGCTCTCAATCCTCCTCATTAATTTGCATCAATCAAGCATCCATGGACACATCACCCAATGGTAGAAGCTAAACATCTTTGATCCAAACGGCAAACTCTCTCAGAGGTCGGAGCGCGCCCCCATGACTCACACCCTGAAGAGCGCTACCAACCTATTTTTCCACAAGCACCGGCTTGGCTCTACTCATTATCTATGCACAAAAACGGAAGATGACAAAGCCTGGATCTGTGCTTATTTCCATAGTTGTTATTAAGTAAATACCATTTTGGTGAATAAAATTAAACTCAACCCACATACCTGAAATGACTTCTTTACCTTTCTTGAAATCCTATTAACATAACACTGACAGAAAATTCATCAACACCACACAATTGTTAAATGATTAATAAAAACAGTGATTATAATAATAGATTCCAACTTGAGACTATTTCTCATTCAAAATAGGTCTATGAGGTCTGTTTGGATTTTCCTGCCAACACGAAAAAAAAAATGTTTATAAATATAGAGACTGTAAGTCAAGGCAGCACCTTTTATGCCGCTATAGAAGTTAGACACTTCCACAAACAGGTGATTTCAACCAATTGGTTTTAACAATTTTTTCCGCTAAATTCAACTTAATATACATATAAATGGGGCCATACTTGAAAGAAAAAAAACTTAGTGAATAAAACAATCTTTTCAATAACAAGCTTAACATGAGAAAAGGTTAGGTAGATAATTACCATTTATATCTACACAATAAACTGCCAGAGTTTTTCAGCTGACTAAATGCTACTCTAGTTCATTGTGTAGCCACGCTACAGACAAAGGCCATTTTTTCCCTTAGAATTTCAGTCTCTGTGACATAAACTACCAAGAGGTTTGAATATTATCCAGCAGTATTTTAAAACTTCGCAGAGAAATACTTTCATCCTTTGTTAGGCAGTTTCTACCACTTACACTAATTATCAGCAATGAGAAACAAGGCGGTTACATTCTCTTGTGGTGGAGAGGGTTATGCTGTGTGTACACGTATGTGTGTGTGTGTGCACGTGAGTGTGCGCACCTCCACCCCAAAAGCACCGACTAGAGGGGCTGACCACCTGATGTTTCATGAGGGTTGCATCAGGAGCATTCCAGGAGGTTCTGCAGAGTTAGGCTGTACACTGAATCATTCAGGGCTTCTTTGGGCCCTTTGGAAAGATGTGGGGGATCTTGTGGATTCTTGTGCTTACAGCTTAACTTAAAACATGTGATAGGGGCCAGCCCCGTAGCCAAGTGGTTAAGCTCACAAGTTTTGCTTCAACAGCCCAGGGTTTCGCCAGTTTGGATCTTGGGCACAGACATAGCACCGCTCATCAGGCCACGCTGAGGTGGTGTCCCACATAGCAGAACTAGAAGGACCTACAACTAGAATATACAACTATGTACTGGGGGGCTTTGGGGAGAAGAAAAAAGAAAGAGGAAGACTGACAACAGATGTTAGCTCAGGGCTAATCTTTAAAAAAAAAAAACAAAAAAATCTGTGTATGCACACACACGCTCTAGACCTCATATAAGGCATACAAGATGATCCAGTTAAGACATCTGACACTTCAATCACTGTGATCCCCGTGACCCTGGGAATAAGTGCGCAACAAATTATAAGCTCACTCAGAACCCAGAAACAACAATAATAGCTTAACTGGCTGTTCCCAGTCCCAAGGCTGAGAACAGTAGCTATAACTGTCCCCACTGAAAGTCGTGCCTAGGTCGCCATCCAGCAAAGCTAGTCTGCATCCCTTACCCCATGGCCCACCTCTCAACTACACAGAAGAGGGTGGCCAAAGTAAGGATGACTGGTTGGCAGAGAGTTGTGGGCCCAGAAGTGGGGCATTCTGTGCCTACTCTGCTCCCTCCTTATGGGAGGGGAAGCAGATTCTACAAGGAGAGGCAGAGCGGTGTTCACCAAGCCATCTCCAGCCAGGTGGGCAGCACCCTCTGCGCTCAGGACACAAAACTGGTTGGGACTCCGGGATTTCCCAGTCATGGTCTTATCCACTATGGTACTCCCTCTCCTTTGCCATCTACCTATCCTCTTACTTCAACTCCACATCCTGATTCCCTCTGGAGCAGTCATTAAGGAAAGAAAAAAAAGCAAACTACTCACTCTCTCCTCTCTCAAATGTAACTCATATATCAGGGTGGGCCAGCTGACTCGAAGGAGACAAGCAGCTGAGGAAGACAAGGAGATCGGAAGCCACACCCTGTCACTGGCTACCAGTCGGCAAAAGCACATGAATAGGCGGTTTGGGTGTCCATGATTCCAAAAGAACTCATTTTCTGTGCAGCATCTGCTCTGACCTCTGAAAGGTCAGAGGCACAGAGCCAAATGTGAGAAAAGAGCAAATGCCATCCTGCTGCCATGATCTTCGAGGTACCAGGAAAAGTCAAGCCCAGAGAGAGAAGAAAACACTACAAAAAGCTGTGAAGAGCTAACTTTTTAATAATAAAAACGTGTGTTAGACCAGAAACACAAACCAGGTGAAAAGAGAACCAAATGCCTTTCATGTATCAGACAAATACATGTGAAGGCTTTCTAGGGATCAGGCTCTGTTCTAGATGCAGGTAATCCAGCAGTGAACAAGACAAAGATCTCCGCTCTTAGAAAGCTGGCATTTAGTAGCAATAGACAAAAGCCAATAAATAATTTCACATAGTGATGTGTGCTATGAAGACAAGATACCTTGACAAGATGATAAAGAGATGCCTGGATGAAGACAAGGGAATATTTTAGACAAGGTAGTCAGGGAAGGACTCTCTGAAACCGTTGCAAAGATCTGGAAAAAAATACTCTGGACAGATGGAATAGTAATTGCAAAGGCTCTTCCCTAAAAGCCTGCCTGCCTTCCTGTACACATTCAATAAGCTCCTACTATTCACAAAAGTGAACAAGCCAGGGGGCCGGCCCTCTGGCTGAGTGGTTAAGGTCGTGAGCTCTGCTTCGGCAGCCCAGGGTTTCGCCGGTTCGAATCTTGGGCACGGACATGGTATTGCTCATCAAGCCATGCTGAGGCGGCATCCCACGTGCCACAAGTAGAAGGACCCACAACTAAAAATACACAACTATGTACTGGGGGCTTTGGGAGAAAAAAGAAAAAAAAAAAAAGAGGACAAGCCAAATACCCTGTCTCTGAAGTCCCATGTGCAGCAGGGCACAGACCCAGTGACACAATAAGTGTCCCACATGACACCGACGGGAAGGGTCCATGAAAATTTCTAAAAAGTGATCTTCAAGCATGAACTTGATTGAAGAATTGGATTTTGCTGCAAGACGTGTTAAAAAGAGCACTGGGGGCATAGGAAATATAATGAGAAAAGGAATAGGGTCATGAAAATACATACCATGTCTATGAAACCACATTTGTAGAAATTACTCTTATAACACGTAAGCACTAATTCTACCAATTTGTTTCACGTTTCCCCTCATTGTTAGAATGCACATTCTTTGACAATAGGAAACTTACTCATTTTGAATCATGAGCATCTAGCACAATGCCTGGCACATAGAGTCAGTTAATGCCTGTTAAATGCATGGGACAAAGAGATAGATAGGTGGATGGGGCTGGGTCAGCGGCGCAGCAGTTAAGTGCGCATGTTCCACTTCAGTGGCCCAGGGTTCGCCGGTTCAGATCCCGGGTGCAGACAAGGCACCGCTTGGCACGCTATGCTGTGGTAGGCATCCCATATATAAAGTAGAGGAAGATGGGCACGGATGTTAGCTCAGGGCCAGTCTTCCTCAGTAAAAAGAGGAGGATTGGCAGCAGTTAGCTCAGGGCTAATCTTCCTCAAAAAAAAAACAAAAAAAAAGATAGGTGGATGGCAGTTTGTGAAGGTTGGAATGCGCTGGGCTGTGGCGCTGGACTTCTTTCTGTAAGTATGGGGGCCATCAAAAGTTTTATAATTCAAAACAAACCTTAAGGATGACAAAAGTGAGCTTAACCTACCAGTGAACCTTGAAGCCATCCCATATAAGGCCTGTATGGTAGTGCTGACAACTTATGTTGTTTAAATGAAGATGTGGTTTTTGTTTCCTTCACTGAAGAGACATATATTAATTGCAGTGCTTTTTAAGACATGAAACGTGGTTTTAAAAGCTTAATAATTCCTTCTACTAAAGGTTTCCTGCTGTGATTGTCAAGTGTAAGTCTTCATCCATTCCCTGTGACACACTCTCCTGGCCCTGCCATTACCTTGTTCCACATTGAATCAGTCAATCCATATGTATTTACTGTCTTCCTCCTCTGTGCACAGCAAGGAGCACTGTGTGAGATAATATATCCTTCATACATTAGAATCATAAAGTAGCTTTAATGGCCTTTGGAAAGGGGAAGAAAGTTTATGGCATTTTTGTCCCCGTCATACTTTGTTATCTGGTCCAACTCTTTCATCTCATCTTAAAGATCTAGTCCAACCCAGGTAACCAGGTGGGCTCCTGGAAGAGTTCAAGTGATAACCTGGGTTTCCTGGCTTCAGGTCATCAGGGACCATACTTCGTCCTTCTTGGGTATTTCCAAGGAAGGATGCCTAACACAAGCAGGTAGCACTTCCAAAGCTCAATGCATTCCCTCAGATTAATTAATCCATCCTGTGCCCCACCATTATAACTACTCTGATTTCTGTCTCTGGACCCCAGTGTACCTCTCCAGTCTCTACTCCCTTTTCAGACCTCAGCCAGATGTCAGGGCATCATGCTCATGGAAGCTCTGAAGCCATAGAGAGCTGGCCCCCTGTGGTGTAGCTCTGTTCGCCAGCAGGAACTCTGGCATGGCAACAGATGCAACACTTTGCCAGCCAGAAATAACACAGATGTGGCCACACATCTTCGAACACACAAGTCACTAAGATTAGACAAGAGTCTGAATTTCAGCAAAAATGAAGCAGAGGCAATGGAAGCCCAGCTGATAAAATAGATCGGTTCCTTCAAGAGACTCATCCCAGTTCTGGAAAGGAGCCAGGGAGCTCTGTCGGTCAAGTTCAGATGCAAACTGGACACCCTGAGGTTCCCAACCTCATTCCTGCTCCGACAAGTTCAAAACACTCACCTGTGTTGAGATCGAAAAATTTTAGGCTATATGGAGTTTTTCCGAGTTAGAGGAAAAAAAGAGAAGCAACTTAAAGACTATCTTTAACATTACAATGGGTTATCATGAGGAAGACAATGAAAGGTACTTGTCCAGCTCAAAGGTGTTGAACCAAAAATCAAATCATCAAAGAAAGCATGAGACTTCAACAAGTATGACAAATGTTCCTCCCACTATACCGCTATTTTTAATTCATGTTACTTGCTAATGATCTAATAACACCTCAGTTTATAAAACACTAGTTTGGAAATTAGAAAGCGGAGACACAGACATCACTGTACAGAGAGAAACAAGAAAACTATCAAGGGAAAGGGAAACAATTGCTCTCTAAAGGAATGGGACCCATGGGAAAGGATTGCTTATTCCAAGTAAACTAACAAACAGAGAACTTTTCCAATGGTTCTGCTTATTTCCATTTACTATGCACAGAGTCATTTCCTTAAGCAGAATGCATTTATCTCTCCAAGACAGAAAACCATAATTTAATTAAAGTTAAAATGAAGAACTTAAAGATTTGCTGCATTATTAGATCCCTTTGAAAGAGTTAAACGTTCCCTTGCTCAGATCTCCTCTCTTCCTGTGCTTCAAGATAAGTACTGGGAGATTTATGTGCCATGAATTTCCAATTACCCATCTCTACCAGCTGGGCTGTCAATCACCACTTGTCTTATCCTGGATGTCTTCACCACCCCCATTTCCTTGTTGTGCACACAGAAACAAGCTTAGTCTTCCAAAAAGAGCTTACCACCAGGCAGGCAAATGCTGGTGTCTTTATGTCCAGTTTCTGTTGGACAGATTTCCTACTCAAATTACTGCCATCCTATCATCCCAACATATTCAAATAAAGCAAGAGTTGCTACAGTTTGTGGACAATTTAAAATTTCAAAAGAGAATTTACATCGTGCATGCTTCAGCGTCCACTGAAGCAGAATTGATGAGCTCTCAAGAGCATCCCTCCCCCGTTTGACATCTGGAAGCAGGTGGGAGAATTCGAAATGATAACTACACTTACTTAGACACCAGCAGAACACAGAAGACAGCATGTTTGCAAATGCACACGTATATAACAGTTGTGAATTTGAAAGGAAAAAAATTAATGATGGAAGCTCTCTACTGCTCTTAGCCATGGGTTTTGTCTGGAGAATGGATTAAGGTGTCCAGAAATTCTTAAAAGGAGTCTAAAAGGTGTAAATTATCAGCGTTGTAACTAAACATCTAAAAAATAAGTGACAGTTCCCATTCAATGGTCAGGATTACAGTGGTGAGTCTTGATGGTACAGATTTGTTTCTTGTGACTGTGCCCAAAACATGTATCTATTCAGCTGACAAACACTGAGTACTTACTGTGTAAAAGTTCTGTGTCATATGTTAAGCGGGATACAAAAATGACTAATACAAGGCCTTCCCCATAAGAAGATTACAGAAATATGTGCATAAATAATTTTGTTAAAAGAAAAATTGGCATTAAAAAGTCAGTGAAGGGGCTAACCTACTGGCATAGTGGTTAAGTTCACGTGCTCTGCTTCAGTAGCCCAGAGTTTGCAGGTTTGGATCCTGGGTGTGGACCTACACACAGCTCATCAAGCCATGCTATGGCAGCATCCCACACACAAAACAGAGGAAGACTGGCACAGATGTTAGCTCAGGGGCAATGTTCCTCAAGCAAAAACAGGAAGATTTGCACAGATGTTAGCTCAGGGCCAATCTTCCTCACCAAAAAAAAAGTCAGTGAAATACTAGGAAAATTCAGAAGAGATAAGATCCTGCATCTGACCAGAGGAGGACAAGAATTCAAGAAGAGCTTCATGAAGGAGAAGGACTTTACCAATGATGAAATAAATCCAGTCAACTACAATATTCCAGGGCTGTGGACCATTGAGTTCTTTGCTTGTGCCTCTTCCTTCTGTCATACTGTGCTTTGCTTGTTTCTAGAGGACAGGGCAGAAGCAAGATAACTAAAATTCAAGCTCTAATTTTGTTAGTTATTTGAAGCCTGGGTAATTTTTATGCATACAGAGGCCTTAGTTACTAAAAGAAAATCTAGGGATCACTTAATATTCACTGTTCTGGATCATTGAGAGGTCTAAACACACAGGAGGCACATTCAAATCCAGGAAAGAAGTCAGTCCTTCTTTCTACGTTCTGAGCCTGGAGAAAACTATGGCATCAGGACAGTGATGACTCAGGGCAGCATGTGCAATGGAGCCATCCCTTCACGTACCAAACTGGCCAATAGGGAGGTCAGTGATAAGGTGGAAAAGGCAGGCTGACCTCTAACATCAGCTCCATTTCAATCTGGGTTTTGAAACATCGATTAAATATTTCATCCATTCATTCCACTAATCGTCAAAAACCCATGAAACAGATGGGCCATGACAAGTTGGACCTGACGTGCACACGGCCACCAGCAGCTTCCTGAACTTGCTTTCCATTCCTAGGTCATCTGACAAACGGTGGTACCCCAGCATTGCTAGTGCTTCGGTTGCCACTCATGACCCTCATATTAGATACACAGTTACCACGATAGCCAATGTTCAGTGAGCCCTCCCTCTGTACCTGGTACAATGAAGCGCTCACTCTGTGCACAGTCTCATTTAACCATTAAACAATCCTTAAAGGCATAGATCATTCCACCATTTTCCAGAGGTGGAACTAAGTCATGATAACATAAAGTAACCTGCTTAAGAACTATACCTGATAAGTACAAAAGCCAGGATACTTTTCCTTTTTCTTTTTTTTTTTTTTTTTGAGGAAGATTAGCCCTGAGCTAATTACTGCCTCTTTTTGCTGAGGAAGACTGGCCCTGAGCTAACATCCATGCCCATCTTCCTCTACTTTATATGTGGGATGCCTACCACAGCATGGCTTTTGCCAAGCGGTGCCATGTCTGCACCCGGGATCCAAACTGGCAAACCCCGGGCCGCCAAAGAGGAATGTGCGCACTTAACTGTTGCACCACTGGGCCGGCCCCAAAAGCCAGGATTTGAATTCAGTTCTTCCCACCTTCAAAGTCCATGACCTTAGTCTTGTACTCTTAGCCACAACTCTGTACTGCTTCCCAGAGACTGTGTGGGTATTAAAGGTACAATTCTGAGTTTCTAATCTAGAGGAAGCTGTCAAGATTGTGGATCTAGACCTGGACAGAAATATCTCAACTATATTTTACACCCTCTGAGCCTGGACATGACAATGAACCAGGAGAACTTACTAACGTGCCCTCCTCCCTCTACTCCCCATGTCCTATACCCCCTGTTCACCGGGGGCAGCTGCACCAGACCAACCATCTAACCAAACCAACCCTGGTGGAGGCTGGACTTGATCTGCTAAGACAGCAGTTCTCAACCTTGGCTACACATTGGAGTCTCAAGCCTGGGTGTCACCCCAGAGATTTATATTGGTCTGCAGCAACACCCAGCTTTCAAAACATCCAAGGTAATTCCAGTTTGCACACAAAAATGAGAATTACTGTGTTAAAAGAAAAAAGTCTAGGGTTTGAGGCCTCTTCTTTTCCCAGTCAACAGAGCCGCTGGCTTGATCTCACGCTTTTGTGGGAGCACATTAACACATCCCTGTGGATAAGGAATTGCTCTCTCAAGAAAAGAACAATTTCCTCACCGTAACCTAAAATTTAAGGATGAAGGGGAAGAAAAGCAATGGAGGAAAAGCTTTTCTGAAGACTAAAATGTATTTCTAACGAAAATTAAACATAAAATAACTGATCATAATGGGAGATGATTTTTCCAACTGACAGTATGCATTTTTTGGCTTTGTATCTATAATTCACTGAAAGAATTGTATTCTGACATCACGCAGCCCAGGATGGCAAATCTGCAATTTGTAAGTCACTACTTCCCTTTCCCTCAACAACCTGTACACCACCCACTGTGGCCCCCACTAACCCAGCACAGGCTCCCGGCGGAGTCTGACTGCAGCCTCAGAAACATTGAACATAGTGCTCCCAGTAGCGTCCGTGAACCAAGTTTGTGTATGAACTGAACAGCATTTTCCATCCCTGTGCTGGCCTACATACATCTCCTGGTGAAGAATTATCTCACTCTGTTTTGCTCCAACTAGAAGTGTTTATGGTAAGTAGTAAATGCTCAGTAAATGTGAATTGAATGAGTAAAAGAGACAGCCACATGGGAGATGCAATTTACAGAAAATCTCCAGCTCTCTGATGTCCTTTTCCTAGCAAATTGAGATTTCAGCTTTGCTCCTGACAAGGTGATCAGAAAGACCTTGAGAGAAGAAACCCTGCCTATGCCACCGAATAAAACAAGCAAACTACACTAGCAGAGATCAATAGGGATTGATAGAGATTACGCAGCTCTACTGCATCTTTCAACTATCTCTTTAAAAAGACAAGACTCAGAAAAGGGAAACAGAGAGAGTACATGCCTGGAATTAACATCATGACAACTGCCTGAGTCCAGGCTCTGTATTTTATTTATTTATATCCCATCTTTCAAAAAAAGGGGGGGATAGGGTAGAGGAATTGCATGGCTTATAAAATTTCATATAATCCAGCAGGATGATGACAAATAGAACAAAATAAGAAAGAAAAGGCAAAAATAAGTTCTATTTCTTTGTGCTAGAGGTAGACAGCAATACAGAGTCAACTCTTAATTGCTGTCCTCTCTTCTCCCTGTCACCTATTGTCTCTCAAGGAGTAACTCAAAAGTCACTTCCCAATGGATGCCCTCTCTAATTTACAATCCTACGTGGCTACACATGTAATTCAACTCTAGAATGGTCCAGCAATTCCTTATGGATTGTCTCTATCCCTTACACTCCTTGGCAGTACAACAGCAGTAGGCACCTACTAATGCTTGTTGGACAAGAATTATGGACTGAATATTGCATCCCCTCAAATTCGTGTGCTGAAACCCTAAACCCCCCAGTGTGGCTGTATTTGGAGATAGGGCCTCTAAAGAAGTAATTAAGGTTAAATGAGGTCATAAGGATATGATCCAAATCCAACAGAATTAGTGTCCTTATAAGAAGAGACACTAGAGAGACCTTTCTCTCTTTCTTGCTCTCTCTCCTCAGTCTGCAAGCCAGGAAGATGGCCCTGGCCAGAAACTGAATTGGCTGAAATCTTGATCTTGGACTTCTAGCCTCCAGAACTGTGAGAAAGTAAATTTCTGTTGTTTAGAGCACTGAGTCTATGGTATCCTGTTACAGGAGCCCAAGTTGACTAAGACAACAAGAAACTGATGATCTAATATTGTGGCGGAAAAGCCACTTCATTAGAAATCTCGACCTCAATCCAACTACACACTTGTAAGTAAGCAACTTTAGCCCAACACTTCATTTCCTCATCTCTAACATGGACAAGATAAAACCTTCTTTATCGACTCTTATTGACACTATAAGGATCAGAGAACCCCTGAATAATTAAAGAGCTTTCTGAATGCAAGGCTGTGCAGCATTACTATTATAACCAGAGCTGGGGTCCCTTCCTATGTGCTCTGACAATCAGACCCCAATGGCCCTGAGAGCTAGAAGGTCTCCCGTCCTCCCCTTGAGGCCTCTCGCTAACCAGAGGGCCATTATTTTCTAATTGCTCCATTAAGAAAACTCATGGCTAATATATTAAGTAAAAGGGTATTACTATGTATTCAAATTGGATAAGGAAAAAGTTATTTACATAATATCTGAAGCTCCGCTTCAAAATGGTAACTGGTTATATCAGGGTCAGGTGCTTATGGGCATGATTCTAATTTCCTTCTTTATATTCATGAATATTCTCTAAATTTTCAACAAATAATTGAATTACTTGTGAATTAAGAGAAAGAAAAAAAAACACAGGATAAAGGCTAATGACTTGTCTAAAGAAAAGACTGATATCCTCCCCAGCAACCTCACGGGCCCCTCCCTCTGCAAGAACAGAGAAGAGAGGGCCGTGGGGCAAGTGCACACCCTCAGTCCGCCTCCACGGCCTCACCCTCAGCTCTGCTTTCCACGCCTGCCCTCTCTCAGCAAAGCAAAAAGTCCTGGGAGATCACCTGCCACAGTTCCCAAATCGCTCTTCTCCATCAGTTCAGGTCACCGAGAGCCGCTTTTATTCCAAAGTGTTCAGGATGTCCCAATCCCATTGCTCTGCCCTTCTTAACATACCTCTAATTTCAGAGCTCAGTAGGAAATGTCAGCTTGTGCACAAAGCACGCATCTAGCCCACTGCTGGCCACATAGAAGGCTCTTGATAAACATCAGTCCCGTCCTTCCTACTGGGCCCCCTTTAAATAAAAGCGTCATTTCAGGTGCATAGAATTTGCCATATGCAGTCCAGTCTGAAGCTTTCTATACACAGCCACACAGATATGCAGGGACATAAACCAGATATGCTTACTAAACACTGTAGCATCTCCATTCTGTGTTTGAAAACTACACATGCTAATTTCCTGGAAGACAGAAGGCGAGTGTCACACAAATTAAGTTTTTTCACAGACAAAAGCAGCTGTCTCACCTTACTTACCATCCCCACGGCCATGTTCCACAGCTCTAGCTTCGAAACTACTGCTGGGGATATGTTTAAATTTGAGGAAAAATACAGTTCTGGACATCTGGATTCATTAAAAAGTAAGCTAGCCCCTTCCCTCCCTAAGGATAATAATAATAAACCCATACTTAATGTAGTCACACACTTATGCAAAAGATATACACTTCACATATTTTAAAAATTATTCCTCTGTTTATCATTAATCTAAGAATATGTTTAACCAACAAGCTGTGCCTTGATTACAGGCCACTGATATCTATTAGTAAATACACTTGTTTTGGTTTCATATCCATGGTTAAATTTTGTCTTATTAAACACAAGAAGGATTAAAAGATTGCCCAGACTTTCATATGCCAGCATCCACATATACTATGACTTACACAAATTAATATTTTGTTTCAGAGAATAAACTTCGAACATAAAAACAAGCATCATACTGCTCACTGTCCTTCCTTTCTCTTAAAGAAGTAATTGCAAATTTTCAGTTGTGTTCTGTCTCCTAGGCTGAATCTTAAAGTGCAAGTAGAGATGGCCAGAGGAACATGGAAGGGCAGTTTAACAGGAGAGGAGCAGAGCTTGCACAGGTCCAGGGTGAGGAAGTGAACAATATGTTGGAGAACTTGCATGGTTTTCCTAATGGCTGGAACACACATGCTAAGAGCAGAGCTGCACAGTCTTGAAAATCCATTTCAGCTCTGAAATCCTCTGACTCTGGTGCTCAGAGTAGACTGGGGTTTTCTCTGTGGCTCAGACCTAGGAAAGCAGAGATAACTTTTGGCCGCCAGAGCAGGATATACATTCAGACCAAATCTGTCTGCCCAGAGAGAGGTAGAAGGAATGCACTCTCCGTATGTCCAGCAAAGTGAGAGACCTGGGTTCCTCTTTCCCACTGAGTTTCTAATTAGCTAGTGTTCCTCCCCTTCCCAGCCGGAAGCACAGAGCTGGGCCCCAGAGCTGAAGGTATAGATTGGATCCTGGCCCAACCTTTGAGGAAGGGATCCCTGCCATTCTCACCCTGCTCTCTCTCTACTCTCTTGGCTAGGCATGATTTCAGGAGTACAAGCGTCAGGCTCCCACCAAAGGCAGAGGCACCTGCCTGGTGAGAAAGGAAAGATGCCCTCAGCGAGCATGTGAGGAGTCAACCCCTCCAACAGAGCAGAGTGGTAACGACACTTCCTGACTTGACCACCTACTAACCTTTGAACTTGATAAGTCATTGAAGCTCTTTAAACCTTAGGGTCCTCATTGCAAAATGGAAAAAATACTCACCTACCCCACAGAGTGTGTGTGTGTGTGTGTGTGTGTGTGTGTGATGATCAAAAGCATTTAGTAGAGAATAACCGAGAGTAAAGGCTCAATACGTGTTAGATATTTTGCTATGGTTGGTCTCTTCAAAGGATAGTTGAGGGGCATCTGGTTTCTCATATATCTTTGCAAGTCCAAGCTTTTCAAGTGAGTATTTATAATATCATCACTATAATTATGTGAAAATTCCCAGATTAGTTAGACATCAGAAGTCACATTGGTGTTTGAAGGTGGCTGGTATGTAGCTGAAGAAAGCAACATAAACTAAATCCATTCCTTCTGCTGGTGAGCTTGGAATATCTCTTATTAAATACTAACAAACACTACAGAAAACAGAACGTTTTGCCCCCAAAAAGGCAGATTTTGCTGGAAAGCATTCATTCATTTATTTAAGGTACTGATGGCTTATTAAGGGTCAGGCACCACTGAGGAGCTGGTGATACAGGCTCAGACAAAACACAGCTGATAACCTTTGCCCCAGAGGGGTTTACATTCTAATGGAGGGAGACTGGAAAGAAATGAAGAAAACAACTAAAATATATGATGATAAGGACTATGGAGAGAAAGAAGATAGGAAAGGGAGATAGGCAGCACTGTTAGCAGGTTGCAATTTTCAATAGGACGTTCAAATAAGGCGTCATTGAGAAAGTGACACTTAAATAAATACACAAAGGAGGTAAGGGATGAGCCATGTAACTATGTGGGGGAAGAGCATGCCAGCTGAAGACACAGCAAAAGGAAGGGCCCTCAGGTGAGAGAAGGCCTGGTGCG
Organism: Equus quagga; assembly: GCF_021613505.1. Lineage (NCBI taxonomy): Eukaryota > Metazoa > Chordata > Mammalia > Perissodactyla > Equidae > Equus > Equus quagga. The sequence continues at coordinate 43,917,227 of NC_060280.1, read as the reverse complement.
CTTGAGGAACAAGAATGAGGGCAGTGTGGCAAGAGTCAGTGAGTTAGAGATGGTAAAGATAAAGTTGGAGAGAAACAAGGGACCAGACTCTGTAGAGACTTTGCAAAGTTTACTCTGAGTTAGGTGAGAAGCCATTAGTGTTCCAAGCAGTGGAGAGAGACGATCTGACCAATGTTTAGCAATGTTACTGGACTGAGGTGTTGAAAACAGACCATAGCAGAGAGGAGCAGAAGCAAGGGGACCAGTTAAGAAGCTATCACAATAATCCTAAAGAAAGATAACTGTGATTTGAACTGAGGAGGTGGCGATGAAAAGTGGTCAGATTCCGGAAATATTTATATATATATATATAATTTATAATTTTATAAATATATAATACAGAAATATATAATTTATAATGTATTATTATGCATAATATACATGTATATCATGGAGACTCCAAGCTGGAAGGATGATGGAGCTGCCATGATTAAGATGAGACAAGGAAGATGGCAGAAGAAGAAAGTGTATGGGGTAAAGATCTGGAGAGCCGTATGTGACATATTAAGTTTTAGATGCCCTTGAAAGATCTCATTCAAATGTTGAGTGAACCATTGGAAATATGAGTCTGGACTATAAGAGAGAGTCAGGCGGGAGCTCTACCTTTGGGCCGTACAGATGGCATTAAAAGCCATGAAACCAGAGGAGATCACTAAGGGGGTAAATCTTGTTTCAGAAGAGAAGAGATCTGAGAACTGATCCCAAGGCACTCCAATGCTTGGCGATAAGGGAAACCAGGAGCCATCAGCAAAGGAGAATGAGAAGGAATGGGCAGATTGGTGGGAGGAAATCCAGTAAGTGTTTCATCCAATGAAGAAAATCTCAAAGAAGAAGGAAGGAATAATCAACATGTCAAATGCTGCTGATACATCAAATAAGAAGAGGGCTGAGTACTGACCAGTGGACATTGCAACATGGATCACTGAAGACACTGACATGGAGTGATAAGGACGAGCTAAGAAAAGGAAGTGGAAGAAACAAAAATAAGCAATTCTTCAAGGAGTTTTACTGCAAAGCAGAACATAAAGTGGGGCAGTGTCTGTAGGGAGACATGAAATCAAATGGAGGATGCTTTTTTTAAGATGAGAGGGATACAACCTATATGTTTGCCATTAATAAGTAACAGAAAGCAGAGAATGATGCAGGAGAAGGACAGTACAACAGGAATTTCCATTCAGAAACAAGGGAACCAGAAATGGGCCCCAAAACCTCAGCCTGGAACTAAAACACAGGTAAGAGGCAAAGAAAACTGACTGTCCCCACCTAGACAAGCACTGGAGTTGGACCTGGGGGATTAACCACTCAAACACTGGAAGTTTCCAAACTGCCAGCCAACATGCGCCACTAAAAGCACCAACGAGGTAATTTAGAGAACACACGATCTTGGATGGACCACAAAAGGTTGTCCCTGATTGTTTTCACAGCCTGCACCTCACTGCCTCCAGGCCTGACCAACCTCTCTGACTCATGAGCCCTGCAAGCAGGGCCCGGAGCTCACAGCAGATTATTGTTCAGGCTCCAGCAGTTCTGAGGCAGAGTAGTCAGCACATTCACAAGGAATAGAAAGGGAGGCGGGGACACGGGAAACCTTTCTTTTTCTAGATCAGGTTTAACTAACCTTCACCAGAGAGCTCACCAAGTATGATCCAGCAAACGTGGAAGATTAAAAGTACAAATATTTGGTTTATGATGCTCATTCCCTAGCAGCATTTTTCAATACTCATAGGCACACGATGGCATTTCAGATGCTGTAGGTTTGTTTTAGTTTAAACAAGGTCCTTGTCTTCATGCCACTCCGAATTTGAGGGGTGGGGGAGTAAAAGCAAGCAAGATAAGCCAACATGCAGATTTATAAGACAGATAAACAAACAGATTGATAAGAATGAACATGTTACAACACAGAAGGCATAAATTCATTCACTTAGTGATGTGCTGCTTTGTTCCAGGAAAGATTTAAGATGAGGAAATGCATAAATAAGCCAGCATGCAGAGCTAAAGGAGATGCAAGAAGCAGACTCGGGGAGCGATTGGCTCTAAGGCTCCAGGGATGTCCCTTACTCACTCTGAGCCATGATTTCCTCATCTTTAAAGCAGGCGGTAGAACCAGTATCTCAGGGCCTCTTCTAATGCAACACTTTGTTTTTTCTCCCCCAAGCCCAAGTGCTTGGTTGTATATCCTAGTTCTAAGTCCTTCTAGTTCTGTGTGAGCCACTGCCACAGCATGGCAACTGACAGACAGGTGGTGTGGTTCCACTAGTGGGAAACGAACCCAGGCCGCTGAAGTGTTGAGAGCGCCAAACTTTAACCATCAGGGTTTAGCCATCAGGGTTGGCCTCCTCAACACTTTCTTGACCTCATAATTCATCTTATTTGCCAAAAGGTATTTCTCAGCGCAGCAGAGACTTCCATTTACACATGCATGCCTCCACGTACACACTTAAATCATAAACACCTCTTTTATTCTGCAACTTTTCTGTGCCTGCCAAATGGCTCCAAAATCAGGCCACTTTAACAAATGCCACAGCCCCCAATTCCACGGACATTCTACCATGTTCAGTTCACAGTGAAAACACTCTGGAAGAGCAGCCCCCTGGCACACGTGGCACTTATGAGCAGACTGGCTCTCTCCAAGCCAGCACCACAATGTTGAAGAGGCTGAAAGGTGGGGCAGCAATCACAAAAGTCAGCAGCTTAAAAATCCAACTCAACAAGGCAACTCCTGGAGAGCAGAGCTTGCTTCTTAAATGAGGATCATGGCTGCTGGTTGAAGATTAAGAGAAAGAAACCATGGGAAACATTTAGAAAGGAGCACAAGTATTCGCCAGAGGGAGAGGAGGTCTTAACCAATTAAGAAAAGTGTAAAATAGAAGATTTGGAAAGTTTGGGATTTGCTTATTATCTCTGCATACAATTCTACTTCCTGACAGTGGCATTTCTGATTCAAACAGCAAGATGGGAAATCCAGATGCAAAATAAGAGCTAAATATGGCTATAGTACAAAATATTATGTTGTACACTGGGTAGAAATAGAGCAGTTCTAAAGGACCCACAGTGCTTCTGAACAAGTTTCGCAACTGCACCGTACATTTACCACCTTAGATATCACAGCAGGTTTTCACTCCAAACCACCTAAGTATGTAGATTTTTAAACACCACTTAAACGATCTTCTCCCAGAAGAATTAAATTACCATTTATAGCCTATTCCTCTATTAAAAATTAATGAATTTACAAGCTCCTAGGATGGAGGCTTTCATTTGTTTTATAATGAAAAAAGCTTTGATCCGCAATTCTCCAAGGCTGTCATTGTTTTTATTCTTCAGTTTTTCTCATTAAAAATAAATACCTCCATTCTCTAAGATACACCTGCAAAGCACTTAAAACACCCATTTGAACAATAGCAAACCTATTTTCATCTCCCTGCAAAAGAATCTACTGTTTAAAGTGCTTCTGCAGTGGGAAAAGCACTTTTCTTCAGTACCCAGGCACCATTCTGGGTGGTGAAGGACCAAAATTGAAGGTTTGGAACTAATCAGTATTTACAGAGCGAGCTCAAAGGGCAGCTTCTTAAAGTGGAAGATCTGAGCTGTAATCAGAATTCTTCACATATTGTCTTTTGCTCAAGAGGGAGTAACGAGCCAATGTGAAGTCACAGTTTGATTCATTGAATACTTCAGGCTACACCCTAATGCAGTCCAAGCCACCAGGAGCGGCTTTTCTCGAACAGATGCCACAAGCCTTAATAGCAAAAGGCAAATGAGCTCTTAGGGTATAACCAAAAAATGGCTGGCAACAGCTAGAGTTTTTTCCTCCATGCTATCACTATAGTAAAATGCTCATAAGCAGGCCCTAAATGTTTTATGTATTATTAAGACAAGCCAATTGTAAGGCTTTTCTAAATGAACTAGTTATCAGAGACTATTGCTAATTCAAGTGTGGTCACTCAGGAAATCAGCAACACCAAAAGCACGTTCTCTATTTGGATAACACGATCCATTCCACTCCGGTAACTATTTGCTGATTACATGAAGGACTGAATAAACAAATGGAGTAAGTTTCCTCAGTGTGTATAATGGAAGGCTTCTCAAAGCTATTTCCAGAATCTGGGCATTCACATCCACTACGCACCACTAGATTATCCAGGCTTCTGCGACATGAAATTTAGAATAATCCAAAACCCTGGACTGATCCTGTCACTGGCAGTGATTGCCTGCCTAGAAGTCGATAAAATAGACTTGAACCCTGAATTTTTCCAATCCAGACACACCACATACTGAATCTCTGCAATAAATCAGCTGCTGGAATGACAAAGTATCACCAGTGATGTGTATCCCCACTGCCAAAACTGGGGAGAGTTTCCCATTAGGAGCCATCTCTGATCTAACGCCTCAAGCCAACAGCAAAGGGAGGCAGGCAGTCTCCAGGGAGAGGAGAGGAGTCATGTCGTTGTCAAGCAGCAGTTTTTGCCAACTCTTATCTTGGGGAAGAACATTAGCAGAGGTACTCAAGAGTGTTGCCAAGCTGTTTACCCACTGCCTGCCATGCTGCCCACCACAGCCCGTTATCCTCTGAGGAGGGGCAGGGAAGCAAGGTGGAACATTCTAGAAAAAAAAAAACTTAGAATCCCCTAAATAAGCTACACTGCCATTTTTACCCCCTACTGCCTCAATTAAACATGCATACACAAATACATAAGTGACTAAAGAGAATTTTTCTTAACTTTGGCACTGAATTAAAAATATACGAATGTCTCCTCTTATGAGACAAAACACTGACATGCATAACAGAACCAGACATAAGATTCTTCTGCCAAGATGATTACTTTTCCCTAAGTACAGAGGAAATAATTTCAAATTTGGCTAAGATAGATTATTTCAGAAAAACAGAGGAGATATAACTGCCTGTCCCCAGATGTCACACAGATGATCAAATAACCACTTGAGGAGACTCCTCAAAGATGCTGCACTGGAGCTGCAGGATGGGATGACCTTCTGAATAGAAAATGCTCAGCGCTTCACAATCTGTAATGTGTATCACTTCTGTCCAGGGTCCTAACTCTTTCACATCCCTTCACACACAAAACATTGGGAGGCATAGTCAACTTACTTTCATTCTAGAAAGCCTAACCACTTGGCAAAACAATACAAATAATAATAATACCATGTCAATAGATAACAGCTTGTCCTTGGTAAAAACTGGATGTGCATACAAGTGTGTGTCTAATCGGAAAAATAAACAGACTGGATATGTTTTCAGAAGTTGTAATCTTAGCTGTGCACATGCAACTCATAAGTAGAACCCACAGAGCTGTCTTAAATACTCTGCGCTCTCTCATTCCTCCCCATATTAAAAATGTAGACATCAGTCTCTGACTTTACTATGTAACCTCCGCTTTCCTGAACACTCCCTAATCCAGGTCCCAGAGATAACCACTGATGTGATGACAGTCTGCTGCGCTCCTCTGCTTCTGCTCCCTCCCATTCGCATTTCATAAAGAAACCAGGAAGATAATACCTGTAATGTCATTTTCCTAATAGAAAATTCTATCACCCATGAGCTATGAGCATCCAACTCTAATCTAGATGAAAACTCATGTTTCTCATGTCCCGAGGTGAGTAATAACTATCTTTAGCTATATTTCAGCAATTCAGTTCCACTCAGATGATATTTACAGAGGATCTCCCAAGTGCCAGCACTGCACTTGATCTGGGGAAATGAAGAAGCATCAGCTAGTTGCAGCCATCTGCAGAGAAGACTGACCTACAAGCATTTCTAGGACAATATTTGAGCTACTATGTTGGAAGCATGTGCAGAGAGCATGGGGGCAGAGCAATAAAGTCCTCCGGGCACTCAGTCTCAGCAGAGTTCATCTACCAAAATCCAACACAGGTTTGTTCACAGTGTGCCCCAAGACTGACAAATAAAAACCACACACGAGAACCCTAGCGTGGGATGGGCCCATTCCAAGCACCTTGGCTACCTTCCCATCCTAGTCTTAACTCAGTCCTGAGCTCCACGAAGGTGTTTCCAGGATCTAATCCTTATAATAAGTTATTCTCATTCTGACTCACCTTTCTTGACTTGAAGACCTAAGAGAAAACCTCTTTATAACTGGTGCAAAGGCCAGTGAGCAGCAACGTTAAGAGCTGTTTGTAGCCTCCTCTGCAAAACCCACATCGGACCCCAAACTCCTTTTCCAACATTATCCTCATTTTCCTATCTTTGTGAACCCCACACTCCATGCAAAAGGAATCACAGTGGCTTTACACTTTCCCATCTCCATCTTTGATATGCTGCGTCCACTGCTGTAATGCCTTCCCTCCCTTTTCTACATGTCCATCCTTCAAAGCCAGCTCAAATGCCACCTCCTCTACCATCCTCCCAATGGAAGTGTACTTTATTCTGCACCTTACTTTCCTATTTGTTTATTCATCACACATTTATTAAAAGTCTATCCTGTGCTGTGTTTCGTTCCAGGGAGGTAGAGATGAATGAATTTGAATTTGCTCCAAGCCCTAAGGAAACTCATAGAGACATATACATATAGAAATGCATTACAATAGGATAAGAGATTTAACAAAGTCCCAAGAAAGCTTTTGCATCCCAAGACATAAAAGAAAGAATACCATCTGCTTCGGTGGGTCAGCAAGGCTTCAAGGAAGAGGTCTTATTACCCCTTCTAGACTTTAAGCAACTTTAGGGCAAGGTCAATGTTTGGTTTGTATTCCTGAAGATGCACTAGCCCAATAAACAGTCTGTGAAATAAAGGAATAAATGCATGAATGAATGAATGACATTTCAAACTCACCCTGTGGCTCTTACCTTACGCAAGGCCATTTTAATGAATACTTCCAGAAAGCACCAGGATTCTAATCACGCTGAGAAGGGGTAGAAGAACATCCCTTAGCTGTTCCTGAATTCAAAGTGAGACCAGAAGCCTATTCAAGTGAATAGGCCATCATTAACTGCAAAAGCTCCAAAAGAAACTAGATTCAAGTCTTTTGGGCATTCACTGAACAGCTTAGCTGAAAAGCTTCTGAAATCCAAACCATGAAAACTAATGAGTAGAGAATCTAGGAGGTGTTACAGACAGAGCCGGTATCCTGATAGAACCAGGCTTACCTACTGTCACAGCACATAGGATGCTTCAGAAAATGATTTAGGTTTAATTCTTTAGGTGGTGGTTTGGCATCAAAAATTTTGACAGATAAACTCTATGATACTCCAACCCACATGTCAAGTCAAAAACCTGAATGCTTCTCAACTCAGGGGCCAAGCTTGCCACTGATAAGGAATTTTCAGATTTGATTTTGCTTTAGGGGGAATGAACTGGTTAGCGGTAGGATCTTTTCTGGGGAGATAACAGCAAGAAGATGGAGGAAGATTTTCCAGAGATTTGATCTGGGATGCAGGCAGAGCAGTGAAGCAGAATTTGCACAGGAGTAGAATTCCAAAGGTCAGGTTCCAGTACCAGCCCCATAACTCAATTGTTATGTGACTATGGAAAAACTTTTCAACCTCTATACCTTCGTTTTCTTCTCTATATAACAAGGATAAACATGTGTACCTCAAAGGCTTATTTTGAAAAAGTTAAATCAGATTGTAAATTTCAGGTAAATGCCATGGATAAAAGAAAGAGCTGATGGTTAATGAAGTTCCATAAAATGCTGAGACTACCTGTGTTCATAGCAAAAGTTAAGGCTGAAGAAAGATTAATTTATATTTACCCAACAGCCTCATTAGAGTAAGCCAAACAGAATTACTATTCTTCTTCCACAAATGATGAAACACAGTAAGAAGCTGAGTTCTACTGGTTCTACGAAATGTCTCTTTGCACCACTTTACATTGTAAGTTCTCAAACCCCAGGAATATAACACCCACTCCCACCCAAACCCAGCCTTTTATCAACTCACATTAGGTAGATTTCAGTAGATTCCTGACTGATCTCTCTCCTTTCTGTGCCTCCCTCTGACTCCAGTTCCTCCTTACTATAAATTACCTTTCTCAAGACTTGATGACATTGTCTTGCTCAACATCCACAGGGTTGCTCATGTCCTTAAGGAAAATTCTAAATTGTTTCCTTTGCCATTCCCTCCCATCCTCTTCCCTTACACTAACACAAATCACCTTTTTACTGTCCTCAAAGTTCATTTTGTTGGGGGAAGACTGGCATAGATGTTAGCTCAGGGACAACATTCCTCACCAAAAAAAAAAAATTCATTTTGTCATCTCCCGCTTCTGTATTTCACTCTGGCCATCCTCACAGTCTACCATTTTCTCTACTCTACTCCAGATCTTACCCACGTTTCAAGACTCAGTTCATGTTTTACTTCCTCCAAGAAGCATCTATATCCACCTAGTGGGAACTGAGTCTGCTATTCCTCAAACTCCCCCTGGACATGGTCAGGAACTTTATCGTTGCACTTATCCAAGTTCATGCTGTGTCATGTCTACATACAGTGCCTATTACATGAGACTGAGAAGTAATTCTGTGGACCAGAAGCCATGCTTTGTCATCTTTGATTTATCTGCAGTTTTTTCTCATAGTGCATTACAAATAGTAAGCATTTAGCAGCTGCTTGTTGAAGGAATGTTGGTTTGATTTATTCTTCACAGTTTATTCCAGAAATATTTACTGAATGCCTTCTATGTGCCAGGCACAGTGCAGGGCTCTGGCGATACATCTGTGAACACAACTAATACTCCTCTCTACTATCTACTGGAGGTTACAGATAAACAAATAAGTAAACTACTTAGTATGTCTGATGCTGATGATTACTGTAGAATAAAATGAAATAAAATAAAAACCAGATCAGAGATACGTCAAGTTTGGGGTAAAGAAAGTTTTCAATTTTAAATTGGCCAGTCAGGGAAGGCCCAAGTGAGAAATGTTCATAAAGCAGAATTGGTCATGCAAGAAAACAATCATTTTCAGAGTACCAGCTATGGGCAAAAATATCATTAGGCCCTGATTAGGGACTGAAATCTAAATAAGACAGTCTTAAAATCTCATAACAGAATAAGATGCAGACAAAAATAACTAATACAAGGTAGGAGACAAGAAGTCTTGATAAAGAGATTTAAAACCTCTGATCAGACTAGAGACAGCAGGAAGAGCTTCAAGGAGCCGAAGGCATTTGAAACAGACCTGAAAGAAACGGCACAGTTTCTACAGGTCAGATGTGGGGATAGAGATTTGAATCGTAGGACCCTTGAATATGAGGACTCTTAAGTTTTAGGAAAAGGAGTAATGCAAACATACCATCATTTTCCCCAGGTCTCCATGCTCTCCAGGTCTACTGTTATCACACAGGAGCCCAGGAGTGATTAGGGCAGCTGCCTAACTCCAGAAGAGGCTTCATTTCTAGTTTTTTTGTTTTGTTTTCCCCAAGGAGCCATGTGTTTGCTGTTGTTGTTTTATTGAGGTAACGTTGGTTTATAACATTATATAAATTTCAGGTGTACAGCATTGTATTTCAATTTCTGTGTTGATTACATCATGTTCACCACCCAAAGATTAATTACAATCCATCACCATACACATGTGCCTAGTCACCCCCTTACATCTTTTTCCCTCCCCCTTACCCCTGTGGTAACCACCTATCCAATCTCTGTCTCTATGTGTTTGGTTGCTAATGCTGTTGCTGTTTTTATCTTCTACTTATGAGTGAGATCATACAGTATTTGACTTTCTCCCGGTGACTAATTTCACTTAGCATAATACCCTCAAGGCCCATCCATCTTGTCACAAATCGCCAGATTTCATTATTTCTTATGGCTGAGTAGTATTCCATTGCGTATACATACCACATCTTCTTTATCCGTTCGTCCCTTGATGGGCACTTAGGTTGTTTCCAAGCCTTGGCTATTGTGAATAATGCCGCAATGAACATAAGGGTGCAAATATCTGTATGCATTCATGTTTTTATGATCTTTGCACAGATATCCAGCAGCAGAATAGCTGGATCATGCATTAATTTTTTTGAGGAATCTCCATACTGTTTTCCACAGTGGCTGCACCCATTTGCACTCCCACCAGCAGTGTATGAGCATTCCCTTTTCTCCTCATCCTCTCCAACACTTGTTGTTTTCTGTCTTGTTAATTATAGCCATTCTGACCAGAGTGAGGTGATATCTCATTGTAGTTTTGATTTGCATTTCCCTCATACCTAGTGATGTTGAACATCTTTTCATGTACCTTCTGGCCATCTGTATATCTTCTTTGGAAAAATATCTGTTTAGATATTTTGCCCACTTTTTAATTGCGTTGTTAGTTTTTCTGTTGTTGAGACGTATGAGTTTGTTTATATTTTTGATACTAACCTCTTATCAGATATGGTTTGCAAAAATCTTCTCCCAGTTGTTAGGTTTTCTTTTCATTTTGTTAATGGTTTCCTTTACTGTGCAGAAGCTTTTTAGTTCGATGCAGTCCCATTTGTTTATTTTTTCCATTGCTTCCCTCACCTGGTCAGACATGATATTTGAAAATACGTTGCTAAGAGCAATGTCGAAGAGTGTACTGCCTATGTTTTCTTCTAGAAGTTTTACGGTTTCAGGTCTTACATTCAAGTCTAATTCATAGTGAGTTGATTTTTGTGTATGGTGTAAGATAATGGTCTACTTTCATTCTTTTGCATGTGGCTGGCCAGTTTTCCCAACATTTATTGAAGAGACTCTCCTTTCTCCATCGTATGTTCTTGGCTCCTTTGTTGAAAATTAGCTGTCAATAGATGTGTGGTTTTATTTCTGGGCTCTTGATTCTGTTCCATTGATCTGTGTGTCTGTTTTTGCACCAGTACCATGCTGTTTTGGTTACTACAGCTTTGTAATATATTTTGAAATCTGGAAGTATGATACCTCCAGCTTTGTCCTTTTTTCTCAGGATTCCTTTGGCTATTTGTGGTCTTTTGTTGTTCTATATAAATTTTAGGATTCTTTGCTCTATTTCTGTGAAAAATCTTGTTGGAAATTTGTAGGGATTGCACTGAATCTGTAGATCACTTTAGGAAGTATGGACATTTTAACTATGTTAGTTCTTCCAATCCATGAGCATGGAATATCTTTCCACGATTCTAGTTTATTGATTATCTTTGATCGACCACCACCATAGGGCAATTACCATGCTAGGCTCTGAGGAAAATTCATTTAAGACTCGTGCCTGCCCTTGCACTATCATAGTCTAGGACTGAGGAGAGATGAATAAATCAGTGATTAGCATTCAGTGCCACAGATGCGCAACTCAAGTGAAGCACAGGGCCTGCCGAAATGCAGAAGACAGGCATCCTGATCCATAGGGGCTCTCATGGAAGGTTTCCCAGGTGAGTGGACCCTTGAACTCATTTGCATGTGTTTAATCAGAAACGTTTTCTTGATTATAAAATACACATATATGGGGCCGGCCCCATGGCTGAGTGGTTAAGTTCACTCGCTCCACTTCGGCAGCCCAGGGTTTCACCGGTTTGGATCCTGGGCGCAGACATGGCACTGCTCATCAAGTCATGCTGAGGCAGCATCCCACATGCCACAACTAGAAGGACCCACAACTAAAGTATACAACTATATACCAGGGGGCTTTGGAGAGAAGAAGGAAAAATAAAAAATAAATAAAACAAAACCTTAAAAAAAAATACACATATACTTGTGGAAACTGGGAAAACATAATGAATTAAAATATAAAGAAAAAATAAAAATCACCTATAATCCTACCACCCAAAGAGCTTCTATCAATTTTAAGATACTTCCTCCAAGTGATATTTTGCACTCTCTCTCTTCCCCTCCTCAATAAATATAGTAAATGACAGGGGACAGCCCAGTGGTGCAGTGGATAAGTTCGCATGCTCTGCTTCAGTGGCATGGGGTTCACTGGTTCAGCTCCCCAGTGCAGATCCACACACCACTTACCAAGCCATGCTCTGGCAGGTGTCCCAAATACAAAGTAGAGGAAGATGGGCACAAATGGTAGGTCAGGGCCAATCTTCCTTAGCCAAAAAAAAAAAAAAAAAAAGAGGAGGATTGGTGGCAGATGTTAGCCCAGGGTTAATCTTCCTCAAAAAAAATATATATATATATGTATATATATATACATATATATATAGTAAAACACACTAAAACATATAAATGAGAATACATATACATGTGTTTGTGTTTCATACTCTTTTAATTCAACATTATCTTACAGATCTTCTCTTATGTTATCAAAATCTATAAAGAGGTAAATCTAATAGCCTTGTAATATTGCATAGTATTTTAAAAACCACTTCCCTACTATTGGATATTTAAGTTGCTTCAAATACAGTACTGTTGCTATTATACACAGTAGCAATAAATACATTTGCACATAAATATTTGTTTCATTAAAAGAAATTCTTAGAAGTGGAATTACTAGATCAAAGAGAACATACCTATTTTAAATAGGCTTGAAGTTTTCAAGCACAAATGGAAGTAATATACTAGGACAGGGAAGGGCAGTGTTAGCACAAGAAATAGTCTGTATGAAGGTATATGACCATGAAACAGCATGACAACTTTTGGAGCTTCAGGTAATTTGGTAAGACTGATCAAAGAGATGTGTATGTTGGGGTGAGAGAGTAGCTGAACGGAGATGAAGCTGAAGAGATGCACAAGGACAAAATCATTAACACAAATAATCTTGGGAGGTGAGTTATGGGGATTTAACTCCATCGTAGAGGTAGTTATGAGAAACTCTGAAATATTTTAAGGAAAAAAGGAACATGATCATATTTTGATTTAGAGAGACTATGCTTGTGGCAATGACAGATGGGGGGGTGGGCAGGTTATACATTGAAGTAGAAAAGATACCTCTGAGAGCTATGGTAATAATTCAGAAGCAAACTAAGAATGGCCTGCTGAAAGGCAACAGTAATGTTCAAAAAGGGATACATACAAAGGATATTAAGCTTCTTGGATCTATAAAATTTGCTGACTGATTTAAAAAAAAAAATGCACCCCTATTAGGGAGACCTGTAGCTGATCCTTCCCATTTAAGAGGGAGACAGTGGCATGGATTGATGTAAGTTCTAGAGGAAATCTCCATGTCCCTCATGTCAAATACACTGTTTGGGTCCTCTCCAAAACTTTCCCTTTGTCAACATTTATTCAATGCTTTTGCTCACTCCTGACAGATGATATGTCCTCAATACCTTAGATCTTTGTCTGCAAACTGACCTACATTTACCCTTTGTTCCTGTGGAGGAGACAATGGCCTCAGCAGCAGTCGGTGAAGTGAGAGGTTGAGCCACACATTGGGGTGGATCACACCTAGGATGGGAGGCAGATAAGCCCTGATGCACGTTTAGACAAACTTGCATACCCTAAGGGCATCTTATGCACAGTATAATGAGTTTACAAAGTCTTACATCAAAGGTATAGTCATATGATTTTAAATGATATTACTTTCCTTTGGACCCATCTTTATACTACTCGTGTTAGGATTTCATCCTCTTGGTACAAGCATTTTCTAATTCAGAGCTATTGTTTTCTTTGCCTCTCCTCTTGGCATTCCTGTGGTCCTTAGAATCCAGTAGTAGCCACCACAGAGGACAGGAAGCCAACCACGATGGAAACATGCAGGAGTAAACAGGGCACACTTAATCAAAAACACTGTATTTACCATACTCGAGCTAGACTGAGATGGGCTGGTTTCCAGAAAAACGTCCCTCACTCTATGGACCTATCTTTTCTATCTGGCATTCATGGCCAGGGGACATAACATGAATCACCGCATGTTGCAAATTAACTTTGTGCAAATAGGATTCGAAACTAAAGAGTTGAATCACAACTTCTTTATTCTCCCACTTATTTTGACAGTTGCTTATAATTTACGTACATGAAAAATGTGTATATATATAATTTATGAAGTATATATATGTGTGTGTATATATATATGTACTATACACTTGATAAAGAATATATATATAAAATTGTCCACCCACCACAGCTTCCAGCTTCCATTAGTATATCTTATCTAAGAATATTTCTAGATTTAACAACCAAACAAATAGGACCCTTAAAATTAACTGCACAAGGGCAATCCAAAGAGGTCTAGTAAATTCTAAATGGGTAGATCATCCAAATATACGCCAATCTATAAGGACTATTACAGTGAAGCACAAACATGGGGAATATAGTCAAAATTCTTCATGAATGTCTCAACATTCATGTCCCTACATGCTTTTTACAGGGAGCAAACTCCAATGAAACATCTCTAACAAAGCTGCTCTCTAATCCAGCAACTGATCAATTAATCAAAAAAGGTGATTAAAGTAAGAAATCATGCCTTAAACATGAATTTTAACATAAAATACATAAATATAAGTCCATTCACCAATCATTTGAGAAGAGCAAGGCCTCTTTCAGCTCCATCTATAAACAGCACACATAGGTCATTGCTTAGGATTTCCAGTTAGGCATTCTTTAAAGTAAAGTGATAACTTAGGGAATCCTTACAAAGCAACTCCTAGATGTTACAGTTTTTTCCATTTTCATGTAGTTATCTCATCTGCCTAATTTGACAGAAACTTTTTGGAAACTAGCTTTTTCCTAGCATTTAACTTGGTTTGCCAGAAGCAACTATCTTTACACAGACACATTTCACTAATGTACATAATCTTTCATTAAAACATATAGGTACAACTGATATCTGCAAGTTTGAGCACAAGTAAAACATTCTTTAAGCACCTAACAGTGTTGGGAGCAGAAGTACTTGGCCACACTAGAGAGTAAGCTACCAGGTGCAAGCGATCAATGAGTCATGGGCATCAGTCAGCTGTCTTAGAGTGGGAAGCAGCGTCTCTGAAGCCAGAAAGGAACTTAAGTGGCTTAGTTAGGAAAGTTTCTACCACAAATAGAAAGTATTTAATAACAAATACGGCGTCCTATGAGATTATATCAATTAGCTATTGCCACAATAATGCTACATAACTAACCAAATTCAACTGCATACAATAATAAGCATTTTATCTCGTGCTCATGGGTCCCCAAGTCAGTTGTGATCTAGACAGGTCAGCACCTCTGCTTCAAGCTGTGGCTCAGCTGAGCTTGATTCTTCCTTGCAGATTGGGCTGGGACCACTCCACACAAACATACAAGCATTCAGGCACCAAGGCTGAGGGGGCAGTAGCTACCTGGGCTTTGGGGGATGGGAGAGTTCTGCTCATAACAATGGTAAAGCAGAAGCAGCTTTCAAACCTCTTCTTGTGTCATAAAAGCCAACATTCCACTGGCCAAAGGGAGTCACATGGCCACCCCAGTCATCAAGGGAAGAGTAGGAGACTCCATCAACCTTGAGGTCAAAACGAGTCACGCGGCCAAGTCCAAGATCTCAGAATGAGAAGATATATTTCTCTCACAGAGATGGGGGAAAGGAGTGAATATTTTCAGCAACAATCTAATCTATCACACAGACACTAAGTAAAACGTTCACTTGGGGTCTTGAAAATGTCAAAATTCTGGTTAAAATTTATTTTCAAAGTTGCTTTCAGTTCTGTCATTCAATGATGCTATAGTTTTATGACTACTTTGATAAAAATGTATTGCTAGACTGATTCATAATGTTAATAGAAATAAAAAGAATTAGTGTCTTAGACATTGTTTTGTTAAAAAGTTCGAGCTAAAAAAAACCCCACATTTTTGTTCAGGATTAGTTGCCCAGGCAGACTCAAGCAGAGAGAGCTGCAATTTAGCATGAAAAAGATTCCATCATATGACAGCAAAGTAGCCTCCTTTTCACACTCAGAACGTGATTTAACAAGATATGGGGTTCTTTTTAAAAAATATTGTTACTTTATCACACACATATGTACCCATGATATTATAAACATATGATAAACTATGCACTCTTAAATTTGATTCAAATTTAAATGGTGAAAATATTTTAAAGATGAGACACGTAATCCAATTCCTTCATTTCACAGGTTTGGAGAGTTACTGGAAAACTGGAATTATGAAATATAAAACATTGTGATTAATATGCATAAATGTATATAGCTCTCAAATTTGAGAATCATTATCATCAAAATGAATATTTAGAGGCATTCCTTATTTTAGACAGCATATGTGTTCCTCAAAAGTAAACCAATCAATTGGTAGTTAAGTGTTAAATTGGTGGTAGAGCCTTAAGTGCTGTCTTTCGAAGTGAGGAAGAGCAGTGATTCGGGGTACATGATGAAGGCAAGAATCAAAACGGACTTCGGAGGATATACAGTTATGACAAAATGAAGGAAAGTAAGGAAATACATTCCAGAAAATCTGAGGGAAGGAAGTGATAACTGATGTCATGGAAAGAAGCAGCATGCTATGCTTGCCAATCAATGGAACCAGAGATGAACAGAGGGGCCTGTTGGCGTTTAGAGAAAAATAAGGTTGAATACAGAGATTGAGGCCAATTATGGCAGCATGTGAAATCCAGACACTAGAGTCTGGCTTTGATATGGTGCGGAGTTACATGATGAAAGTGAGAAGTCACATGTAAGGTCTGCAAGGGAGAAAGGAAAAAGAGAAGTCTTGGAGAGGACCATGGCCCTAATCCAGCTTGAGATAAACAGCTGAGGATCTGGCCTAGGATGGTCACACCCCTCACAGAGAGACGGAGAGGAGGGGGAGACGCCTGCTTTCAGTGTGGTGCCTGGAAAGACTGGGGATCAAGGGCTTAAAACTCATGGCTCATCCTGCAGCAGAATTTCTCTATTACTGTTGCTATGCTTATTCCTATTGCATTAAATATCTGACATACACAACTAAAATACAGAAGTAACCATCGTGTATGTGCGCAAATGGGTCCTTGTTTGAAAAATGTCTCCTAACAATCCCCATTTTCGAAGTCACTGTTCTTTCATAAGGATCTAAGGGTTTCCAACAGCTGTGAAAAGCTCTTTATATTAACATTCATAAAAGCAAACAGCACAGCAAAATAAACGTATAAGAAAGGCTAGACAAATATGGGTGCCCATAGAGTCATAGGAAAGGACAAGAATTCAGTAGCCTATTTTCCTCTTTTTGTCAATAATTCAAAATCAAACATTAGTAACCCTCTAAGTTATCAGAATTTTTAAATTGAAGACCAAATCAAGAAGACTGTACAGTATTATTAGAGTAATAAGAAAAATAGTGTGTGAAATAATAGAAAATATATATATTGTTAATAAGAAAAATAGTGCGTGAAATAATAGAAAATATATATATTGTTCTCTGCCCCCAGTTCCTGGCACAGAGCTCCTAAAGCTCTTGTAATTTCCTAAGTGATAACAACACTAGGAGCATCTTTTGTTCTAATATTTGGTCTTTGACCCTGGTTCCTGACATAGAGCTCTTAAATCCCTTGGAATTTCCTAGGTGATAAGGGTGTCTTTTATTCTAATAAGGTGACTCTGGATGAGCTCCTGTATAGCTTTAGGATGGTGGCTAGTTACCAGAAAGACTAAGCCATGATTAGAAGCTTGTAACCTCCCACCTCACCCTCTGTCCTCTGAGAAGAAGAGAGGGACTGGAGACTGAGTTAATGATAGATCCTGCCTACGTGAAGAAGCCTCCATAAAAACCCCAAAAGTGTGGGTTTCAGAGAGTGTCTAGATTGGTGAACACATGGAGGTGCCAGGAGAGTGGTGTGCCTGGAGAGCGCATGGAAGCTTCCTTCCCCTTCCTACATACCTTGCCCTATGCAACTCTTTACATCTGGATATTCATCTGCATCCTTCATTATATAAAAAACTGGTAAACATAAGTAAGTGCTTCCCCGAGTTCTGTGAGATGTTCTAGTAAATTACTGAACCCAACGAGAAGATCATGGATACCCTGATTTATAGCCAATCAGTCAGAATTACAGGTGACAACCTGAGACTTGCGACTGGTGCCTGAAGCAGGGGCAGTCTTGTGAGACTGAGCCCTTAACCTGCGGGATCTGATGCTAACTCCAGGCAGACAGCATCAGAACTGAAGTGAACTGTAGGACATCCAGCTGGTGTCACAGAATTGCCTGATGTGCGAAAAACCCACACATCTAGTGTCAGACATGAAGTGAAGTGTGGTAGTAATGTGAAAGGAAAGGAAAACATATAGGAGTGTGTTTTTCCAACTTAGGCTTACTTTCAAAAAAAAGAGAAATCTCCCTTAACTATGGCTCAACCATTTCTCTATAATCATGTTTTACATTATGCACATAAAGAAAACAGTGAAGAAAGAATACTGGAGGAGACTTGAAATTTCAAGAACTTTGGTACTCAAGAAAGATAATGGGAGAACAAACTGATTAAAGAAATAATGAAAGTTTTAGAAATATTGAGACCTGATTTTTTAATAAGGAAGCTGAGAAATACTGTCATAATTTTCATTAAATTTTTGGTAACAGCAGACATTTCATTATGGGCTATAAAAACCAATGTGTTAAGCTATGCACTAAACTTGCAACCTGCATAGTCGACCCCTCATAAAGTCGGTTTATTATACCAGAAATGTTCTAATAAACATAATCATGTTCTACAAATCAAGCAACTTTGCATGCTAACTTATATCAGCTCAGAAGAATAATAATGGTTCAAGCAAATGAGGGGATGAGGGCATCATGTTTTACTCTCCGTAGAATAACAGTGTCCAAGAGACTCAGAGCCCCAGGTAGATATTAGCTTAAGCCTCAAATCTATCTTGGCTACAGAGCTTTATAGTCCTCCCCTACTTTAGTCCCATAGGCCTTTCTGTTCTTCCTCCTTCACATCTTCTAGACCCTCTGACACTCATTTCATTTTACACAGAGGCTCCATAACAACTTCATTTGCCAGCTTCTAAATTATTTTGATAAAGTGTATGATATTATACAGTTATTACAACTAGGACTGCAGGAAACATTACCAGATCGATATCACCATCTCCCATTAAATGGCAATTCAGTGTGTCGGTAATTTCCTTTCATTGCACTTCAAATCCTCAAATACCCCAGATCTTTTTTATTATGTCCTCTACAATCCCTGCAGGCTCAGAATGTTACAGAATCTGGAGGTGGGGCCGTGATGGGAGGAGGACGGAGATGAAGGAGACGGACTTAATAGGACTGCTACAAAGACATTGAAGAAGTAATTTTATTTTTCCCCAAAGCTGAAACGATTTCAAAGGCAGAAGATACAAGTTCTCTATAAACAGATTCAGCATCACTTGCACAAAATACATGAGATGAATGAAGATGACATACACTTTGAAAAAACATAACAGGTACATCAGATTCATGAATTCACAGATACTATTGCTTAGGATGAGATTCGATTTATTTAAGTAAAATAGAGAAACGATTTAAAGAAAAATATTAGGTAAGTCCTGGTACAGGGAGTACCTGGCAACAGCAAAAAGTGTGAAGGTGATATGTGGAAATCTGACTTGGAACCTGGCCCTCCAGGGCCCATGGGGTGGACTTCCCCCAGCTTTCCTGTGACAGACACGACACTGGACAAGGTGCAGGGTCGGATCTCCATCTGACAGTCCAACAGCAGGTTTACAGACGAATAGTTTATTTGGCTCAACAGATCTTACTTTTGCAAAAGGTCTAGCAGGCTTTCTTGGCAACCCTTTCCTTAACAAGGTCATGCAAGATCATGGACAACAACAGAAGTGAAGGAGACAGAAGGATTACCCTTCCTTTACATTTCAGTCACTTGGGGCACATTTTCTCCAGTTGCCCCACCCTAAACCACATGCGCTCCTCTTCCATGCTTTCCCTCCTCATTCTCTCCCATCCTCCCTCCAACCTACATGTGACTTCCCCCCTTCTAAACACCTGCCACATTTTGCTTACTTCCTTCTTCTAGTCCAAATACTACTCTGCCTTTTATGTTGGTTACTGTCATATTTATTAATTAAGAGCTCCTTGAGCACATGATCCATATCTCATTCATTTTCCAACCACTATCACACCACTACTCAGTTAGTACACACAAAACGTCAGATTATTTATTAGGAACTCAGAGAGTAGTTTAATTGTGCCACTAGAATGCAAAGTTTATGCTGGAAGTTATAAATTGTACCATTGGAATGCAAAGTTTATGCTGGAACAGAGAATCCTTAACCACAAAGTTGGCATAGTCCACTCAGCCTTACCTGCTAGACTGCTATACTGCTTGGTGATCTGCAGCCATGTGGGCCTCCCACAGAAGCAGATACAATGAACAATGGTAACCCCTCCTCAATTTCCCCTCTAATGCCTGTCAGTGGCTTGACTGCTTCTTCCCATCATCACCTCTCTATCTGATATGTGCAGGAATTTAGAACAACATCAATAAAAGAGCTCTCTTTGATGAAAAAGCCAGGGACCTTTCCTTCCGCAACCCTGGAGAAGTGAGGTAGAGGACAATGACTGCTTGGGAGAGTTGATCTAAATTCTTATACAGCCATATAATGAAAAAGATGTAATCCCAAGGCAAATCACTTCCAACCCAAGACAGAAGTGAAAGGAATCAGGACAGTCTTCCAAGACTTGTCACGCACAGGTTAAAAACGGGGACAATGGTTTTGCAACATAAGATAAATTCACTTCCAAAATGAATACCTAAAGGAAGACAGAAAAAGCTAAGTTACATTAAAAAGATTAATAGGGTCTGGCAGGATAGTTTCTTCAGATGAATGGGAAAACCCAATTTACTCAGTCCAGCATATCAAAGGGAATCATTCCCGCTCTCTCTAAAGGATAAATCAAAAGAGCTACAGTAACCTAGAGGCAAATATAGCCAACCAGTGTTTACTGAGCAGTTATTATGTGCGAAGCAAGATTCTGGGCACTGGGGTACAGCACTGAACGCAAAAGACAGATTCCCTGCCCCCAAGGAAGTTCTTGTGGCAGAAGATAGTGAGTAGAAATATAAACAGGATCATTTCAGTATGCTGTGAAGAAAATGACATAGGATCACCCTAAGAGAGAGTGGCTGAGGAGAGACCACTTTAGCTAGGATGATCAGGAATAGCCACTTAGGGGGGGTGAGTCAAGACATAAATGAGGAGAGAAAGCAGGAAGAAAGACCTGGAAGAAAAGAAAGCAGAAGGAGCAGCAGAGACAAAGGTCATGGGGCAGGTCATTTAGGAAGTTTAAGGTACAGAGAGACCAGTGTATCAAGATGACCAGAGGGACAGTAGAAGGAGATGAAATCAGAGAGACAGACATTAACCAGGTCACGTGAAACCTCGAGGCTATGGTAAGGAGTCTAAATTTTATCCTGATACCAATAGGAAGCCAGTGGAAGGCTTTAAGCCTGATGAACACTCTGACGTAGTGTGGAAGATGACTGTAAGAGTACAAGACGGGAGGCAGGGAGTCCGCTCCCAGACGGGAGCTGCTGCAGTAGTCCAGGGGAAAGACAGTGATTCCTTGAACAAGGACTGTAGCAATGGAGATGGTGAGAAGTGATCAGGTTCAGGATATATTTTGGAACTAAAACAGAGAGGAGTTGCTAATGGACTGGATGTGGAAAGTGAGGGAAAGAAAAATCGAGGATGACTCCTAGGTTTTTAGCCTGAGAAACTGAGTGGAAAGTGGTGCCATTTATGGAGATTGGAAAGACCAGGGTAAAAGTGGTTTCAGGATGAGGATGGAGAGGACATTAGTTCTTTTTAGTCATGCATGCATACGATAGTCCCTTAGACATCCAAGCGGGAGTTTGAGTGAATATACAAACTTAAGAGTAAGTAGCTTACAGATGGCATTCAAACCAATGGACTGAATTGTATGATTAGAGGTAAGGAAGAAGAATGGAGATAAAGAGAGAAGAGGATCCAAGTTCAAGCCCTGAGATACTCTCAATGTCTAGAGGTTGTTAGGAGGGTCAATAAAGGAGACTGAGAAGGAATGGTCGGTGAAGTGGGAGGAAATCCAGGGCAGGGTAACATAACTGAAGCCCAGAAATAAAAGTGTTTTAAGACAAAGGAAGTGGTCATCTGTACCAAATGCTGCTGAGAAGTCTCTCCCTCCGGCAGCTTAGAATCTTAAAATACAGATCAACAAGATGTCATAAATCACCTGGAGAAAAAGAGCCTTAATGGAGAGGAGAGTGGCCACAGCCAAAGTAGTAAGTGAACATCTTATTCCTCAGATGGCTTCATCATCAATTATTTCTGAAGTGTCCAAACTATTAACTTAATGCTTGTTAGAAGAAGTGAGTTCAACAGACAGCAGGAAAATGAATTCTTGAGTGGGTCTAGAAGACGTAGGGTAGAACCCTTCCCAAAGCCCAACTTTCCAGTTGGGATGCCGAATGGGAAGGGGAAGTGGAGCATGGGTGGGTAGATTGATGTCAAGAGAACAGGGTTCTGGGGATTTTATTCTGAATATCGTCTTCTCCATTTCTAAAAGGGTGATACTCAAAACTAAGTATCCTCTACATACACACGAATTAGGAAAAAAGTAGGTAAATATTTTATTTCCCAAGAGCACTTGGTACTCTGCACATTACAAGTGTTGCTATTACCCTTTCTTTTGCCGTCACTGCTAACGAGAAATCTGCTTAATATAGTTTCCGTCTTATGACTTCAAGCCATAGGTTCTTCTGACAAATAACTTAAAGATGAACTGAAGAGCAAAAAGTTCTGTTTGTTCAAATTATCTGACCCAGATTCATTTTATCACGAGGTGTGGATAAGACCAAGAAAATGGAAATAAATCAACAGGATAATTTTCACTCTCACCTAAATATTTTGTGAAAAGAACCAGTGGGAGTCTTACCCAGTCCACACTTCCTTACAGACCTGAACACACACGTAAATGATTTGAATTCAGGGCACTTCTGAGTGGATGGGGGGCTAAATGGCCACGCAAAAGAGTGTTTCTAGCTCATTAAGACCACACATCTCTCAGCTCCTGTGGCCTTTCTGGAATCTGTCAACACTGTGAGTCATATCATAACTATAAGGAAATGTTTTTAACTTAACTTTTGACCTTCAGTCTAATGAATCCTTTAATTCTACCATTTCAAACTGTTGAATAATTCAACAAACAGTGTTCTGACCCAAGGCAATTTAAGATATGGTGATATTTTTGCTCTGAGATGAAGAGGAGAAAAGAGCTGATTCTGCATTCCATTCCAGCTCATCATGTTAAAAACACCTGAATACATCCATTTTTTAAATTTTTCCTATGCAGAGTAAAAGGATGAAATGGAAAAAATAATGTTTTCAAACCATAGTCTCTCTTCACTATAACCAAAATCTCCCTTGAAAATGTCTCCTCTCTTTTTCCCCCCTTCCTTAAAAGGAAGAAAATTGTAAGTTGGAACACTGCTTACACCAAGGGGTATATTTTGTGCATGCTTCTAAATGCCAGAAGTTTTCTGAAGCCAAGGGTAACTTATATTTTAGTCAATTCTCTATGAATGCCTGGGGAAATATGTAAAACATTAATCAGGGTAACCACAATTGCATATTTATCATCTGAACGGAAAAGAAATATACAAAAATACAGAAGAGCGACCAGAGAGTAAAATTAAGTCAGTGATGCATCTGAAAGCTCAATTAGCTTCTATGCAAATAATTAAACTTTAAAAAAGAAAAAGGGAGGGAGGATTGTGAAATTACAGTCTTAAGGAAAATTATTTTTACTTTTTAAAAAATTAAGAAAAGGAATTCTATACTAATCTCTCTTACAACGGGCATACATGTTCCAATTTTTCCATGTGAAGTCGTATAATGTACTGGACAGATCACTGTGTAGGAGAGTAAGATACCTGGGTCCTAGCCCATCCTCTTCATCACTAAGTAGCTGAATGGCCTTAACTTGAGGCAGTGGAGAGAGCATGGGCACTGGCACTAGACAGATTTAAATTTAAAAACTCATCTCTGCCTGCTGCTGTGTTTCCCTGGTCAAGCTCCTTAACCTCTTGAGCATCAGTTTCCCCACGTGTGAAATGGGGATAACAGCTATCGCTCAGGGCTAAGATTAAGTAAGCTAATGATGTGAAAGTGATTAGCACAGAGTTGGACCAGGGTTTGTTCTCCTTTCCTTTCTTTCTCTGAATTCATTAGTTTTTTTAAAAAATAAGGAACTTACGGTAGATAACTAAATTCCCTTTATACTCTAAAAGTCTCTAATGTTAGTAATGTACACTGAGGGAAGAAGAACCTCAATTTTCAGTAATCTAAGCACCTGCAGGAGGAAGTGCTACCTCATTCAATCTGAAGAACCAGCTCCCCAGACCCTAACAAATAAGTGCTTATATACGTCATTCTGCAAATGACAAATCTTTATGCAGTTCCACAAAGGATTTTCACAGACTTGGATTACTTAAGAATTTCAGGATGCTAGCCTAAAAAAGGACTCTCTCCAAACAAATAATGTTAACCAATGGCCTCTGTTGAGAACGTCAGAATTAAACATTCCTGTTTTACTTTCCTTTAATATACTTCTAGGTAAAACTATGCATTAGCCACTTAATCAGAGGATACAAAGAATGGACAGGAGGTGAGAGGTCTGACTGGTAGATCTATTTCTTGGGGATCATTTCCCATCACCATTGCTGAGTTTTTCCATACTGCCAAACCCTTTAGCTGCTCCTTCCTAAAAGCAGTTGTTCCCAAGCTGCCACTCTTGGCCCAAGGACCCTCCCCAAACTCTGTGCACCTCCCAGGCTGCTGAGGGGACCTCCAGCTTCTCCGTTCTTGTTCCCCTGTCCCCAGGCAAAATCTATCCATCATTTCTTTCATACATATGGTTAACTAGTCATATTTATGGTGGGAGGTTTCAGCATTTAGTTAGAAATTCTTTACAAATCTGAAGAAACGTGCCTACAATGAGCAATCTCTATACTATTTTCATCTTTGAGGAGTATAGGTGCATACCCAAAAAAAAGAATTTGTCCTCTGCCCCTTTCTTCTTTCCCAAATAACAAGTAAGAAGATAAATTCACAAATGCCACGTAGGTTTCTTTTCCAGTAAGGATTTTCAAGAAATGAGTTGGTACAAAGAGTCATCATGGTGGGAACTTAGGGAGCAATGGCTGGTGACGGGCAAGGCAGAGTCAGGCAGGCAGCCTTTCAGTGCCCTTCCACACCAGAGTGGAGCAGTGGCAAAGTCCAAAGTTGTTCCAGAAGATTTATAACAGCATAGGGCAGCAGGCAGACACATGCTAATGGGCCATTTGCTCACGGAATGTAACTCCGTGGGTGATATGTCAGAGTCAACTGAGAATTATGGAGCAGGAATCACAGGGAATGAAAATCATCAGGTGAAATCAGGAAGAAGCACCCAAAAAGCATACCAAAATTTTCAGATGGTGTTTCTACAAAACTTTTGGCAAATAGTCACCCTACAAATAGAAGACACTCTCTCTGCAAAACAGAACTACAAGTAAGGCAAATGAGAACGATTCCTGCTACCCCTGAGCTGAGGGCTTTCAACTGGACGGTGGGCAAAAAGGCTTTTTCAGGCACAACCACTCCAGACAGAGCAGACTGAGGCTGTCAGCGTGGAAAGGGACATGCGTTTCTCCAAGGCAAAATGTTGTACTAAATTCCCTAATCTAAAATATACCCACTAGAGTTAATAAAGGAATGAAAGCACCCTAGATTACACTTAATTTTCTGACACAGACAGTGATAAAAGCTGAAAAGTACCTATCAACCGGGGCCACACAGCTCAATATGCCTCCCTAATGACATTTTATCAAGGAGGATTTGTACGTGTCAAACACAGAATAAATAGCATTTTGGTTCTGAAGACACTTCTTTAGCTCCTGCCCATACTGAAGGGAAAATACAGTTTCAAGAGTATTCGGACATCATTTTTCATTGTGAGGCCAGGTTCCCAAACTAGAAAATGAGATACACAGTACGAATTGCTCAGAGACCTACTTTGATGAATTCTGAAAAGAAGTGTAGTTTATTTATTACCCCCTTTCTCTTAATGAAAAATTAGTCAATATCTTTAAAAGAGGCATTTAGAAGCTGAGATAAATCTCCTTCCAAGGGAAAGACTTGGAGGCAAATATTATAAATAGAGTCTTATGTTTAATAATAAAAACCAGTTATTAAAACAGTAATTTCAGTTGGGACACAGGATAAAGTTAAGACCAAAAAACAGGAAGAAATGATGGAGGACAGAGGGAAGGAAGAAGGGAGGAGAGGGGAGGAGCAGCCTGAAGCCTCCTGGCCTTCCCCAACCTTAGCCATTCTCCAGAAGTCGCCCCAGCATCGGAGGCCCTGGTGGTGCCCCGGCACTCACAGAGAATGTTGAGTACCATATTGTAATTTCTTGTTTACTCATATGCCTTCCCCATGAGGCTGGGGGCTCCACGAAGACAGAAAAAGAGGTTTTCCCCATTCACCATTTTCTCTGCAGCTCCCAACACAGTGCCTGGCACTCCATCTACATTGGAAGGTGGAGAAAGAAGGAGAAAAAAGAGAAGGGAGCATAGTGGAGGGACAGACTATATGAAAGCACAAGGCAGCAGAGTTGTTGTTTCTTTTTAATCTCCTTAAAAATTTTTGTTCTTAGCCTGATGGAGCAGAAATACATTTTCTATCTTTCAAATAAATATAGGGTTTCAGCTCTCGGATAACTCAAGAACTAGTGAACCATATACAGCTCTCTAACTCTTTAGTGGTTCTCTTAACTCATACTGTGGGGTCCAAAGAAGAAATCCCAAGACAAAAAGCTCCAGGGAGCCTGTGGTGCTTTCTAGACTCTTGGTTCAGCAATTACTTTGTTTCTTTCTCCTTTCTTCTACTTTTTTTTTCTTTACTAAATGCCAAGAAAGTCCTCCACAAAATATTCACAGAATTAAGTCTTGGCAATCTAGAAAGGCGGGCATTGAGTATCCCTGACTCTGAATCCTTTTTATCTAAGGAGATTTAGATTTCATATCCAAGTTGAAATAAATACGTACTAACCTTTGAATGATAACAGCAAGGAAAGATGTCTGATCTCTCGCTATAACTGTCCTTAAGAAAAGATGTCATCGTAGCCTAGTGACAGCCACGCTAAGTTCCAGGACCTCCACTAGGAGCCTGGAGTGAAAGAGAGTAACAACTGCCTAACTCTGAAGAAGCATGCTAGTGCCTCCTCAAGTCTTTGTGTTTCTAACATGAAGTCAGAAAAGATAAATATGAAATGCAAACTTAAGTAATATTTAAACTTTGTGTTTATACTCTAAAAAGGAGAAAATGAAAATATTTCCGTCGTCATAGCAACTTGGATTCACCCACAGTAAGTGCATGGTATGTGATAGCAGTCATTCTGAATTACTGGTTAAGCTCCCTCTAAATGCAGAGCTTGTTCTACAGGGCAAGGGGCAGAGATGACTTTAATGTCCTTAAAACAACCCAAGATAGGTTTCTACAACTTAACCATTTCAATACACAATTCACGTACACTATAGATTACCACTTTCATGTTCTGTTCTTCATATGTGGGAACCAATGCAATAAGTCCTACTATCCTGAAGTGTGTACAAGAAGAAAACATGGCTCAAAATTTGAGTCTCAAGGTATTACAGATTCAAAGCTAACGTAGATATCAGCATTAATGTTAATGTCCCTTGGTTTGTCACATTACCCTGCTTTCTATTATTTACCATTTCCATAATTCAATTAGCCAAAATCAACAAAACGACACCCAGAATACACAAGGTATAAAAGATATAACGATAAAATCTAAAGAAGACCGTGGGCCTGGCAGCAATTGGTCAGTAGCTCAAACATAACTATGTGCTTATAGTACCTCACTATGCTGCAACTCAGTTTCTCAGTCTATAAAATGGAGGTAATGATACCTACCTGTAGCTCTTCTCTGACACGGCCTCTCTAGCACAATCCCTAGAACACAGTGGTTGTTCAGTATATGTCAGGTTTCTTTCGTCCTAAGAGCTAATATCAAATATACATCCCGGCTCTTGGGGGTCTTAGAAATGCAGTTAGAAAAGTAAGTTGAGATGAAAAAAAATAAACAGACAGACAATTAAAAGCAATACAAGGTAGGATATGATCAACGCTGACAGATGATACACTGGTGAAACATTTCATCATTTGTTCATTTTTAAGCATTTGGCATTAAAAATTAAAATTATAACATGCATATAATGTTATATTGAAATACCACACTTATCCCACCATATTTTAGAATAAATAGAAATTTACTTAGCAGATCTTCACATCTTGTGCAGACATAAGCAAGGAAATTTAGAGGAAGGATAAAGAGTTTTTTGCAAATCCTTAAAATCTTTCTAAAGCAGTGATATGGCCACTGCCCCCAACAGTGCTGATGATATGAAATCATTTCAAGAAATCAATTTTCTATTTACAACTGTCTAATGTGACATAAAGGCAAACACTATATATATATATAATTCCCAACTGTGATGTGACACAAAAACCCTGAGGAAAACCAATTTAAACAAATTGAAAAAGAAAATGATGGATGGAACCCTGAGAAGTGTGGAGCATAGTGAACGCTGGCAGGGTTAACACAGAGATGCCCTACCACACAAATGGCCAGCCCTCCAGCAGTGCGCCGGGAACACTAGGAACAAAGCCACCAAGGATTCCAAGGTGGGTGTGACCAATCTTCCTTTTATTAGAATAAACAATGTGGGGTATAGTAACCAGCTACAAAGTGAAGATAGAAAAGAAGAGAGAGATACAAAACATCATCGTAGGGATGCAAGGGCCTAAAGAGTAATATCCGCATTTCACTAGCTACTTTGACCACAGTAACTGTCTCTCTTTCTCTGTGCTTCTATTTTTCTGTTCTGGACAGAACCAGCAATCATCCTTCAGAAGTATTTAGAATCACTTGCATTTTGGCCAGGTGTTGTAGATTCAGAAATATGGACATTGCCACATACCCTCCCAGCTCTTTTCTGGGAATGTTTCCTACCCTGATCTTGCTACAGTCCCATGTAGAACCTCCTAATTTTCTCAAGAAGGGTATGTACTAAATTCCCAATAATTATCAAAATAAAACGTGTATCGATTCTTTCCTTAAATTATTTAAAGTATATCATGCTCTGCCCTATTCATAAAGATCAGCGAAAATTCCATTGGATGGGGAAAGGGATTTGTCTAATTCCCTGAGATTCTGCGTGTACCGTTAAAGAGCCTGATGGTCTTTTCTGAGTTCCAACAAGAAGACGAGCCAAAAAAGCCTTAACCCTCATAAGGGTTAAAAGATTGGATTCTCCAAATTCTGAACTAAGGTTTCCTCAGCTGATGGAAAGAGCTTGATATGTCAAGTGACTCCTTTGAACTCAGTAAAAGCGAGTATATGCTTGCTCTTTCTAGCCAGTTCTCAAAAGATTCCTTGAAACTACTTCTGGAAAGAGATGCCTAGCTACAAGAAAATATGGGAGAAGGAAAGACAAGGAATTCTGAAGCCTATTAAACTACATATGAGCAGTTACTACCAATCTGGGGCAGCTGAAGGGGTCTCCTTCTATTTTATGATCTGTTCAGTGTAGAATTTCCAATTAAATGTTCCTCCCTGGAAGGTTTTATCACTATTCCATCATTTCAGATGCCTCTGGCAAGCAAAAGCTAATCTAATATGGTAGCCTTTGTGCAAGTTTCTTTAGCTTACATGGAAGCAAAATAATGCCTGAGTCTATTTACTATTCTAGAGACTGAAGCATTAAAAAAAAAGAAGAAGAAAAGGAAAGAAAAAGTAAATATATTTTTAAAAAAGCAATACAGGAATAAGAAAACCTGGAATTCAGGGGAAAGAGAATAGAATAAATTTAATTAGATAATTAATTAGGAGGCATTAATTTGGTAAATCCTTAATAAAAGGAATGACTAAAAAATGCCTTGGCATCCAGCCAACGTGAGTAAGTCAAGAACTAGCAATTTGGAGTTTCAAAGTACATGGGATTTAACTCTTAGTTGTGGCATTATTCTGCTTTTAGAAAGAAATCTCTTAAAGAATCAAGTATTAATACATAAGTTACTTAGCCACCCAAGGGTTGGAACGATAAAAAGATTTGGAGGCTACAAGGCCCTTAGAGTGAAGGTTGGACTGAACTGGGTTCCATTTGTAACTCTGTAATTTTGTAACTGCTGTAATTTTGGTGGGTATTATGAGCTGGGCTAAAATGTCACATACTACGATTTTTGGACATAAATTCCATAAATAAGAAAATAGCCAAATTAAAAGACAAAAAGAGAGAGCAAGAATAAACTAAAGCATTGTTCTTAAACTATTTCACCACAGAGAATCATTCTCAACCCTTGTGAGTATGAGGCCCTTTTAAGATACCAAAAGAAATAGAAAGAAATCCAGTTTTTATTCACTTGGCCTACAGACAATGTGGTTCTGTCACACACTCCAATTCCACAGAGGTCTGAGGCCCCACCTTGGGGAGAGTTGCTTTAACATATCTTTAAACTGGGCGTATTCTCGTTTACCTTTCCTATATAACAATAGGAACTCGGTAATGGCTTTCGTGCTTGGATGAATTCCTCCTTACATTCTAAAATTCCTCCCAAGAAGAAATGGAAATAATTTTGCCCCTGAAAATACTATCTTTTCAAAAATCCCCTGAGCACAGGGATTTCGGATGATTTATGGGAACAACACCCATCTGAAGGAGTACATTGTCACAGCCTTTTTTAATATGAATAATGATACAGCTCTTTCTCTTTCAGTAACTCTGCCCTATAATAAACTACCACCACACTACCCACAGATAATGATATAACAATTTTTTCCCAGCTATTCAAATTGCTTAATATCTGGAGACAAAAAGCAAGTAGGATACCCACTACTTAAGTTATTTTGCTGTCTATCTGATGTCCTGCATGTTGACATACTGAGTCAGCTTGCAATTCTCAAAATCTTCCCAACTCTTCTATTAAAGGATGTTCTAATGTCCACTTTAACTTATCAAAGACAGGCCATCCACTGCACGCACCCCCTCAGGTACAATCTAAGATGGTAGCTACACTGTCTCAACTTCAGGATAGAAAAGGGACCAGGTGACATTAACTTTACGATCTATTTATTACAGATACATAAAATAGGCTTCCTGGTCTAGATCGTGGGTCTTGAATTAGTTTATGGCCTATTTCCTGTTACACACCTGGATGAGAACATGTTAAACTGACACATTTACCCACAGGCCGTAAAGGCCCTTAAAGAACTATTAAAAGTGAGAGTTTACAAAGATTTTAAAGAAATTGTTAGCAAAATTCAACTAAAGGAGATAAGTCTAGCTATTTTTATGCCATCTGTTCCAATTTCATGCCTTATCACTTTTATAACCAAATAAGAAAGCTGATAAGGATTTCTGTTCTTCCTTTTCCCTATAGGGCAAAATTTCCAGAGTCCTGACTCAAATTTTTTTGTATGTGACTCCCGGAAGACAAATAGGAGTCTGAGTTCAAGCACACAAATGAATACTCTTAAAATCCACTCACTCACACACACACACACACTCATCCCACTTCTAAGGTGCTAAATCTGGAACATTCCTAACAGGAAACAAAAACAAAACTGATGAAAGGAGAGGACTAGGCGAGAAAGAGGCTACAGCCAAAGGCTGCATCTGCCCAAGAAATTGGCTCACCCTGACAGGTTTTATCAAATGGGTGCTCAGAATTCTGCATGACAGCTGCCCAGCGCTCTTCAGCTTCTTTCCTGCCTCAAAAATAGCAGCTGCTCAGGGTGTAATAGATCCTATCCCTGGTAAGTAAAACTGTCTCATCCTTGAAAGACTTGAGGGCAAACTCCAGTCGCATCTTAAAAATACCCAACCATGTCTTCTGCTCTCCATCCCATACAAGCAAAATCCCCAAAGGAAGAGGAGATGAAAGCAGGTTGAAAACCTTCTCTTTTAAAAAACTGGGGAGGTCATTTAGGTCCCCTCCAGCATTTAGGAAAGCTCAATCCATTAGTTTCCAATGACAGGTCTGGTTCCTTTCCAATTCATTTCAACTCCACAAAATTTCAAGTTACTTAGAAACT
This sequence comes from Equus quagga, assembly GCF_021613505.1. Taxonomy (NCBI): domain Eukaryota; kingdom Metazoa; phylum Chordata; class Mammalia; order Perissodactyla; family Equidae; genus Equus; species Equus quagga. The sequence continues at coordinate 43,885,262 of NC_060280.1, read as the reverse complement.
GTGAGATTATTTACAAGTTGTTAGAGGTAGAGAAAGACATCAGTTCTTTCCGAAGTGCTGAGTTTTGAGCACTAAATACACTTATACCCCTACTCCAAGGTAGAACTCTTCTTGTGTCATCTACCATACATAAAGGTAAGACAGGAACTTGAAGGTACAGTTCTTTTCTTGCCTTTTAATACTCACTACATGCCCATTAATGTGGTCTTTATGGAAATTTCAGCCCATTTTCTATTTATTACCCATCGCACAGTTAGCCTTGATTATAAAGTGGCTAGGGTAGGTGCCAACCCAAATTATTGCCATCTTAAGTGTCAAAGAGAGACACTTCCTCTTCACTAACTAATTAACATACCCTTCCATCAGTCATTTATTTGAATTGTATTTTCCCACTTTAAAAGTCAAGATTCTCAATCTTATGCAACAGCAGAAAGTTCAAAAGATTTCCACAATGTATTTCCGTTTTTCCCTTTTCTTACTTCCTGAGAACTGTTTGAACCATTATATTCTCTGTTTTTCTTCAATAATGTTTGGAATAATGAGTCCTAAGAATTAAAGATGTATTTTACAGATGCAGAAGCATGCTCAGAGGGGTGAAGCCGCTTGCCCAAGATTACAAGGCTAAGTGTCAGATCAGGCTCTGAGAGAAGGCCAGCCTGGCCACAGCTATTTCCTGCCTAACCACCCTCAACCACACACACACACATTCCTCTTTTCTCACCTAACTTTGTTAACGCCACCATCTTTCTCTTTGTCATCCAAACTCCAATTCTTCAGCTTCCCCCCGACCCCCATACTGAGTCGGTGGCTCAACTGATGATTCTCCTTCCACAATGTCCTTGGTCTGTGGTCCCCATCTCCATCCCACCCGATCAAGGTCCATCCTAACTCACCTGCCTCTTTTGTGTCTGTCTCTTTCTGGCCCCATGTCCCTCCAATCCATTGTGCACATCACACTGCCTCCAGATAACCCTACAGTAGTCATGATTCTGACACCAAGATGCTCACCTTTTTTTTTAGCAAAGCATGAGTACCTAATGAATAAAGTCCAAGCTCCCGCCCTCACATCCACAACTCTTCAAAATCTGGCTCTGATTTTCATTCCCACTACCATCCTCTGCACAACCAATACAAATGGAATCAGCACAGTCCCTGCCCGTCACCTCTGTGCTCCCAGTCCTGGACCTCTGTTCATGCTGCTGTACCCAAATAGAACGTCTCTTCTTGGCACAGTCAAGACTGTAGCTAATGCAGATGATCTCTCCCAAGATCTCTCAAGCCAGGGTGAAGTCTCCCTGGTCTGAACTTCATAGCATTTTGATCCCTTAGAGCTCTTGCCATAGTATACCTGGTGTTTCATTTCTTCTGTAAAGGACTTACTTTTCCCACTCAAGAAAGCAGCGAGTCAGTATTTGTTTCACTTGTGGGATCATCTCAGTTGTAACACAATGCTAGGCGCACAGCAAGCACTCACGCTTGTTCCGATGAATGTATTTAGGATCATAGGGACCAGGTCCCCCTACTGGAGCATATTAATTCCCAGAGCCAAGCACAGCCTGCCACACATCAGCCAATAATAAAAGTTACGGAAGTAGGAGAGCAAGTAGACACTGTGCCATCATAGGGCTATCTGAATAATAAAACTAAAATAGAAATAGAAAATAGAAAAGGTATTGGGATATATGGGGCTGGGGGCCCGTGGGGGTGGAGGGATGTTCTGGGTAAAAACTGATTACATAATGGGCCTTTGACCAAGAAACCCTGGTATGCAAACAGCTAAGCCACTCAACAAATACCTTTAGAGCCCATGGAAAAATAAAATGCTCTATCATAATTAAGTTATACTGTTCATTAAACTATAGTTCCAGCTGCACCCAAAGCAATCTTGAATGGAGTTGAATCTCAGCATTCAGCAATGATTTAGAAGGGGGAAATAGGGCTACGGAATTTGAGTTTTCTATCACACCTCAATCTGATTTCTCTTTCCTGTGTCTTTGCTTGCTTGTCTCTACCCCAGTCCGCACCCATTCTTCAAAGGCTAGACTGGAGGGCAGGAGTTTACCGGCCTGAAGAGAAATGGAAGAGGTTGCGGGCTTCACTTTTTTGTTATATTTTTAAAGGTAATTTTTTCCTTCCTAAAATTTTGAGAAATGGAAAATCCATTAGGTAATTATGTCCAACCCAAGAGACCAATTCAAGATTGTTCCCTACAGTTCACTCTCCAGCAATTTTCCAGTCCACTTCCCTGGGGAAATGTTAAAGTTGTCTCCCCCACAGCTACTTTCAAATTTAGCCTGAACCCGGTACAACTGCAAAGCTTTAAATGTAAACTTTATAACAAGACCTGAGCTGAAATTGCAAACAGCAATGAAAACCAGGATCTCTGCCTTTTGCAAGGGGGCAAAACAATCCTAGGCACAAATGGAAAAGACCACGTCAGGTTTTTATGCATTTCTGAGTTAATCTCACCATAGCCGCTCTCCCCAGCAAGCTTCAACACATGGGAATTTATTTTTTGGTGTTGTCATCTCAGAAGAAGTGACAATTTCTGAGCTAGGGTATAAGCTTTTTATTTGGAATTTTTCTAAGTCGATACCAGAATGGTCAAAAGCAGGCTACAGACTTCTAAAACTCTCAAAGAGTTAGCAAAGGTGAGGAACAAGGTTTGCTCACCATCCTAGGACCTGTTACTAGTGTTATAAGCAATCCAAGTTTCCCAAGGGCTGAGATTATGTGACTTATAGTCTAACTGTGGTCAAGAGTACAGTGCTGGGATCTGGGTTCCAATCTTGGCTCCACATTTGATTAGCTATATAATCTCAGACAAATTAAGTGACGTCTCCAAAGCTGTTTCTCAACCACAAAATGGGCATAATAATATCTACCTCAGAGAACTGTGATGATTTTGACACAACACAAATAAAATGTTCAGCACAAAACATCCTGTGCCTAGAGTTAATCCATAGCAGACGTTAATGGTTAGAAAAGCACTTTACTATTAAACCTAATAGAATCATAGCACCTCACATTTAGAAAAGGCTGGATTCACACATGCCCAACAATGTCTGGGTTTTCTAATTCTCTATCTCCTTTTTATTCATTTACCTCCTTGTTTGTTTATAATATTAACAATCTTAAATTTGGAAGGCATCTTTTATCTTATGACTGACAACTCTTTATAAACCTTAGGAATGAGTCATACGCAACCTTGCTCACTTGGAAAATCCTTGACTATAAATGCCAAACATTTAAAGCACTCCCTCTGTCACTAAGGGAAACCACGAGCATCTTAACAGTGTGTGTGAAGTAAACGTGCACTCTTCCTAGGGTGCACTCCACCGGACGCCCCCCTTCCTCCTGGAGCAACGTGCCCTGCTCCATAAAGGATCTACCTGCCATGCCAACAAATGGACGCCAAATGCTTTCAAAGCGGAACCAGAAAAAAGGTGAAATAAAACAGCCAAAGATACTGATACATTTTTATATTTTGTAGATCAGTTTTTCACAAAAGTTAAAGGCATTTGCATCAGACCTCACCATTCTACTTTTGCTTGATTTTCTCTTCTGTAATGAGGTAGATGTCACCTCCATATTTCAATTACTTGGGCAATGAATGCCTTCCTTGGTTTCACCTACTCCTGACATCTTTATCACAGTAAAGGCCCTGCTTCTAATTAGTGACAGTCTGAAACATACATGGCAGCGGAATTTCTCCTTACTTACTTTTAGAGCAGGTTCATTTATACTTACTCCTCAAATGTTGAGCACTAGCCATGTGCCAGATCCCAAATTTATATGCATAAAATTCTACAGGGTAGATGCTATTATTATCCTCTGTTTACAGAAAAGGACATTAAGGCACAGAAAGGTTAAGTAAATTCCCAAAGTCCTAAGAGCTGGGAGTGGCAGAGCCAGACTCAATCCATGGCAGCATGTTCTTAACTCCTCCATTAGACTGCCTCCTTCACAACCAAAGTGTCCTCAACAGCTCCTCTTCCCTGATAAAAATGCAGAAATCCGATTGTTTCAGCAGTCATTCATTCATTCATTCATTCACTCATCCATTATGCTTTTTTAACTAAGTCTCTACAATATAGCATGGACTGTGCAAGATAGTAAGGATCCAGTAATGAAGAAGACAAATATTGTATCTGCCCACGAGGTGTTTATAAGCTAATGAGGAATTTTTATTTTTAAAAAATCCTAAAATTAAAAATTAACCAAATAATTAAATAAAATTTACCAAAGAAAACCCTAAAATGAAAAATTATATAAGTAATTAATTAAATAAAGTCAGGATCATTGCTACAGGAATGGGGAGGATCCTGTGAAAGGATATAGCAGAGGGCCCCCTCCTGGTGTGGAGGACCAGAGAACACGGATCTCTGATGTTGCTGACGGGGCCATTAGCCAGAGTTAAATTTAGTCACAGCATCTATGAAGGCAAAGTGGTCACTGGATTTGTTGCTGTAACATTTGGATTCCTGATCTCTGCCCAATGGAATTGTTCAGTCAACTGCTGATATATATTTTTTTAATAACATAAGATGGCTGCCAATAAAGCTTCAAAATGCCAACCTTCCTTCTTCCTCTCCACAGCCATAAACATATGCCTAGGAATTGGGTAAGGCTATAAAGCCTATGAAGGTTTCCATAGGGTAACATGTGATAAAATGCTTTCCCCAGCCCTAAAATCTCAAGTTGTTCTCTAAGGGGTTTATCTAAGTCTCCTCCCTACCTAATGATTTGAAAGTTTTAATATACAAAAGCTTTAATACATAGCAATGCCTTATTTTTCTCAAATGCTCAGTGGACAGGGTTAACATTTCCAGCCAGCAGGATCTTAACTGTTTGACATGTCTTTTGTACACTTTGTCCTTTAAACTTTTTCTAAAATGCATTAATACAATGTTTTCTCTTACTAACAGTTTAGTGAATACAATAAAACTGATCTCCAATTAACTCAGGATCTTGGATCCTTCTGCGAGATTTCTCAGGATATCAACATTCCTTAAATTGTGTTTCACTGACCATATTTGGATGTGGAGAATAGGGCTCTTGGTGTGGAAGAGGCTATGTAGATGCCAGAGAGAAGGCGGCACTGCTGGATTTCTACTTTGCCTCCACCTTCCATCTCTCAGCAAGAAGCACACATACCAGGTAGAAAGGATGAGGGGATAATGTAAGAACCCTTAACTGAGAGCCCACCAGAAGCATGGAGTGCTCTCGCTCTCCCCCTGCAACTAAAGAAGCTTTGCTTTCATCTACTTTGAATCTGGAGCTTCTATGGAAGATTTCAATGTCAAGAAAGGATGCCACTGCTTTAAAAGGTTAGCGAACTACTGATATCTGATTTGAATTAGTTCAAGCATCCAAATCCAGATGAATTAAATCTCTGAGCGACCTAGGAATTTGCAATGTGATCTTTTCAGGCCAGAATTCCACAGTAGAAGACTGGAAATCTTTTCTAAATCCCTTCCAACTTGAGATTCTATAACTCAATGAATGTGCTGTCAGCCGGGACCACTTACCTTGGATGTTTCTGTAGTAAACAAATTCCTCACAAAGGCTGACTTTCTTAAGACTTGCCTCTTAGAAAAGTACTGGGAAGAAAAATTATGGCTAAATCATGGTTACAACTTTGTCTAAGAAGAGAACTACTTCACATTAAAGAAAGCTGAGTTACTGTGAAGAAATGCTCTCTATAAATTCCAAGTACTGAATAATTATCCTTAAGCTTTCCAGTTGGTTTCCTTTCCAAAGGGCCAATAAATATGCCCTAGGTGCCCTTGGCAAATGAAAGCACCAAGTCCCATTCCATGGAAAAACTCAGAGCAGAAACCAAGGAAATAAGCAGGAAGAATGAATAAGAACAAAGGGCAATTCTGCTAACTATGAAGTCAGTGTTTTCCATGACTTTTTAAAATATGCCAAGGAGAGGACAAATCAACTGAAGAGAGTTGCCCCCCAAAAACAGAAGGGACCAAATCTGAAGTGTACTAGTAGGAGGAAGGGAAGCAGAAGCCATCCAGGAGATGGGGGAGGGGAGGAAGTGGTACAGCCCTATTATGGCTGACAGACCAATTATGCGCCCTCTGATGGGAGATATTACCCAGATCCACTCAGCAACCTGGAACAGGGAAAACCACCTTCAGCATAATGGCGAGAACATACCCAACTTGTGAAGATCCTGCCCAGGGCCTCCTATCACTGCCCAAAGAGAATGAAAGATATACCTCAAGGCTGCTCCCTGGACAATGGGGGAGAGGTGAGTGAGTCTATGCAATGGGCCCAGGCTCGAGCAAAACACTGCCTGATTCAGGCAAAAAGTCAGCAGTAGAAGGAAAATATGGCAATAATTTCAGAAGGCGCAGGAGGTACTTAGGCTTGACTGCTGATCTCACAGTGACCATCCAGTCCCCTGGGAAAAACCACATGGAATATCTGTGACTTATTCCTCCCTACCCAAAGTTCTACAGGGCAGGTGGAGAGGACGCCGGCTGAAGAGATACCTTTTAAGGAGATTCGCGGTGAGGGTTCAGAGAGAAATAGTTATTGCTACTGGAAGAAGGTTTACCAGCACTTAGTTGCTTATTCTTTGACAAGTAAATGGCCTAAGTCAGCGGGACCTAGGAATCTGTATTTTAGAGCTTCCCTGATTCTGATGTACAGCCAGGTTTGCGAATTACAGCTTAGGAAACAGCTTTCACCCTTAGCACATGACGGTATACACTAAGGTGGATAGGGCCAAGAAACATCAGAAGAAAGAAAAGGAAACGATACATGGTTCCAACGCAATGCTTGCAGCCAAGCAGGTTCTTTCAGGTGCTCAGTTGACATGTTTTAGAGGAAGACTGTTCTCTCCCCGAGGTCACCTTACAGAAGAACCGTAAGCAAGGGATTCCTGAGAACTGGTTATAAAGTTCCAGTCTCAAATCTGCGGCTGTTTAACCATGTCACTTTGGGGCAATACAGTTGACTAGTGTGATAGAGAAGACCAGACAGGGCTTCGGAACCTAAAGGAGCTCACTCCATTTGACTCATTTCACCGACCCAGCACTGATTCAGATAGACAACTTAGTAGAAAGAACTCTCAAATCCAAACATTGTGCAGACAACTGGTTTTAGGTAAACTTGCTAAATTTATTTTCTGCATTCTTCCTCTGGCACTTCATTCCTTTCCTCAGAGGTATGGTTCTTGACTCCCCAGGGCTCATGTAGAAGCTCCACCAACCAGGTGTCTTTCCACATTTCCACATGCAGCATTTCCACATGTGATCCCTTTCCACATTTCTGGTCAGTTCAAGGTCCTCGAAGCCTTGATATTTCATAAAGTGATAATTGTTGAAGATAAAGTAACACACAATCGCAAATAATCTAATTGTATTTTTAAAAGCAATCAGTGAGTAACTTATATGAAACTTTCACATTTATTAAAGCAAGATAGGAGGGAAGATATGGTTTTCCAAGTAAACCAATAGCACTTTCAACACATCAGTTTGTTCATAGAAAATTCAAAAGTGGATAAAAACAAATCAGATTTTGTTTATTAACTATCTTTCCCCCAAAAAACCATAAGTTTCGTGAGGGAAGGACTTTGCCTGTCTTGTCCCCCACATATCCCTGGTTGCTTAAGAAAGCCTGGTGCAAAGCAGGCATTCAAATTTCTTATTCATTCAAAGAATTAATGAAAAAGTCATTTATAATTATGAAGTATAATGTGTGGGCCCTTATCCAGCAGATTTATCTTTTTAAAATTAGAGTTCTACTTTGATTAATACTAAAATAAATATGAATTCCTTAAGCACAATACTGGAGAAGTGAGACGTAAGGAAGTCAGGACAGGAAAAACATCTAGTAGTGGAAAATCTACAATCAGATCATTATGAGGTCATTTTATTTCAATAACTTCATCAACTATTTTCCATTGTCTTAAGAATTAAGTATCTGCTTTTTCGTCTAAATGTAACATTCTAAATGTTCCTAAAGAAATTAAGATAAAGAATTGGAGAATTTAATTAGTATAACATGACATACACCACAGTTTTTAAAGAAAAGCTATAATCTCCACCATACATACTTGGGTTCCATTACTTAGCATGTGTGGAACCATCAAGTCAGTTAGGCTCCCTCAGGTCCAGCTTCCTCATTTATAAAGATGAAGGACAGTGTCCACCTCAGAGGCCAGAGGTGAGGAAGCTTACATGAGATTCAACAGCACTTAGCACAGTACTGGGCTTTTACTTAACAGTGATGCTTATTTTTACTAAAATACCTGAAATTTATTTCAGTTGGCTTTTTGGATTCTAGTTTAAAGGGAATTTCTCTGGATCTGTGTATTTACTAAAACTGTCTCAGGAAAACACCACATGTACTGTAGAAATTGACTGATCCATGGTAAATATGGTATGGCTCTCTTTATCACATCATTTTGTTGATTTGACTTCCTGTAGCAACACTGTGAGAGTTAATGTCACTTTACTCAACTAGTGCAAAACACACTGAAGCCCATAAAGGCTGTTTGCAAACTCTGTTAAGAAATGATATCTATTCCCAGAGCATCCTTTCCTGCTCCTGCCTCGTCCTCTGAATAACTGCAGTGGAAACCGGTTCAGAGACCCTCTTCTGGGGCTGGCCCCATGGCTGAGTGGTTGGGTTCACACGCTCCGCTTCGGTGGCCCAGGGTTCATCAGTTCACATTCTGGGCTCGGACCTAGCACTGCTCACCAAGCCAGGCTGAGGCGGCTTCCCACCTAGCAGAACTAGAAGGACCTAACTCTAGGATATACAACTATGTACTGGGGGACTTTGGGGAGAGAAAAAAAGAGGAAGATTGGCAACAGATGTTAGCTCAGGGCCAATCTTTCTCACTAAAAAAAAAAAGAGAGAGAGAGACCCTCTCCTCAAGCCCCAATTGTTTTGGTCTTTTGAAGCACCGCCCCTTCAGAATAAGCCTCATCCCGCTCCTTCTGAAATTTTTCTTTCTTTTTCCCTTTTGATGTACTAAACTGGCTGTCAAAAATTAAATTAATTCAGAAAGAAATGACTGAATATCTCCAAATTAAATCAGCTGTTCAAGATCGCCTGGAATATGATTTTTTGTTGCAAATACTGGACTACAAAGTTGACTTATTTGTTACGTAAGAGGACAATGGGCATCACTAATGTACACCTGCGTAGGCCTTGCCATAAAAAGTCCCATATAACTGGTTTATATTAAAAAGAAAAATGCTTAGATGTCAAAACTGGAAAGCTATCACTTCAGTGTTCATGTACCAGTTTGCATTTGTAAACAGGAAAAAATGATATCTTAGGATTCATCTATAAAACAAGAATTAAAAATGTCATATAAGTGGTTTATATTCTAATTAAAAACATTTAGATACTGAAAACAGAAAAATATTCTTACAGAATTTATATATCAGTTTGTATCCAAAACAATAGGAAATGAACGCTTTAGGATTCATCCATAAAACAGGAATTAAAAATGTCTGTAGCAGAGAGAACAATGAACCTTTTTTCATGAAAATAATAACAAAACTTCATTTGCGAAGATTTGTGCATTCAGAAAATTTTAGGAGCAGAAGAAATCACAGGTATCAACTCATCTATAATTCTATCGCAGGCAATATAAAATGTAACCCTCCAGAGAGATGAAAATCTATTCTATCCTGTACCAGGATTACAGATTTGTAGTCAGATAATAATGTCTGTCTGTCTGTCGTTATTTGCAAGGGTGGCATCTTATTATGTAATTAATACTAAATCCTCTTCTTGGTTGTAAAGTGTCTCCAGCTTTCTCCAATTTCTTCCATGTGTGCAAGGAAAGAGCTTCCATCACACCAAGGAGGGCTGGCTGCTAGGGATGCAGGTTTTTATAAGGTGTTTGCACGGCTTTTAAATCTGTTTCATCATAATGACACTGTCTTTTGATGATTCACTCCCGCATATGAAACTGAAGGAGGGAAGATGAAGTTCTTTGTTACTTTGAGTCAAGTATCAATCTTTTCCAGTACTCTCAGTCTACACACACAAAAGCCAAGAAGCCTCTTAAAAGAACGTGATTTATGAACTTGTAAAACCCAAGAAGTCAATCAATACGTAATGAAGTAAAGAGAAAAAGAAAGAAAAGCAGGCAGGTGTGACAGAACACTTGGTCGATGGCAATTACTGACATGCCTGGATTGAAAGCATTCAGTTCACTACCAAGCTCTCCAATTCTGATAAACACTGATTGATGAGTGAGACACATTTCAGATTGCACGTGCCTCTGCATTTGCACTTCTCCTAAGTCACAGGTGGTGGGTCTATACTTACAGACACAGGCTGCCTTATTATAATCTCCCAATACCCCTTCTGAGTATCATTTTCATCTCAATTATTCCCTGCAAGTTCACCTGAGGTGATAATGTTTGTTTCCAGAGTGACATAGCTGTCAAAATGTTCCCATATTAAGGGACTTCAACTTACTTTTAAATCACAAACAGGTCTTCCAAAATGCCCACTACACCTTAAAACTCAACCTCAAATGCTGAAAATGCTCAAGTGCTTAAATCTAGATGGGCAGTTCAAGATGGAGCACAGAATTTGGATTTTACAATATCGGATTCTAGCCCCTCACTAGATCCCTAATTAGTTACGTGATCCTGGGCAATTCATTAGCCCTCTCTGAACCTCAGTTCATCTGCAAAAAAAAAAAAAAGAAAGATTAAATCAGATTCACTCTGAAGTCTGTTCCAGCCCTAACACTCCATGATTCTTATATCTTTTAAGGATCATGAATGTAGCTATGTTATTGGAATTTATTCTGTCCCTTAGGAACTGTCTATCTAGCACAGGTTATTTAAATACCAAACTAGATGCCTTACCAAAATATATGTGGAAATATGATCAGGCAGTAAGTTTGAAGATCCTATATTTTCTGCCAAGTACAATCATCATCAGTTATTCCTCTTTCTCTTTTTCCAAATATCTATTATTTCCTACAATGACAATATAAATAAACAAAGTTGGTGTGGAGTTTTAAAAGAAATTTTGAAATTGGTTCTTAATGTTTTAGTCCTCAAAATACCGAAGGATGTCAAAGATACAGTAAATTTTTCTGCACAGATTTAGGCAAAGGGTAAAGTTTTATACATTCCCGTAAAACAGATAGGGTATTCATAACATCTGACAGCTATTCCAATAATCTTTCTCCAACATTCATTACCTTTCATATTTACATCTTTCCTTTGGCAATTCCAAACGAGAGGGAAAATACGCAGAGGGTAATGCCATCTGTATGAGATAGGAAATCTAGTATGAGATGTGTTGATTCAAATACCAAAAAATGATACACTCTTCCAATTCATTTCCTCTGATTTTTCAACTGATACATGAGAGTATGAGATATAAGTCCAGCCTTTCCTGTAAAAAAAGAAAAGCTTCAAAGACAAATTTAATACATAGTCCTCTTTTCTGTGGGTGAAAGAAAATGGTTATACAGTGAGAGAGAGAGGGAAAAAAGGGAACGAGAGAGGGAAGGAGTGGGGCAATGGGGAGACACTCCTTCTGAAGCATGAATCCTCTACCTTGAAACCATTTTAACCATTTGTTTTAAACCCTTCTGAGATTTTCATTTACATATTATTAGTATTTAATTTAGTAAAGTTATCACCTACATGAGCTTGCATTTTTTAATGGAAAGGGATCCAGTTCCTTTTCAGAAGGTAATGTGAAATCAGAAGCATGAATAGAAAAGAAAAGTGAGCCCAAATATTTTACAACAGACAGGCTTCCTCCAAGAGGTCAGCCATAATGCAGGCTTGAAGTCACCAGCAAATGTTCAGCAATGCCTAACAACTAGGAACGCCTGGTTAAGAGGAAGACTCGCTCTCTCTTTTTATACAGGAAATTGGAAAATGACTCCTTTCTGATTTGCAATGGAAAGTCATAGACGTTTAAGTTACCAGAGAGGTACCCTACATGTTTATAATCTTTCTTCAAACTTCTGCCAGCTGGAAAAAATGAGGAAAGAGAGAGTGAAAATGTTTGGTGAATTACTTCAGTGGTCACAGAAGAGGTATGTCACTCCTGGCAAGGATTGGGGGGCCCTACAAAATCAACAGAGAAGACAGGGTTTCGAGACTCAGCAGGGTCCCAAAGGCTGAGGCAGGTGGAGGATCACCTGTCCCTGCTTTGGCAAGAGCTTTCTCCCCTCCTGCCAGCATCTTACGTGACTTCAAGGTCTATGCTGCTAACGTACCCAACATATGCACCTCAATTCCTGACAATGCTCCCCTCAACTCTACTTCAGAGCCTAATGCCCCTGCCACACCCAGACTTCTGTCATTCCTCGGAATTGCCACGTGTCTGAAATCACTAAGAAATCCCCACATCTCTAATAATTTCCAATCCTCTCAACTCGCTCACATCTCCCTCTAAACCTACTCTTCATCTTCACCAAGACTTCATTCAACCTGTGACATGTGTACCATTCTTGGTTTCATTTCCTTCTCCACTTAGTTTTCCTGAATACTGCCATTCATGGGCATCTTCAGTTCTATCGGTTCATGCCCTTCTTACTCATACCTCTTGACATCCTGCAATTCTGAATAACTCCTCCATCTGTTTTGTTCTTTACAGTTCCCAGGTTGCTATGGCCTATAGGAAAGTTCCATATAACAGGGTGATGTATATGCACTAATAAATGAGCTCCAATCCCAGCACAGCCCTCAATGCTGCCTCGTAAATGTGGTACTTACCTTTGATGTACTCTCTGCCTCATTGCCTACTCCAAACCTTCACCGATTTCCTTAAAATTCCTACTTTTTCCACCATCTCGTCACTCTAGCCTAGCTTCCAACTTTTCCAAGGCAATCAGTCGGGAACTCCCTTACGTTCCTTCCTCTGAAAGGAGTGGCCCTCACCCATCCTTGTCTTAGAGGAAGTACTTCCCCTGGTCCAGTCCCAGGAGCAATCTCTGCAGGCTCTCTTCATCCCTTGCCATGCCGCGTCTTTTGAGAACTTTTCTCCCTTAATTATGTCTTATCTCTTGTATGTTCAGAACACGCGACACAACTCCTGGGGCACCACTTTCTTAGGAGACAGCGTGTTCGCAGCCCAGGCTCCTGTTTCTACTAGCCCTTTCCTCTCTGCTTATAAAAATACCTGTTTTCCTTTTATCCTCATAAAAATCTTCCTGGACCCAACTTTCCCCTTAGGCTTCAGCCCCAACCCTCTCCTTGTCTTCATTGCCAAACTTCAAGAGCATTCAAAATGTGCTGCCTCCACCTCTTCCTTCACTTCAGCCCATGCCATCTGGCAGGCTTCCCTCCCCACCACTCTATTCAACCTGCTCAGTCAACGGGCGTCATTTCATCCTAACTGCCAAATCCAAGGGCCTCTTTGAGCATTCACCCACTCCCACATCCTTAATTGCCCAGTGACAGGAGATGTGTGTGACTCATGCTTTCATTCTTGAAAATCTCTGATTCCTTGGCTGTGGGAATACTCCCCTCCCCTGGATCTTCCACCGTTGCTCAGATTGCTCTTTCTCTGGTTCCTTTTCCTCTGCCCAGTTCTTAAAACTGGATGTCCTCAACTCTCACCTGTTCTCACCCTAGAATAGGAGCTGCAAACCACTACCAGCCCATTGGCCAAATTGGGCCAATTGCCTGATTTTATAAATAAAATTTTATTGAAACATAGCAATACTCCGTTTACATATCATCGAGGGCTGCTCTCAAGCTACAAAGGCAGAGTTGAGTAGTTCTAACAGACACAGTAGGGCCTACAAAGACTAAATATTTCTTATCTGGCTCTTCATATAAAGCGTTTGCCAATCCCTTTCTGGAGAGTCTACACAGTGGCTCCCAAAGTGTGGTCTCAGATCAGCAGTACGGACATTATCAGGGAACTTGTTGGAAACGCAAACAATGAGGCCTACTTCAAGTCTCCTAAATCAGAAATTATGGGGTAGGGCACAGGAATCTATGTTTTACAAACCCTCCAGGTGATTCTGATGCTCACTACAGTTTGAAAACCATTGGTCTACACAATGACCCTGGACAATCTCCAGGGCTTCAAGTATCACCAATACATGTGGTGGTGACTCTTGAATCAAGCTTTATTGTGCTTTAAATTAATATTTTCAACTAACTACCATATATTTCTACCTGGAGGCTCATTCAGTCATTCAACAAACAATTTCTCAACACTCTCTATAGGATACGTTGCGATCTGTACAGGAGTTGAGTTGCCAGATAAAAATACAGCTCATGCAATACTGGAGACATATTTATGCTAAAGAATTGTTCCTTGTTTTTCTGAAATTCAAATTTAACTGGGGATCTGTATTTTTATTTACTTAATTCACCAATCCTCTGCAGGGGCTGTGAAGTGAACATGAAAGAATTTAAACCCCAAAGTAGCACAGAGTTCAATCAAGGAGCCAATGATATAAACACCGTACAAAACAATAGGATCATCTCAAAATCTCACATTTCAAAAATCTCCCTCTCCCTTTCCTGTGTCAGTTAATAGCTGCAAAGTCTTTTGGGGCTAAGCTACTTCAAAGGCCTCTTTTAAATATCCAAAAACAGGGATTCTGATCCTGGAGTTGACGGAAAAGTGGTATGGCATAGAAGGGCATTCTCATCAAGTGTGCATGAGAAAAGGATGGCAAAATGAATCATAATGGAACGATAAGAAAAATATTAAATACACTTGGCTGCTCATTGATCTTTATCAATTTATTCATCTTCATCTTTATATTTCGTAAGATATATTGAGCAGTAGCATAGCCCGAAGCTTATTATTTTAAGGTATTTTAATAAAGATGGGGTCCACTGTTTAAAAAATGATACCCAGTGAAAAGGTCATGGTTTGGAATCTAGATCTAAAATTAAAGTCCATGGCTTGTGATTCAGACTCCAGACCACAAACCAAAGCACTGTGGCTCATCTGGCAGCATTTTAGCCTATTAGCATTTTACCCTACTCTTCACCATTGGGTTTGCAAACACAGATGACAACAGGGAGTGTAAAGCATTCTATGAACCAGCATCCTTTGTAACAGGAAAATAGATTTCTGAAACGATGCATCGGGTAGGATGCAAAATGTTTGACCTATGAATTTTTTTTTTTAATTTTCTGACAGTTTTCTATTTAGGAAAAAGAGACAATTTCTTAAAACAGGGCAGAATTTTTTTTTTAATTAAAGCTTCAAGCAAAGAACATTTCAATCTAACTCATTTTTAAAGCTTTCCCCAAAAGTCCCCAAAGAAAACGAGCTGCTATTATAATTCACCCATGCCTGAACACATTCCATGGAATCATCTGCGGTAATGGAAACAATGAGAGCAGAGACAACTGAAATTCAGATTTTATCTAATTTTAGCGAATACATAGTCTTTAACTTTGTCTCCTCTTTTCGTTTTAATCAATATTGGTTGATTTCAATTCAACAGGTCTGATAACTCAACATCTGGTTTAGCTGGAGAAAGGAAGACAAATAGAGAAGAGGCAGCTGCCTGGTACCAGAATAATCTGCAAATTGAATATAACTATTCCCCGATTTTAAATTTCTAACATTGTTTTAGTAAATTCAAATTTACAACTCAGAAATGATATTTGTTTGTTTACAAAAGAATAACTTATAGAGTTTAAGTGAAAAAATTTCAGCACAAATTTTTTTTACAAAACACACCGCCAACAATTACACATTCTGTTTCCTAGAAAACACCTACTGTATGAAGTAAGATTTCCTTCTAACTGTTCCTTGAACAAATAAAAATTTCCAGGCTAGATCAGGAGCATCAAGGTGAGAAAGTTGACTCTTCAAATGGTAAATTGGGGGAAATAAGCCACCCTCAGCTCCTATATCGGGATGTACAGGCACTGAACGAGGGTCCTGCTTTCACAGGTGACTGTAAGATTCAGATCGGAAACCAGTTCCCTGGTGAGTTCAGAAAGAACACTTCTGTGTCCAAACTGGCAGAGCACCTCCACTGCAGCAATACCACTTTCCACTCCTTCATGGTTACCTGTAGGCCTTATCTCATTCCCACACCTTAAGTTCCTTCAGGTCAAGAAGAGTGCTGTCTTATCGCCTTGACCCTCCCAGCATCCAGCCAGATGAGAGCCTCTGTATAACAGGGTCACCATGAATACTTACGAGCCAGTGAAGACCAGTCTAGGAAGTGGGGAGCCACCAAAAAAGGTGGTTCTAGGCTTGCCTTGGAAATTACACTTAACTGGCTTTTCAAATATTGTTCCATTATTTTAACTGCTAGTAGTTTTCTACTGGCCCTGATCAAAATCATGAAGGAGTAATGCCTCTCTCAGTAGAATTCGAGATAACCTGTCATTATCAGATGTCTGAGCAGTCCTTCACTCCAGTAGGCAGTCAGATAAGACACTTTTAGAAAGGTACTGGTTTATAAAAGGCCGAAGTATCATCTTTAAAAAGAAAATTGTATTTGACTCAATACCCTAATCCAGACATGCCTTCTTAATCCTTGAAAAGAAGCAAATCCACATTCTAGAATTCTCCATGTTCAACACAAAGTTACTCAAATCACCCCTCCTATCAATGTCATCATTCCAATCCTTAACGTGTAGGAGACCGTAGTGTAAGATCAGTGTTCTTCTCCACAGTTCGGAAGCTTTCTTTCTTATACCAAGTGCAATGTATGCTTTCTTTCAGTTAGCAGTTATTTTAGCCAAGATCTCAGAAGAAACTCAGCGTCTAGACAGCTCTGCATCTGTGTGAGAGTAAAGAAAATCCACCGTACTGAAATAATCTCTAAGAGAATAATTACTTAATGAGTTAACCATTTAAAATACGGCCTGTTGCTCAAACTGCAAAAGCCTCATTCAAAATGGAATTAAAAGAGAAATGGGTCATACTTTTATATTTTTTTTTAAAAAATAACCTATCATACTAGTGAATTAAAAATACCCTTTAACCAAGCAAATGAAACACCGCAATAATCTGCACTCATTAAAGGTAGTTGGTTCTTACTGAATTAAAATCAGATTCCACCATCTTCAGTAACTGCTTACTGTTAACACATCTGTTAAATCAGATGAAATCAAATATGAATTGCGGACAATTAAATTTAAAATAGCTATTACATGAACATTTACCAGCACAGACACACATTTTTCTATGAAATATTTGCAAGAACTTGTCACAGATGCAAGTGAATAAAACCTCTTTCTGAAAATATGGTACTTAGCAATGATAAAAATACTTTCAGACAGCCAAGGAAACACATCACAAATGAGCCTTCCCAATACGGTCTTGGCATACAAACAAATGTATCTTGCAAATATGAGTGCTGGGTTTCCTGAGGTACCACAGTGCTGAAACAGACGAAGATGTAAAGAGGTCCCTGAAATGAAAACGTCTACTAAAGAAGGAGCTGTTAAGCTCAGCAGCCTCAAATAGCAGGCTCAAAGCCAACAAAGAGTTAAACACCTAGGCTGGCTCAGTAATGAATGCTTGGTAAGTTTGGCCAAGGAATATCAAGTAGATACTGGGGCTGGAGCAACTGCTAAAGGGATGACCTCCTTGAATCTCATTTGCACAGCAATGAGATGTCACAAAGGCATTAAGTCTGAAACTGCAATGCTGTTTCTAATCCATGCTTTATTTTGTTGTGACATTAAGCAAACTGCTTTTTAAAGAAAAACAGAAATGATTCTAGCAATGCAGGGCTGGGGGGTGGGGAAGTGGGGACAAGTATGGATTATAAAATAGACTGGAAAACAGCTATGCAAAGAGGCACTGAGTCACTCTGGGAGCAAAACCAGCTGAAAAGAACAATGAAATAGTAACTTTCAAGGATATTTCCAAAGGGATACCAGGTAAGTAAGTTGTTGGCTTTTGTCAACTGATAGATGTTACTTGGGCCAAGAATAATGCACGTCTCCTCAAACAGACAAAACAATATGTCAACAAAATGAGCCAAACTCTTTCAAAGTGGATCTGTTACAGCCTTAGGCTGTTGCCTGTAAAGATGCTAAAACCTTCAATTACAGTTTGGGGTTTGTTTTTGTTTTGTCTTAAGGAATTGCGCTTGCAAGTACTATTATCATTAGCTACGACTAAAGGAGAATGAGGGCTTTTTCTTCTGCCATTGAGGAATGCAACTTCTTTCTAATACACTGAATTAAATTACACGTACAGCCAAAGCAGCAAAAGGACAACGAAAACAGCACTGAAGTCAAGCTTTTGTGTTAAAGCAGTTACAAACTGAAAGGGAATTCAAAGAAACCTTGAATACTCAAGCTCTACCTATATTAAAAAAAAAAAGGAAAATACTTTCAAGATTCAAATGTCACAAGTTCATTTCTCTCCCAGAGCCTTATGCATCAAATTCAAACCCAGTCACAGTGCAATTAAATCAAAACAAAACAAAACAAAAAAACCTCCTCTATGATTCTTGACCATGCAACTTTTCCAGTTACGGTTGTTTCAATGCAGTAATTACCAAAGAACATAAAGATTTTTACTCATTTCTGTCATAAAGACAGGCAAAATAAAGTGAACTTTTAACAGCTGTTACTCAAATTCCTGAACCACCTTTCTAAAGGCATAAAAAATAACTCTCTTACTTTGTGATTTTGACAGAACCTCAAGTTATTCACTAGACCATAGGAATTTACTTCGGGCAATGAAATTAATATTTTAGTAAGTCTGCTTCCATGAAACAGGAAGCCTTTTAGTAATGACCTTGGACTGAATAATGAGAAAAGCAAGAAGAGTGGGGTACAAAGCCAGAGGGTAATTGTGATTCAAAGATTCTTTTATGCAAATAAGACCCCTAATCAGGCTAATGCAATTTTCCACATTTTATCTTCCATCTTTTTATTTACATTTAGCTGAGAAGCCAAAGAAAGAAAACAGCAGATTTCCAACTTCTTGATCCAACCTGCCCTGTGCAAGCAGAACCATGGAGAATTCCATGACCGTCACTTGGAATCTAACAGTCCTCTCCCAGGGGTAACATGACGCTAACTCAGAACATCCCAACAATTCTGAAGTTAGCTCCAGCAAGCGGTAAACTACTCAGGCACCGTGCAATAACCCACATTTACTGGGCACTGATTAACTTTTCCACTTCCTTCTATGTTATCAGACTAGACTGGGAGCAAAAAGTCATCATACTATTTGTTCCTGTGGTCATTACTATTATCCAAATAATGTAGGGCAGCATGGTTCTGTGCCTGCTTCTCAAACTTGGGTTAACAGCAGTTAATCAATGCTACTTAAAGCTCCTGGATAAACAAAGATGAAAAATCATGGGGGAGTTTGAGCACCTTTCCCATCTCTAACACCCCCAGGCCACTGAAAATAAGCATGCAATCTAAGTAAAAACTACACTTGCCATGGAAACAAAATTTCATTATAGGTTCCCCAGATTGCCACCTCTGACTCTCTCTACATGGAAATTCCAGAGGTGTCCTGGAGGATATGCTTGGAGCAACTTTTAAATGGGTCAATTTTAATTAAAGATTTTGGGGAGAAAATTTAAGTATTTGATAATTAGGTAATTTAAAATCTTATTTCACATTTAAGCAAACACATTATGGAATAGACTATAAATGTGGCATAAATTTTTGGGAAAAAAATACTCAGCCCCCAAAGAAATCTGACTGGTGCTCATGGCCTCTCTCTGGGCTCCACCACCATGAGACCACCCTCCTCTTCAGGTATGGGGATTTGTGTGGTTACGTTTGAGAAGTCCTGGTTTTCAACAAGAGCTGTGGGTTCAAGTCCCAGTCCTGCCAATTAAGGTCTGTGACCTTGGTTCAATTCCTAACCATATCTTTGTCACCTGTGAAATGATGGTGCTAATATCCACCTCCTAGAACACAGGTGATGCCGGAACAAACGTACATAGGCAAAGAGCCTGACTCAGGAGATGCTCAATAAATCTTAGCCATTTTCTTCTCCCCCATCACATTCCCCTTTTCCTATTTGTTATTCAGGATCTCAGATCATAATGATGCTTGGACCATCAAACATCATCTAAAACTTCTCGAAGATGCCAAATCATTCTAGCATCCAAAACCTATACAACATCTCATTTGTTCATCTAGTCACTGATCATCTATTTTGAGGCAGGCACTGTCTATGAATGAAAGGGCTCAGGAGGCAACAAAGGGTGTGCAAATACACTATTCCAGGCCATCATTTCACAGATGAAGTGTTTTCTGTGGCATCAAATCACTACAAAGCCTTCCCAGTTGGGGGAAAGAGGGAAGCAACGACAAAACATGCTGCAATTCCGGGTAATTCCAGTGTAGCTGAATGTTCTCACCAGTGTTCACCAGGATACTGGGGTCCCAATTCAGTTCTCATCAGGGATTTTAATAATAACCAAAAGCGATTAGTGAGGCCAAGAAACAGAAATGAAAAGCCCCCAGACCCAAACAAAGAAAGCTTCCAGCAGCAAAGAGCCACCAAGAAGAAACTGCTGGAAGTTGGTCAGTAGCACTTCATGGATGCAGCCTGCCCATTTACTCTCTTTCCAGTTCAGTGGCAACAGCGATCACACCATTTAGACTCAGCACTCACAGACTGCTCCAGGCTGCCCGGAAATCTGCATGGAAGCAAAGGATCAAAATGCCTTTTCATCTGAAGAATTAACTCTCTGCCTTTTTAATTACTCTCAATTACTTTCCCACTATTTATGAGGATTTGTTTTTTTGCATAACAAAATCCAACTCTAATCAATATATGCAGTATATCCCAGCTGATTAGTGTAATTCTTGCTCCACCATGATGCTGGAGTTGTGCCAGCCTTACCTAGCACACAATTAAATGTCTGGTAATGCCTGCTGCTACCCAGCAGGCCTCATGAGTTAATAGGGAAAAAACGGGATTCACATTTGCCTCCACCCACCCGTAAGTGCCCTCCTCTCTCTCATCTGCGTGTAGACACGTACAAAGTGCTCCTGGAGAAATAAAGGCCTGGAGCCATCACAGAAACCTAAAAGGCGCAGGAGCATAGGAAAAAGACCTCCCAAGTCTAACTCATCACCTTCTCATTTCAGTAAATCCTTCCAGAAATAAGGTATCACCCTTCCCACCGCCTATTCCATACTGAACTGTGAGCTCATTCTGAGTACAAAAAAGATTCAGGGATCCATACTCACCTAAATCCACTATTATGAATTATGTTCAGTGTACCTTCAAGCCAATTTTCAATAAACACAAATCACTTAATAAGAAATTAAGAGCATTACACATTTCTCATGCTTCCATGGATTTGGTGTTAATGAGATTTTGTTTGTTAAGCTCACAGAATGACAAAGTGTCTAAAAGACAGACACAGCCTTTTCCAATTTCCATTCATTCAAGAAATGGTTATTGAACATTTTTTGTAATATGATATTCCCAAGACACACACCTGTTCACATGTTGATTTTACTGGCCTGCCCCGCAAATAATGCTTTAGTGTAGTATAATTAAAGAAAATAAGATATCTGGAATTTTACAAGACTTGAATTTTAATCCATTCTATTACTAACTTCCAGGTAACTTCATACATTTATTTACATACACATACACTTTACTATGTGCCAGACACTAAACTAGACCCTTAAAGCAAGATTCTCTTGCCCACAATGTTCAAAACTGGGTAAGCAGTACCCCTGGGAATCTCTTTGTCTCAGTATACACTGGAATGGTGTGTTAACTGTAATTCAGTGTAATAATAGTTACAGCACAAGTGTTTGCAAATGATTTAATTTTAAAATATAAGTTAGAAAGGCTCCAAGGACCTTGTAATAACAACATTCTTATATACGTATTCTATGCTTTCCTACCACAGAAAAGACTCAGCACTGAGATGTGCTCCCACCTCCCAATATATTTTACCTTTCACTGTGAACATCAACCTCCACACCTATGTACCATTACATACATAATTCCTCTATCAGGACCTCCATGAAAACAAAGTGGTGCTACTGAAAGATAACCAGACATTTGGATGTATCCAACACACTCTCTCGGTGTCTTCACCACACTAACTGAGAACTCACAGGAAAGATCTGCTAATAGATCAGCCAACTAAGGACCGGAGTATATACGCCTAGAGGATCTTCCCTTAAAGTATAAAATGCAGACCTCAAATATATTCCATTCCACCAATACCAGAATCACAATGCAGTCTTAATACCTGGGGGATAGTTTTCAATATTTGGTCATAGATATTCCACTACGAAAGTCAATGATACGCTACTCAGGTTGAGCATAAACAAACATGGTCATTTGGTTTTAAACATTAAACATCTGTAAGAGCCAACAATAATAAGAGTAGGGATCAAAGATTAATGTTTTGCCACTGTGCCCTGGGAATGATGGGCTATAGCAGGGAAGAGAGACCAGCACAGGTAATTTCATTACATGGAAGCTGGTATTAGGGACCATAATAGTAATACAAACTGTAGTGGGGACCTGAGTGAAGAGATGTGAAAAAGCAATACAGTAGGTAAGGTCTGAGCAAACCTTCAGGATGGCATAGGGCTCCAATTACAGCACCTGGAGAGGGTGGGGAGACAGAAAGGGGCCAAGAAGCACCACGGAGAGCAAAAGGTAGGAGGAGGGATTGCAGAAGGTGAGATGCCCTGAGTGGTGATAAGAGACATCTCTCTGGATGTTCCAAAGCCTGGGAGGAGGATGATCCTATTTATTATCTTTACAAAAGAGCTAATATTGCCAGAGGTGTAATTCTGGGCGGAGACTGGCCTGAGCCTACTGCCCAGAAGCTCTTAAGCTTTAACACTTGTTCAACCTCTCCATAAACGGGGTGGAGATTTCCATCCTCTCCACCTCCAGGCCCATTCCTCCGTCTTCCCCTTTTAGCTTCTCCTCTGATGCTTCTCCACAAAGCAGTGCTGAGGGAGAAAGTCAAACTCTAACTTTCAGCTCATCACATATCTGAAAGAAAATATGTTTCCCATATGCATACACTCTTGCCTCTCTTTGAGAAATGTGATGTACAAAATAGTTAAAAAACAGATAAATTCAGGAGAAGCAAAATATTCTTTACTTCACAAAAGAGCGTGCCACAGGATCTGCTTCAACGGTGAGTTTTCCCTAATTGAATGCATTTCAAATGTGATTTGCTTTGAAAAATGGGATTTACACTCACATTTAAAAACATATCTACTGTATAAGAGCAATCTCGGCTTATTCACTTTGATTATTATAATAACCACTGATGAGCTGCAGGAAATTGGCAAATCTCATAAAGTACCAGTATCTCCCTCTTTCTCTTGGGAGAAGAAGTATATGTTATTAATTCTACCTATTTAACAGAAATATAGAGAGTATAAATTGAACAGACTGTGTGCATTGCTGAATACAACTTGGGAATAAAGTGATTAATGTAAATAATTATACATACAAAATCTGCACTTCCAAAGTTAAAAGAAGATTATCTAATTATTGGATAATTCAAGGAGACCTAGGAAATTGATTTGGCAATAAAATATGTTTTCGTCTTCCATTTCCCAATCAACTGCCTAGATTGCATAATTTCCTCAATGGAGTAGTTGTCTCCTGAATACAAATGGAAGACATTATTGTCCCATTGTTAATCCAGGGACTTCCAAGCAGATGATGTCACTTCATCTCAATAAAAGATGCTGGCGCCATCTTTCTGACTTAGGGTCACACGTGTATTATGTCCTTTTCTGGGCCTATCTAGGTAAACATAATCCAACTGAGACAGCTAATTTTTGAAGGGTCAGGCATCACATTTATTTAATAATAAGCTCCATGTAAAGTCAGTCAAAGGTAATAAGAGCACTCAATGTATTTTTGCCAACAATGACACGGATTTGAAGAACCCAGCACAGGTCATCAGAAAGACTAACAATGTAATGTGTACTTAGTTCACCCAGACTGTGAATGATCTGCTATGTCTACAGGAAAGATGGAATGCTAGATTACTTTAAACAGCTCCTAGTTAGAGAATATACCTATGAAGATGAGGAATTAAGAAATCTTACAAAACTGGCTGTTCACATAATGCCAGTAGGGTAGGCAGCTAAAATTTAAACTGTAAAGAGGTGGTGACAAATTCTCAAGGATTCCGTGAGCTGTGTTTCTCCCTTCGTCACTTGTTGTCAACATTCTCAAGTTATTTCTTTACTAATCGTGGTACTTTCAAGAATTCATAATCATCCAATGCAGTTAAAAAATATATATATCCCACAATGAGGATATTAAAAAAGAAAGAATTTCCCAATCTCCTATATGAAGGGAAATTTTTCTCATGCCAACAATCTGGAGTAAAAAGGATTTCTATCACTAAACCATCAACCATAAAACTGAAAAGGACTCGGAGAAATGCAGATTTAAGTGTAAACTCTGCTAGCAGATAAATATAATATAGAGCTAATAGTTATAAGGAAAAAATTAATCTCACAAATTACTTTTAAACTGCTAGAGCAAAAATTCCACTGTAATAGTTTTACTCCAGAATCCTTGATTTTCAATAGTAAGAAGGCTTGTCTGATGTTTTGATGACAATTCATAAAGTTAGGAAATATCATGTGCTCACTCTCTGGGAACAGCCATCAATGGGAGAAGCAACACCAACCTAACCAGCTGCAAAGTCAAAAAGAAGCACACATCACGGAAGTCAAGAAGCACAAAATGGCAAATGGTCAAGTTCCAACAGCTAAAATGATGCAAGACATTATGAGCTTTTAACGAGTGAAACATGCCATGAGAAAGAGACCTTCTGTCAATAAATCTAAATCCTGGTTCACTAATTAAAACATCTAATACTGCATGTGAATATGTAGACACCAGACTTCAACATTTCTTAATTATATTCAATTCCAGGAATATTTTTCCATTTAATTGACATTCTGAAATGCCTTTATAATCTTATCAGATAGGTACCAAATTCTCAAAGGAGATTACTGTACACTTCTGAATTCTGATTCATCTGATTGAAACTGTTACTATGAAACTTTGGGGTTTGTTTTGAAATGTGGGAAAGATTCACACCTCACTCTCTCCATAACTCCGGCAATGGTAAAGTTGTCTGCATTTGGCCCACTTTCATGTGTACATTTCTTTGTGGTGAGGCTCTCTATAGCCAGGCCAACCTGATGAAACCGTAGCTACCAACTCCAGCCTGGCATGAGACCGTGCCACACGAATCACATAACACACTGTCCAGCCAATCACAGGACCAACCGCCATCATTTAGCCACCACCTAGAGCCAAACAGAGAGTTTCAAACCACAGTCTTCAGAATAGACTTTAGATGCTGAAAATATTAATCACACACTTACACTTAAAAAAAATGTCATTTGTAATAGATGCTCTAGATTTCAAAAAAGATCAAGCTACCCCCTCCCAAGATATAGCCTCATTTTGCTTTTGAAGAAAACACACACGCGTGTGCACACAGTGTTTATCTGAAAGAAAAAAATGACATTTATACTGTCATTAAGCACATTTGTCACTAGATTTAATCTGCATTATCTGGCAAGCTTTCAGATATTTACAAGTGAAGTAATGTTCAATGATATTTAGTAGCATTAATAATTTGGAGTTTCTTTCTAAATGTGAAACATAATAGCTGCTCTAGGGTACTCACTTTTTAACCTTCCCACGATACTGAAAAGGCTATAATTTTTGTCAGATAGTTTGGGATTTAATTTAGTTGAAGTCCCGAAGTTACCATTAAACTTCCAGTTAACCTTTCATATCTATGCCTCACTCAACAGCGGGGCTTATCTCTGACATCTCAAAAAAGAAAAGAAAAGAAATACAAAAATAACTGAAATATTATTTGCCACTGCGTTGCAAAGGACATGTACAAGCAAGTCATGGTGACCATCCAAGGTGAACGTTTTGGCCTTTTCACCCACATTCCGGAACCAAGCATTACTAAGTGTACCATTTACTTGACTTTTTTTTTCAATGTTAAAAAGCAAGCAACAGACCTGAAAGCTGAATTCCCAAAGGACAGAACACGAGAGTTCTCTGTGCCAAAGCTAACTCTGACATTCATAAGTAAGCCGAAAACACGGAACTAAGAATAGCCAACTACATCAGTCTGTAAGGAAAGAAGTTTCTTCTAGCACATGCCAGAAGCATGCCTGCCCAACGGAGTAGGTTCCCTCCACCTCCAACATTAAATAGCGCTGTGGGGTTTTTAAGTGTACCCATCTTTAGCCACAACTGGACTCTAAGCTCTTTGAGGACATGGTTCATTTTTTTATGCCACACATCTCTTGTAATCCCTACAAATTAAAAGAGAGTGGAGTCAATATTGATGGATGACATTGAGCCCATCCCCCAAATTCAGAATTACATTAAAAAAAACACCCCAGAGCAAGAGTCCAAGATGAAAAGAGGAAGAATTTCCGTTTGTGGAAATGCTTGAAACCTTCCAAATTTCCTTTACCAGCTCCTGGAGAAGGAAGTGAAGAGTGAAACAGGATAAATCCACATCAGGCAACAGAAGGAATGCTAACAACTGGCAAAACTGAGACCCCAAAATGCAGGAGCATGGAAGCCCTGAACCTTCCTAGCCACCTCCTTCAGGGCCAGTGCAGCTCAACTTCAACCCAGAATGGAGTTTGTGGGGGGGTTACATCCACAGCAGGAGAATGCAGAGCACATGTTCTTGATTTTCATTCAAATTCCCTGAGGTCTGGAGCTCTGGATAGGAGGGAACTCTCGTTCCAGATCTGATGCACAACCTACCCAGTGAAATCTGCTGTGAGGCTTTAAAACTTTAAAAATAAAGACGCCGGGTCCTACCCCCAGAGATTCTGATTTAAATGGTCTGGATGCAACTTGTGCATCAGTTGTTTTAAAAGCTTCTGGGTGATTCTAAAGTTCAGTCAAGCTTGAGAACTCTGCTTTAGGATCATTTTGGGGAGCTTGGGGTGGTGTGAGAAGCCCCACAGAGTTAACTGTTGAATAATAATAGGTAGTGCCATAAACACCCATTAAATATTATTGAAACGGCAAAAATAAATGATTCTTTAAAGGATCCCCCAAAAGGCAGATAATTTGTACCAGTACTTTTTAGATACCACCAATAGTCAATCGAAAAAGCCAGAATTGCTGAAGTAACCACTAGAAGCCACAGTGTGTGCATGGGTATGCAGGGGAGGCAGTGGGGCATGCAGACACACCTGCATTCAGGCTCCCAGACACATTTAAAATGCCTAAAGGTTCTCTTTGAAGTTGGGAGGAGGCACAAAAAGATAATGGAGAAAAGGGCCTGAATAAATTCTGGTGTCTTCCCAAAATATTGAATAATATTCCAACAGCCTATTTGGCCTGTTCCATGAGTATGTTCTCCCAAAAAGAAGCCCTGTCCTAAAGGACTGAAAGATTCGCTTAATTTTGTAGTGTCTTGCCTACATTAGGGTTTCACAAAGAATTATCACATTGGATTATATTCACTTTATATTTCTCCTAAAAGTTTACTTCAGCTCAAGTTAATTTCTCCCTTCTCCTCTAGGACCCTGTTCAGTGACATTCTTTTGTCAATTAACAGATATGGCCATGCATTGATTTCTAATTTGCACACATGGGTATCTCCCATCTTCCCAAACAAGCACATAAAAGCAAAAGTTATATTTTACTTTTACAAAGGATGTATCTGAATCCTGCCCACTGCCTTGCAAAGGGAGGTACGTTCAGTAAATATTACTGGAAAGAAATTTAAAAGAAATGAAATTTTTAAAGAGATCAAAGAAATAAAGAAAAAGAAAATAGAAAAAAGCAAAAACTAAAAGTGAAGCCTTTTGTATGTGAGTGAGGAAGATTGGCCCTGAGCTGCCCTCTGTGCCAATCTTCCTCTTATTTTTTTTATGTGGGATGCTGCCACAGTGCAGCTTGATGAGCAACTCTAGGTCCGCACCCAGGATTGGAACCTGCGAACCCCGGGCCACAGAAGCAGAGCATATGAACTTAACCACTATGGCTGCCAGGCTGGCCCCCTGAAGCTTTCTTTTTTTTTTTTTTAAGAAAGGAAAGGATTTTAAATTCCATGTGATTTTACAGAATAAAAACCGACGGATAAATTTAAGACATACAAGGGCAAGAGTTAATTAAACAAATTTCCTTTATTAAATAGAGACTATAATCCTGAAAGATCAGAAAGGTGCAATACTAAAATCTGTTCAAGGATGCCTCTCAAGGTCCCCTGTACAATTTTCCTGTCCAAGCAAGGCAGCCTTCTGCTGAAGCATTGTCTAAAGAAGGACAATCCCACACTCCTCCTCATACCTCCTCCCAGGCCTCCACATTCATTTATCTATCCAGTGAAAGAAGTGACACACTTTGATTACATGAAGAATTTGATCATTAAGTTTTGAAATCTGTTCTCTATTTTCTCTGATCATCATCATGCCAGCAAACCCATTCTCAAACTTTCACCCCTTCTACTTAATACAAAAATAACTCAGTTCTAGAATAGGCTAAAATCAAAAGTAACCTGGGATTGCCATTCCAATCCAGAACTACTAGAATGGTCATTTGTCACTGTTACATGTAACTGAGAGCCTATTTTGGTAGCCGCTAAACAAGTGTTAAATATGTTCTCAATAAATTCAATCTGGGACATTAAACTGAATCTTTTTGTTTTTCTATATTAAAGGAAAGGCAAGCTTTCCTAAAATTATTCTTTGGAAGAAATTTGAGGAAAAGGAGGCAATGTAAACAAAGAAAGAAGAAAACTTATTAAAGGAATACTCTTTAAGTGAGAGAAAAATCGCTAAGCTTGAGAAGCCCATAGAATCAAATTGTCCCAAACAAAGAAAAGATACCTACTCTCAGGGTCTCCACAGAGGAAGTCACCTAAGCCACAAATATTTATTTGTGCCTATTAGGCAGTAGGCACTGTGGTCACCCTCAAGAGGACAGCCTATAAAACCTAGACCCAAGCCCCACATAAAGTAGAAAGGTGCTCACAACGACATATTCAACAATCAGAGATTGAAAAATGTTTCAGAAAATGTTATCAAGAAGCAATATTCACAGGGGTTGTGTTTCTTTATTTTTTTTAAGACTATGCATATCTGGGGAAATCAGGGGCTCTCTTGTCTGCAGGAAGGAAGCGGGCAGGAGACATGTCTTTCCCTCTAGGTCTGTCAAATACTTTTTTTTTTACATTTTCATTCCTCCCTGGTGTTTGTCACAATCAGCAAAAACAACAGTTCATCAATAGTCCTTCCCAGCTATCAACGGAAATCAATCCAAATGGATGTGCCAATCAATCCACTTGGCACACCTGATCCCATCAGACGATCCCCACTCCATGCTCCTGCAGAAGGTAAAAACCTAGGAATGACCCACAATGGAAGAAACTAACATCCCCAGTATTATCCTTTCCCTCCTGTCCCAAAGGAAAAAGCCAACCCACCAGTCAAGTGGACAGATGTGAGGTATCACTGAATGCCACACCCAGCTCCACAAATGGTAAGATAAAGCAGCTCGTTCGTCCTATTTGCATTATGAGCTATTAATATAACATAACAACACAACAGCCATGGGGAGTGCTCCTCAGAGCAGCCGGTAATGAGTAAATATCCTCTCCTTGCTGGAACTGCCTACTTCTTTCTATTTGACATAATTCATCAGCCGGATTAGAGCAGGTCATTCTGCAGTGTATGAAGAAAGCAAGGATGATAACACAACCTGACACATCAAAATGTTATGCAAGCAGCCTGAAGAGCTGCTGCCTTACAAAAAGCCGTGAGCAGGCAAAATAACCATATAGCATACAGGTCAGTGGGCATCCACTCAGTTTATTGCTACTCATTTCACTTTTGAGTAGCTCAGCACAACAGTAATTGCTAGTTAACACATAGACTGGGCACTGACGATTAAAAAAAAAAATCCCCCAAATGACTCTGCCAGGATCTAGAATAAATAAAATTTGAAAAAAGGGGGGCGGGGCTTGATAGCCAGTCACTGGTCAACAAACACTGGCTGTGAAAATCCTGCAGCTACAAGAGATGGAGCCAGCCCAGCAGCTGACCGATTTCTGATCTCTGAGCCAGCTGCCTTTCATGTGGAGTTCTCTGTGTGGCTCAGATATGAAGACATTATAAGTGGACAGTTCTGGGAACTTTCTTTTCCCAGTGCACGGTGCATAGAAACTGGCCCCAGTACCATTCATTGTCCAAGTTCCAAAAAGGCAACAAGGATTCATGATTAAACATTAGCATTTGGTTTGATGCTGAGACAACTCTTCTCCTTGTAAAATGTTAAAAACCCTTCCCCCACTCCAACCCTATCAGAAAAAAAGCACATCAAAGCGCGAACATTATCATGCATTTTTTGTCTTTGTCTTTTGGCGCCCTGGTTTTCTTGGCTGTCCTTTATTCTCTCACTGCTCAACTGCTCCAATTTAGGAATAAGAACTCAAAAAAAAAAAACAAAAGCAGGAGCAGTTGACTCCGTGCAATTTTCAGGATTCTGCAGAATCTCAATCTCTCAATCTCTTCTCCCTCCTCCTCTCACTCAATCCCCTCCCTTCCTTTCCTTCTCAGATTCAAATGGCCACGTCACAAAACAGGACAACGTTCAAGCGTTAGATAAACGTTAAGAGAAGTTCAGTGCCTGCCGTTGGAGGCGAAATCTGGACGCTCTTTGATCCACACTGAGAAGTGGGCACCGCAGTCCTCAATTCCTAGATCGCGGGCTTCCCCCATTCCACCGCCTGAATTTGCCGCCTGGATCAGGCGCAAAGTCGTCTGCAGTCTTTTTGGCTGGTTCTCAGTCTCTGCATTTATTTTAACTCGGCCCCGGTGCAATCAGAGAATCTAATCCTAGCAACAAAGCCAGGAGCACAAATCCACCGTGATGAACTGGTCGGCCTGCTCCCCCGCCCCCTTCCTCCCACTACCCGTGATCGCCTTTGAAAAGACAAGCGTTGGGGCCAGAAAATTAATATGTCCGAGGCGAGGAAGAGAAAAGCGGCGGAATACAAGTGGCTAGGGGTGGTTTGGTTGTCGTTGTTTGTTTATGTGTATCTTTTAAACATCAAGGACCCGTACATATGAACCCAAGCTGGTCAAGTCCCCCGTGGGAGCGTCGCACAGCCCTAGGCGATCCCCAGACAGCTCGCCCCCCCCCGTCTGGCTGGGGCCGGGGTGAGTGGGGGAGGTTCGCGCGGGTTGTCTGACACTTGTAAATGGAAGTGGGATCCAACTTGGAAAACAAACGCGCGGGAGTCTGGGGGCGGGGAGGAGAGGGAGGAGGGGCGAGATGGAGAAAAGACTCTTCAATCCTTAGCCGGATCCGCGCTTCCCTCCCTCCCTCCCGCCGCGGCGGCTGCAGGTTCGCCCAAACCAGAAGCGGAGTCCCAGTGCGCGCGCGGCGGTGGTGGGAAGGAGCCCGGGGCCGAGGCGCCGGCTGTCGGGAAGACGCCGCGAGCCACAGCCACCGACCGCCCACACTCCGGCCGCAGGCGCCTCTTCCTCTTGGGAGCCTCTCCTAGTCCCCCACGGCGACCTCGCCAGCTCTTTGCAGGCTCCCTCCCTGCTCACATCCGCTCCAGGACCACCTTCCAGTGCCTGGCTTGCCCCCATTATTACAAGGAGCTGCAGCCGCAGGATGCCACCACCACCACACACACATCCCGGGAGCGCCCCCTCTTTCCTCTTGTCGCAGGCTACTCGAAAGGCTCCCTTAGCTGGAATCCAAACTCCCGCCACCCCCGCATCCTTGCCCCAAGCGCGCCCCCCACCCCCCAACAAAAGCGGGGCAGGGAAAAGTGAACCATAAAAGTTGCTTTCCGCGAAGCCTAATCATGGTCAATGTTTAACCATCTCGCAAAGCACACGCGACAAAAGTCAGCGGGAGGGAGGAATACAGACCACAGGACAGCTAAAAATACCCAGGTTGACCACCTCGCGCAAGCCGGGGGCCTGATGCACTTTAGCTCAGCGACCCCCACTGGCGGAATCCTGGCGCGCACCGCGCGCCGCGCGAAGACAGTCCCGGCCATCTCGGCTGCCTCCCCGCCCGTGCCCCTCAAACTCCCACTCGGTCCCCGCACTCACGCTGGTCCTGGTGAGGGGAGTCCACCCAGCACGGCGCGAGAAGGGGCCCGGAGGGCAGAACTGGCGCGCTGGTGCATTCCCGCGCCCGCGACCCAAAGGCGGCTATAACGCACACCCAGGACCGTCAGACCCGGGCTGCTTTCTTTTCAAAGACAAGCAACCTTCACGCACGCCCGCCAAAAATCGTGCACTCTCCGGTTTCCCTCTCCCTATCAAGATAGCGGGAAAAGTCCCTCCTCCTGGCACTCCGTAAAAGGCTGTCGCCCCAGCCCGAGAGCCGCTGCCATTCAGTACGTCTCACCCTGCCAATGACCCCCGCAAGCCGGAGTCAAGCGTGAAGTGGACCGCAGGACTGGCTAGTAACCCCTTCCCCTCCTCGGCGAAACTGGAGTCTGGGCTCCCTGCTTCGACCGGCGCCTCGCCAGGAGACGACCCAACTTGCGCCACCGGGTCCACCAAGTGCATCCATAGGCCTCTGAACATTGCCACAGCGCCCGACAGGTACCGGCCACCAACCAGTCTCGCCGCCTGGACCCTCTCATCCACCTGCAGCGGGCACCAGGAGCTCCAGGGGCCCAGGGATGGATGCACTGATCCGCAAGGCCCGCCGCGCCTCCTCCCCAAATCTTCAGCCTTCAAACTTGGCCAACTCTCCAAGCCAACCTCCGGGCTACCGCCGCAGGACCGAGCCTCCCTCCCTCCTTCTTACGGCGGCGACGGCTCGGAGCTCTACCGAGGCAAGAACTTTACAAGGTGAAAAGTTTCCCCCACGCGCTCTGCCGGCTTTCGCCTCCCGGAACCCACCTCTCAGCCCATTTGCACCCGGCAGCTGGAGCTGTGGTCCGGCAGACGCGCTCCAGCCGGTGCGCCCGGCAGCCAAATAATCACGCTAAAAATCCCCCACGCACCCTTGCCTCCGCCGGCGATCCACGGTTCTACCAGGCGCTTCCCCCGTGGTCTTCCTCTCCGGGCGCTCCTGGCCAGGGCGAACCGGCCACCCGGCCGCTGCCGCCGCAGTGCCCGCCGCGCGCTCGCCGGGACCAGAGCCGCGAGCAGAGGCGCTCGGCGCTCGGGACGCCGCCGCCGCCGCGGGGGCTCGCAGGCGGAGGAGGGGAGCCGGGAGGAGGAGAACGGCAGCGGGAGGAGGGGGACGGGGGCGCGAGATCCCGGTCCGCAACCCAGATCACAGCGCAGCCTGCCGGGAGGAGCGCCGGCTCTTGTGGCTGCTCCGAGCTGCCGCCGCCGCCGCTACTGCTCGCCGCCTCGCGGCTCCCAGCTCCCCATCACCGTCGACGCCGACGCACAGCCAAGCCCCTCTCTCGAGTCTCCCCCTCTCGCTTCTCTCGCGCTGTCTCCTCCTCCCAAACCGCGAGCGAAAAGGGCGAGGGGGAGAGAAGCCTCGGCGTCCAGGATGACTAGCGATCTCGGAGTGCGGCGCGGGGGAGAGGGGGCGGGCGAGGAGGGGGAATCTGGGGGAGGCGCGGCGAGCCGTAGGGCGCTCCCGGCGCCGGGCCTGGAAGCCGGACTAATTTTAGAGCTGGAGTCTTCCTCCAGCCGTCTCTCTCGGGGCTCGAGGATAACACCAGCTTGCCTTCCTGCCGCGGGTAGAGCGTGCTGCCGGCTTCAGAATGCTTACATACACCGCTTTCACTCCGACCGGCACCACAGCCCCGCGCAGAGGTCGAGCACGTGCTACTCTCCTAGGACAGAGAAGGAAACTGAGGCACATCGCAGTTAAAATGGCTTATCTAAGATCCCAAGGTTAGTTTGTAGCTTGAAGATTAAATCATCAAATGTTGTGCCTCTTGATTCCAAATGTGCTTCCTAGACTGGGCGCCTACTACTTTCCCCCCCATTTTTGGATCCTGGGGTCATCTGATACTCTTGTGGAGAAGGGGGGGAGTATTAGACTAAAAAGATAATGTGGCGCGTTCTCTTCCCTCCTTCTCTACCCCCAAATCATTTTAAACATTTTTGTCAAATGGAGGAGAGGTACTCTGAAGGGAATGAGTGATTCATTTGGGGCTTCACGATTTGCAACTCCAACCTGTCAGTCCACTTGTTCCAGTAACTTCTGCACCCACACCCCTCCTAGGACTCCCAGACCACAACCCTGCACAGACACTCTTCAGCAGCGGAGCCTTCACTTGTTCCCCGCTCTGTGTAACCTCGCACTTCTGCCTTTCTTCCCCTCAAAGCAGAGAGGCAGTCTTAACACACCCCTGCCCCCCCCCCCCCCCCCCCCCCCCACACTCCTGCCCCCACCACACACACGCAGCAACGCACATCTGTCCCTAAAGCAGGCGCGCAAGCCGGCGCGTTGCCTCGGATGCTTTCTCCCAGGCGGTTTCTCCCCAACTCTCCCATTGGCACAGGGAGAGAGGCGCGCCAGGCCCGCAGATCTATTCTCTGGCACAAATCATTACTGTTTCTGAACCCTGCACTTCTCTTTAGGGAGCCAGGTAGGGGTTAGTACTGGCAGGCTTTGTGCTCAGTTACCAGAGTGAGCCCTTTGAAGAGCTAATTGCCTTTACCTTTCTGTCCTTCCAGCTCCCAGCCCAGGGCCTCTACGCTGTCCCAGCTACACCCTAGCCCCCCCC